>NC_141009.1:58172535-58565035 GCF_052327205.1 Somniosus microcephalus | reverse complement strand
TTGTTCCTGTACTCAAAGCCTCTCGCTGCGAAGGCCAACATACCATTTGCCTTCTTAACCGCCTGCTGCACCTGCATGCTTACCTTCAGCGACTGGTGCACAAGGACACCCAAGTCTCGTTGCACTTCCCCTTCGCCCAATCTATTGCCATTCAGATAATAATCTGCCTTCCTGTTTTTGCCACCAAAGTGGATAACCTCACATTTATCCACGTTATATTGCATCTGCCATGCTTCTGCCCAATCACCCAACCTGTCCAAATCATCCTGGAGTTTTTTGGCATCCTCCTCACAGCACACGCGCCCACCTAGCTTTGTGTCGTCTGCAAATTTGGAGATATTACATCTAGTTCCCTCGTCTAGATCATTAATTTATATTGTGAATAGCTGGGGTCCAAGGACTGATCCCTGCGGTATCCCACTAGTCACTGCCTGCCACTCGGAAAAAGACCCGTTTATTCCAACTCTTTGCTTTCTGACTGCCAAACAGTTTTCTATCCAAGTCAATACCTTGCCCCCAATCCCATGTGCCTTAACTTTACACGCTAACCTCTTATGCGGGACCTTATCGAAAGCCTTCTGAAAGTCCAAATATACCACATCCACTGGTTCTCCCTTATCTATTTTACCAGTTACTTGCTCAAAAAATTCCAGTAGATTAGTCAAGCACGATTTACCTTTTGTAAATCCATGTTGACTTTGTCCGATCCTGTCACTGTTTTCCAAGTGCTCAGCTATTACATCCTTTATAATGGACTCTAGCATTTTCCCCACTACCGATGTCAGGCTTACCGGTCTGTAATTCCCCGTTTTCTCTCTACCACCTTTTTTGAATAGTGGGGTAACATTAGCTACCCTCCAATCCATGGGTACTGTTCCAGATTCCATCGAATGTTGGAAGATGATCAGCAATGCATCTACTATTTCTAGGGCCACTTCCTTAAGTACCCTAAGATGTAGATTATCAGGCCCTGGGGATTTATCGGCCTTCAGTCCCATCAATTTCCTTAACACCATTTCTTTACAAATAATGATTTCTTTCAGTTCCTCCCCTTCATCAGACCCTATGTTCCCCAACATCTCTGGGAGGTTATTTGTGTCCTCCTTTGTGAAGACAGAACCAAAATATGTATTTAAATGGTCTGCCATTTCTTTGTTACCCATTATAAATTCCCCTGATTCTGACTGCAAGGGACCTACGTTTGACTTCACCAATCTTTTTCTCTTCACATACCTATAAAAGCTTTTATAGTCAGTTTTTATGTTCTCTGCAAGCTTACTCTCATTTTCTATTTTCCCCTTCTTAATTAATCCCTTTGTCCTCCTTTGTTGAATCCTAAACTGCTCCCAATCCTCAGGTTTACTGCTTTTTCTGGCCAATTTATATGTCCTCTCCTTGGATCTTATGCTATCCCTAATTTCCCTTGTTAGCCACAATTGAGTCACCTTTTTTGTTTTATTTTTATGCCATACTGGGATGAACAATTTCTGTAGTTCATCCATGCAGTCTTTGAATGCTTGCCATTCCCTATCCACCGTCAACCCTTTGAGTGACATTCCCCAATCAATCCTACCCAACTCGTGCCTCAGACCATCATAGTTTCCTTTATTTAAATTCAGGACCCTAGTCTCTGAGTCAACTACTTCATTCTCCATCTTAATGAAGAATTCTATCATATTATGATCGCTCCGACCCAACGGGCTTCGTACAACAAGATTGCTAATTAATTCTTTCTCATTACATAATACCCAGTCTAAGATGGCCTGATCTCTGGTTGGTTCCTCGACATATTGGTCCAGGAAACCATCCCGTAAACACTCCCGGAATTCCTCCTCCACAGTATTGTTACTAATTTGGTTAGCCCAATCTATATGTAGATTAAAGTCACCCATGATGACTGCTGTGCCCTTATTGCACGCTTCTCTAATTTCCCTTTTAATGCCATCCCCAACCTCTGCATTACTGTTTGGAGGTCTATATACCACTCCCACTAACGTTTTCTGCCCCTTGGTATTTCTCAGTTCTACCCATACAGATTCCACATCATCAGAGCTAATATCCTTCCTTACAATTGTGTTAATCACTTCTTTAACCAGCAATGCTATCCCACCTCCCTTTCCTTTTTGCCTATCTTTCCTGAATATCGAATACTCCTGGATGTTGAGTTCCCAACCTTGGCCACCCTGGAGCCATGTTTCCGTAATCCCAATCAAATCATATTCGTTTACCTTTATTTGTGCAGCTAATTCATCCACCTTATTCCAAATGTTCCTTGCATTAAGACACAATTCAGGCTTGTTTTTTTAACGCTCTTAGACCTATTAGAATTATTATTTACTGTGGCCATGTTTGATTTAAACCGTTGATTTCTCTGACTGCCACTTTTGTTTTTCTCCTTCCTATCTTTTGCTTTTATCCTTGTTTCCCTTTCCTCTGTCCCCCTGTTCAGGTTCCCAACCCCCTGCCATTTTAGTTTAAACCCTCCCCCAGAGCACTAGCAAACACTCCCCCTAGGACGTCGGTCCCGGCCCTGCCCAGGTGCAAACCGTCCGGTTTGAACTGGTCCCGCCTCCCCCAGAACCGGTTCCAATGTCCCAGGAACTTGAATCCCTCCCCCCTGCACCATTCCTCTAGTATATGTTTACCTGTGTATATAGTGTGTATCTATAGAAAGAAAGAAAGACTTGCATTTCTATAGCACCTTTCATGACCTCAGGATGTCACAAAGTGCCTAACAGCCAATGAAACACTTTTGAAGTGGAGTCACTGTTGTAATGTAGGAAACGCGGCAGCCAATTTGCGCACAGCAAGCTCCCATAAACAGCAATGTGATAATGACCAGATAATCTGTTTTAGTGATGTTGAATGAGGGATAAATATTGGCCAGGACACCGGGGATAACTCCCCTGCTCTTCTTAGAAATAGCGCCATGGAATCTTTTATGTTCTCCTGAGGGAGCAGACGGGGCCTCGGTTTAACATCTCATCCGAAAGACGGCACCTCCGACAGTGCAGCACTCCCTCAGTACTGCACTGGAGTGTCAGCCTAGATTTTTGTGCTCAAGTCACTGGAGTGGGACTTGAACCCACAACCTTCTGACTCAGACACCACCCACTGAGCCACAGCGTGCATAAGCTTGTATCTGTACATGTGTGACTGTATATATGTTTACCTGTGTCTGTACTTGTTTGCATATCTGTGGATGGATCTCGGTGTATATATCTATGCCTGTGCCTGGGTGTGCATATATCCCTCTTTGTGTATATTTACTGTGCGAATCTGTGTGTGTGTGTGTGTGTGTCTGTGTGTGTCTGTGTGTGTGTCTGCGTGTCTGCGTGTGTCTGTGTGTCTGTGTGCCTGTGTGTGTGCATGTGTCTGTGTGTGCATGTCTGTGTGTGTGTGTGTCTGCAAGTGTGAGTGTGTGTCTGTGTGTGTGTCTGTGTGTATGAGTTTGTGTGTGTTTGTGTGTGTGTGTCTGCGTGTGTCTGTGTGTGTGTGTGTGTGTCTGTGTGTGTGTGTCTGTGAGTGTGTGTATGTCTGCGTGTGTGCATGTCTGTGTGTCTGAGTGCTTGTCTGTGTGTGTGTCTGTAAGTGTGTGTCTGTCTGTGTGTGTGTCTGTGTGTGTGTCTGTGTATGTGTCTGTGTGTGCGTGCATGTCTGTGTGTGCGTGTCTGTCTCTGTGTGTGTGTGACTGTGTGTCTGAGTGTGTGTCTGTGTGTGTTTCTCTGTGTGTGTGTCTGTGTGTCTCTCTGTACGTGTCTGTTTGTCAATATGTGTGTGTGTGTGTGTGTGTGCGTACCTCTGTGTGTGTGTGTGTCTGTGTCTGTGTCTGTCTGTCTGTCTGTGTCTGTGACAGACACACAGGGGTAGAAATTGACTTTGGGGCGGCCAGCTCGCTTGCGCCCAGAAATTACCGCTGCGCGCGGAGCCACTTGCGCCCGCCGGAAATTCACTTTCAGCGCCCCAAGTCGAAGCCGGCCGCAAATCAAGGGTTTCGGCGCCCCCGCTTGGGGCGCTGAAACTGAATATCGGCGCGCTAAGTGCCGCAGCGCCACCTGCTGCGGAGCGGCAGGCTGCGGTACTGCAGGCCTTCCTCCCTCTCTTAAGGGGGAGGTGCCTGCAACAGCGAGATCGCCGCTCGCTAGTGCCGGCAAATGAACCCGGCACCACGGAGAAGTGCCGGGCTCCTGGAAAACAGCCGGCAATGCCGCGGGGGGGGTGGTGGACGAGGCCGGGGAAGGAGGTGCGGGCAGGCGGCCGCCGAAAAAGCGGCCGGCCGCACATCCGCCTTAACTCACCCCACTACCGCATCAGGTAGGCCCCGTTTTCTGGTCGCTGTTTGCGGCCGCCGCGGAAGAGGCGGCCGCAACTCAATATGGCGGTCGGGCCGGTAGCGGGTCGGTAGCGGGGCACTGCGCATACCGATGACGTCATCGGTGGCGGCGCAGCGCTACTAGCTAACGCCACCATTACCGCACCGCTGAATATCGGGGAAAGTTTAGCAAGTGGCGCAAAAGCCCTCTTTGGGCGAAAACTGGGCGCAAAGCCAACTGAATTTCTAGGCCACAGTCTGTCTATATGGGCACTGACTGGTATATATACAGGCACTTACTGGTATATATATGGACACTGACTTGTATATATACACAAACTAACAGGCATATATACAGACATTGACTGGTGTATACAGACACTGACTGGTATATACGGACACTGACCGGTATATATACGAACACTGACTGGTATATATACAGACACTGACTAGTATATACAGACACTGACTGGTATATACAGACACTGAGGCCTAGAAATTCAGTATCGCCACGTTTGGGGCGCTAGAGTCGAGCGTGCGCTAAATTTAGCAACTTAGCGCAACCCTCAGCGAAATTGAGTTGCATCGCCCCAAGAGGTTGTTGCTGCGCTAAAGCAGGCGGTGCACGACTATCCTAAGGCGCTAAGCTGGCGAGCCGAGGCGCTACCACTGAGGGCGGGCGCAGCGCAGGTGCGGCCAGTTAGCGATTGCAGGCAGACACGCTGGCGCCGGTCACCTCTTAAAGGGGGCCGCTGCCCAACGAATATAGAAAAGCTTGGAGGGAGGTGGCACACAGAGTGACCTCCAGCAGCATGGTACCTAGGACCCCAATGCAATGCAGGAAGAAGTTCAACGACCTCACTCGGGTTGTCAGGGTGAGCACCCTTTCCAGTATCCTCTTCATCCCTGCATGTGCACCTCACTTTATGGCCAAAGGGTCCGGAAAGCCCCAATGCCCAGCCCTCATCCAACACCTATGGGCCTCTCATGAAACTCACATGCAGATTCACCACTTTACACACTGTCAGGGCTATTCCATCATAGAAACATAGAAGATAGGAGCAGGAGTAGGCCATTTGGCCCCTCGAGCCTGCTCCGCCATTCAATGAGATCATGGCTGAGCATCCAAATTCAGTACCCTGTCCCTGCCTTCTCCCCATATCCCTTGATCCCTTTAGCCTTAAGAAATATATCCAACTCCTTCTTGAATATATTTAATGAACTGGCCTCTACTGCCCTCTGTGGCAGAGAATTCCACAGGTTCACCATTCTCTGGGTGAAGAAATTCCTCCTCATCTCAGTCCTAAATGGCTTACCCCTTATCCTTAGACTATGACCCCTGGTTCTGGACTCCCCTGCCATGGGAGGCAGTGCACACAAGATCAGGGCTTGACACTGTCAGGGCTATTCCGCCATGGGAGGCAGTGCAGCCAAGATCAGGGCTTCACACTGTACTCAGAGTCCGTCCTTTCTCTTGCAGGGCAAGCTGGCCCATAACAGGAGGCAGCAGCAACGGACCGGGGGAGGCCGCCCTGAACTTAAAGACCTCAGCGATCTGGAGCAGCGAGTGGAACGGATAATGGCAGGCCGGCTGATTGGCCCCGTCGCCACAGGAGATGCCGACCCCGTTCTGGACAGCAATGATAAGGTCATCACCTTTTTGACCTCTCTCTTTCCACTTGTGCCTCACACCAGCATCCTTTGCCACTATCGAACCAATGCAGTGTACAGCAGCACTCATGCCTCCCTCGCTGCCGCCCGGTCCTCACGCTAAAGCAACTCTTGTACTGCCCTACTTTCAGATGCTGATTCGCCAGGTGAGGAGGCGGGCCCTCAAGCTGCCACTGTGAGTGAATCGGAAGGCGAGGAGGAGGAAGAGGAAGCCGGATCATCAGTGCCACCCTCAGCCGAGGCAGCCCATGGCCATGATGGGGACACGTCTTCCCTGGAGGGGAGCAGGGAGGAAGGGTCTGAAGAGGGTGAAGCTCCGGGGCCCAGCGGGCTGCAGCAACGCGGGGGGGGTGGGTAGGGAAGCTCGGTGGCCTTCTCCCTGGAGGGAGAGTGTGGCCTCCAGCCCTGCTACAGTGAGCGCAGAGGAGGTGCGTCTCCTCGCTGAAATGGGCGCCCAGGCTGAGCGCAGGCACACTGAGCTCATGGCTGCAGTGGCAAGGATGCCTGACTCCATAGAGTCACTGGCAAGGAGTGTACAGGAATTCGGGGCAGCACAGGCAAGGAGTCTGCAGGACTTCGGTGCAGCACAGGCGGCTTCCAGCCAAGTGCTTAGTCGTGCCGTGCAGTCACTGGCTGGTCTGATGCAGACACAGATCAGGGCCACACGAGCACTAACTGCTGCCACCCTCGCTGGATCGGGCAGGATTCGCCGGGGCCCTCGCCGCGCCGCAGCAGGCCAGCAGTCTGTGCTTCAGCAGATTGCTGCGCATGCTTCAGTGCTGCCCCGTGCGAGTGCCAGTGTCTCGTCCGACCAGGGAGTGCCTGTGCTCTGTCAGGTTGGCAGCATTCCTGCTGTCAACACTTTCACTCCTCCACTGCAGCTGCCACCACCCGTAGGACAGACTGCTGCCGCCCATGCAGAGTTGGAGCAGTCAGCAGCCGGGCCCTCCAGGTCCAGAGCTAGTCCAGGCCGTCCCTCAAGGGCATCTGCCGACTCACTATCTGACCCTCAGCAGCCTTCCCCCAGCCTTGCTGCAGCCACTGGGGTCACATTGTGGAGGAGCTGCAGGGCGGGTAGGGGCCAATATCGCAAGCGAGGCAGATCACCCTCGCAGGCCAAAAAGTAGGAGGTGTGGCAAAATGTTGTTTTTTTTTTTGTGAAGGCCGAGGATCATGGTCATTTTTGTTTAACTCTTTTGTTCATTGTCGCCAGGTTGTGAGAGCCAGTTATGTGTCTGACTGTTTTTTTGGGGGGTTTCTCTGTATTTGTTTGTCATGCGGGATGGGCACAGAGTTTGTTAAATAAATAATTGTCTTTATGCAGATTGTGCATGTTTGCTCTTTGAACTATTTGTTGCCTTGACCAGCTCAGGGTTTGCGGAGCGGGTCCATTCATGTTGTTTCAATGGCACAAGCCATTCCCTGAGAGGGGGCCTAGAACCGACTTGCAATAAGTCGCTGACGGACGGCCCTTGCACTTTGTGTCTCCCTCCCGTCTTGGTGCTCCTCCTCCTTCTCCTCCTCCTCCTCTGGTGGTCCTCCAATGTCTGCTGGCAGTGGCTGAGTCCTGCGGATAGCCAGGTTGTGCAGCATGCAGCACAGCTCCTCCGCAATGGGACCCCAGTGGCTGCAGCAAGGCTGGGGGAAGGCTGCTGAGGGTCAGATAGTGAGTCGGCAGATGCCCTTGGGGGACGGCCTGGACCAGCTCTGGACCTGGAGGGCCCGGCTGCTGACTGCTCCAACTCTGCTTGGGCGGCAGCAGTCTGTCCTACGGGTGGTGGCAGCTGCAGTGGAGGAGTGACAGTGTTGGCAGCAGGAATGCTGCCAACCTGACAGAGCACAGGCACTCCCTGGTCGGACGAGACACTGGCACTCGCACGGGGTAGCACTGAAGCATGCGCAGCAATCTGCTGAAGCACAGACTGCTGGACTGCTGGCCTGCTGCGGCACGGCGAGGGCCCCGGCGAATTCCAGCGAGGGTGGCAGCAGTTAGTGCTCGTGTGGCCCTGATCTGTGTCTGCATCAGACCAGCCAGTGACTGTATGGCATGACTAAGCACTTGGCTGGAAGTCGCCTGCGCTGCACCGAAGTCCTGCAGACTCCTTGCCTGTGCTGCACCGACGTCCTGCTGACTCCTTGCCTGTGCTGCCCTGAAGTCCTGCAGACTCCTTGCCTGTGCTGCCCCGAATTCCTGTACACTCCTTGCCAGTGACTCTATGGAGTAAGGCATCCTTGCCACTGCAGCCATGAGCTCAGTGTGCCTGCACTGCGCCTGGGCGCCCATTTCAGCAAGGAGCCGCACCTCCTCTGCACTCGCTGTAGCAGGGCTGGAGGCCACACTCACCCTCCAGGGAGAAGGCCGCCGAGCTTCCCTACCCCCCCACGTTGCTGCAGCCCGCTGGGCCCCGGGGCTTCACCCTCCTCAGGCCCTTCCCCCCTGCTCCCCTCCAGGGAAGACGTGTCCCCATCATGGCCATGGGCTGCCTCGGCTGAGGGTGGCATTGATGTTCCGGCTTCCTCTTCCTCCTCCTCGCCTTCCGATTCACTCACAGTGGCAGCTTGAGGGCCCGCCTCCTCACCTGGCGAATCAGCATCTGAAAGCAGGGAGGTACAAGAGTTGCTTTAGCGTGAGGACAGGGCGGCAGCGAGGGAGGCATGAGTGCTGCAATGCACTGCATTGGTTCGATAGTGGCAAAGGATGCTGGTGTGAGGCACAAGTGGAAAGAGAGAGGTCAAAAAGGTGATGACCTTACCATTACTGTCCAGAACGGGGTCGGCATCTCCAGTGGCGACGGGGCCAATCAGCCGGCCTGCCATTATCCGTTCCACTCGCTGCTCCAAATCGCTGAGGTCTTTAAGTTCAGGACGGCCTCCCCCAGTCCGTTGCCGCTGACTCCTATTGTGGGCCAGCTTGCCCTGCAAGAGAAAGGACGGGCTCTGAGTACAGTGTGAAGCCCTGATCTTGGGTGCACTGCCTCCCATGGTGGAACAGCCCTGACAGTGTGAAGCCCTGATCTTGGCTGCACTGCCTCCCATGGTGGAATAGCCCTGACAGTGGCAAGCCCTGATCTTGGCTGCACTGCCTCCCATGGTGGAATAGCCCTGACAGTATCAAGCCCTGATCTTGGCCGCACTGCCTCCCATGGTGGAATAGCCCTGACAGTGTCAAGCCCTGATCTTGGCTGCACTGCCTCCCATGGTCAAATAGCCCATACAGTGTGTAAAGTGATGAATGTGCATGAGATTTTCATGAGAGGCCCATAGGTGTTGGATGAGGGCTGGGCATTGGGGCTTTCAGGACCCTTTGGCCATAAAGTGAGGTGCACATGCAGGGATGAAGAGGATACTGGAAAGGGTGCTCACCCTGACAACCCGAGTGAGGTCGTTGAACTTCTCCCTGCATTGCGTTGGGGTCCTAGGTACCATGCTGCTGGAGGTCACTCTGTGTGTGCCACCTCCCTCCAAGCTTTTCTATATTCGTTGGGCAGCGGCCTCCTGCCACTGTCAGGAAAGAGGATAGGTCGCCTGCGCTCCACTGTACCAACCAGAACCTTCAGGGCCCCCTCACTGAAGCGCTGCGCTCGCTCCCTGACCCTCTCCATGGTCGTAGGCGTAACGATGTTGCAGCAGGTCTGTCCAGGCCTAGAATCAGGGCTCCAATGTGCAGGGCGTGGCTGCTAGCCAAATCGACCCTCCCCCTTTAAGAGGTGACCGGCGCCAGCATGTCTGCCTGCAATCACTAACTGGCCGCACCTGCGCTGCGCCCGCCCTCGGTGGTAGCGCCTCGGCTCGCCGGCTTAGCGCCTTAGGATAGTCGTGCACCGCCTGCTTTAGCGCAGCAACAACCTCTTGGGGCAATGCAACTCAATTTCGCTGAAGGTGGTGCTAAGTTGCGCCGGGCGCTAAATTTAGCGCACGCTCGACTGTAGCGCCCCAAACGTGGCGATACTGAATTTCTAGGCCTTAGACCTTTTAGAATTATTGTTTACTGCGGCCATGTTTGATTTACACCCTTGATTTCTCTGACTTCCACTTTTGCTTTTCTCCTTCCTGTCTTTTGCTTCTATCCTTGCCTCCCTTTCCTCTGTCTCCCTGCACAGGTTCCCAACCCCCTGCCATTTTATTTTAAACCCTCCCCAACAGCACTAGCAAACACTCCCCCTAGGACATCGGTCCCGGTCCTGCCCAGGTGCAAACCGTCCAGTTCGTACTGGTCCCACCTCCCCCAGAACCGGTTCCAATGCCCCAGGAATTTGAATCCCTCCCCCTTGCACCATTCTTCTAGCCACATATTCATCTGAAGTATCCTTCTCTTTCTACTCTGACTAGCACGTGGCACTGGTAGCAATCCTGAGATTACTACCTTTGAGGTCCTATTTTTTAATTTACCTCCTAACTCCCTATATTCAGCTTTTAGGACCTCATCCCATTTTTTACCTATATCGTTGGTACCTATATGCACCATGACAACTGGCTGTTCACCCTCTCCATCCAGAATGCCCTGCAGCCGCTCCGAGACATCCTTGACCCTTGCACCAGGGAGGCAACATACTATCCTGGAGTCTCATTTGCGGCCGCAGAAACGCCTATCTATTCCCCTTACAATAGAATCCCCTATCACTATAGCTCTCTCGCTCTTTTTCCTCCCGTCCCATGCCCATGCAGCACAACCACCCATGGTGCCAGGAAGTTGGTTGCTGCTGCCTTCCCCCGATAAGTCATCCTCCCCAACAATATCCAAAGCGGTATATCTGTTTGAGAGGGGGATGGCCACAGGGGACCCCTGCAGTACCTGCCTGCACCTACTACTCTGCCTGGCGTTCACTCATTCCCTTCCTGCCTGTGCAGCCTTTACCTGCGGTGTGACCAACTGATTAAACATGATATTCACGACGTCCTCAGCATCGTGAATGCTCCAGTATGTATCCATTCGCAGCTCCAGCGCCGCAATGCGGTCTGCCAGTAGCTGCAGCTGGATACACTTCCCGCGCACATGGTCGTCAGGGACACAGGAAGTGTTCCTGATTTCCCACATAGTGCAGGAGGAGCATGAAACGGGGCCGAGCTTTGCTGCCATGACTTACCCTTTAATTAATTTAAATTAAATCAATACCACCAATTATACTACAATTAAGTGATATACTCAAGGGCCCTTGTTTCCTAGCACTCCCCGCTACACAACAGAGACCTTAGAAACTATAACCATAAAATTAAGACCTTCTAAACTTTATAAACTATGAACCTTAACTGTCAAACTATAGAGTAGTATAAGTACTCACCCAATCAGCTGCTTCCTCCTGCCCGCGTCATGTTTTGAATCGTGACGTGGCTCTGGAACGCCGCCGCCGGTCTGCGAGATTGGTAAGCCTGTGAAAAAAAGCCCGTGAACGTGTGTTTAAATACTCACTGAGTCTCTGCTCCCACCGCTCTCGACAATGGCCTGTGAAAAAGAGCCATATTAATCAGACATTGATTGGTATATTAATCAGACACCGACAGGTATTTTAATCAGACACCAACTGGTCTATTAATCCCACACCGACTGGTATATTAATAAGACACCGACTGGTATATTAATCAGACATTGACTGGTGTATTAATCAGATATTGACTGGTATATTAATCAGACCTTGACTGGTATATTAATCAGACATTGACTGGTATATTAATCAGACACTGACTGGTATATTAATCAGACATTGACTGGTATATTAATCAGACATTGACTGGTATATTAATCACACTGACTGGTATATTAATCAGACATTGACTGGTATATTAATAACACTGACTGGCATATTAATCATGCTGACTGGTATATTAATCAGACCTTGATTGGTATATTAATCAGACATTGACTGGTATATTAATCACACTGACTGGTATATTAATCAGATACCAACTGGTATATTAATCAGACATTGACTGGTATATTAATCAGACATTGACTGGTGTATTAATCACACACTGACTGATATATTAATCAGACATTGACTGGTATATTAATCAGACATTGACTGGTATATTAATCAGACATTGACTGGTATATTAATCACACACTGATTGGTATATTAATCAGACATTGACTGGTATATTAATCAGACACTGACTGGTATATTAATCAGATATTGACTGGTATATTAATCAGACATTGACTGGTATATTAATCAGACACTGACTGGTATATTAATCAGACACTGACTGGTATATTAATCACACTGACTGGTATATTAATCAGATATTGACTGATATTATAATCGGACGTTGGCTGGTATATTAATCGGACGTTGACTGGTATGTTAATCAGACACTGACTGGATTATTAATCAGACACTGACTGGTATATTAATCAGACATTGACTGGTATATTTATCAGACATTGACTGGTATATTAATCAGACACCGACTGGTATAGTAATCAGACATTGACTGGTATATTAATCAGACATTGACTGGTATATTAATCAGACATTGACTGGTATATTAATCAGACACTGACTGGTATATTAATCAGACATTGACTGGTATATTAATCAGACAAAGACTGGTATATTAATCAGACACTGACTGGCATATTAATCAGACACTGACTGGCATATTAATCAGACATTGACTGGAATATTAATCAGACATTGACTGGTATATTAATCAGACATTGACTGGTATATTAATGAGACACTGACTGGTATATTAATCAGACATTCACTAGTATATTAATCAGACACTGACTGGAATATTAATCAGACACTGACTGGCATATTAATCAGCAATTGACTGGAATATTAATCAGTCACTGGCTGGTATATTAATCACACTGACCGGTATATTAATCAGACATTGACTGGTATATTAATCAGACACTGACTGGCATATTAATCAGACATGGACTGGAATATTAATCAGACATTGACTGGTATATTAATCAGACACTGACTGGTATATTAATCAGACACTGACTGGTATATTAATCAGACACTGACTGGCATATTAATCAGACATTGACTGGAATATTAATCAGACACTGACTGGTATATTAATCAGATATTGACTGATATATTAATCAGACACTGACTGGTATATTAATCAGACACTGACTGGTATATTAATCAGACATTGACTGGTATATTAATCAGACATTGACTGGTATATTAATCAGACATTGACTGGTATATTAATCACACTGACTGGTATATTAATCAGACACTGACTGGTATATTAATCAGACATTGACTGGTATATTAATCAGACACTGACTAGTATATTAATCAGACATTGACTGGTATATTAATCAGACACTGACTGGTATATTAATCAGACATTGACTGGTATATTAATCAGACACTGACGGGTACATTAATCAGACACTGACTGGTATATTAATCAGACACTGACTGGTATATTAATCAGACACTGACTGGTATATTAATCAGACACTGACTGGTATATTAATCAGACATTGACTGGTATATTAATCAGACATTGACTGGTATATTAATCACACTGACTGGTATATTAATCAGACATTGACTGGTATATTAATCAGACACTGACTGGTATATTAATCACACTGACTGGTATATTAATCAGACATTGACTGGTATATTAATCAGACACTGACTGGCATATTAATCAGACATGGACTGGAATATTAATCAGACATTGACTGGTATATTAATCAGACACTGACTGGTATATTAATCAGACACTGACTGGTATATTAATCAGACACTGACTGGCATATTAATCAGACATTGACTGGAATATTAATCAGACACTGACTGGTATATTAATCAGATATTGACTGATATATTAATCAGACACTGACTGGTATATTAATCAGACACTGACTGGTATATTAATCAGACATTGACTGGTATATTAATCAGACACTGACTGGTATATTAATCAGACATTGACTGGTATATTAATCAGACACTGACTAGTATATTAATCAGACATTGACTGGTATATTAATCAGACATTGACTGGTAGATTAATCAGACATTGACTGGTATATTAATCAGACACTGACAGGTACATTAATCAGACACTGACTGGTATATTAATCAGACACTGACTGGTATATTAATCAGACATTGACTGGTATATTAATCAGACACTGACTGGTATATTAATCAGACACTGACTGGTATATTAATCAGACATTGACTGGTATATTAATCAGACATTGACTGGTATATTAATCAGACACTGACTGGTATATTAATCAGACACTGACTGGTATATTAATCAGACACTGACTGGTATATTAATCAGACATTGACTGGTATATTAATCAGACACCGTGTGGTATATTAATCAGACACCGACTAGTATATTAATCGGACACCGACTAGTATATTAATCGGACACTGACTATTATATATGCAGACCCTGCACTGTTTATTAAATAGACATTGATGAATCTAACTTACAGGACGTTATATAGATAGAGATAGGTTTATGACACTGTGGTCTTACATTTAGTGTAGTTATATATACAGATACTCACTGTTATATTGCACTGCCTTCAGCGGCCTCTCCTCCACCAGAAAAGACCGCAGAGGCACCAGCTGCCGAGGAGAAGCCTAGCGAGGAGAAACCTAGCGAGGAGAAAGCTGGCGAGGCACCGGCTGCCGAGGAGAAACCTGCCGAGGAAAAGGCTGCAGCGCCAGAGACAGGTAAATCACCAGCTAAAACACATCACCCAGGAACATACCCACAGCGCAAGAGAGCAACTTTAGACTTACAAAGACTAATGAGGGCAAGGTAAAAAAAAAAAGTGCAGACTGGGGCTTATACACACTAATACTGTCTGAGTAATGCACACACCAATACTGACTGGGGAGTAATTCACACCTACACTGAATGGGGACAAATCTACCCCTATACTGAATAGTGGCATTACTACAGCTTAATACTGACTGGTGTAATATTCATCGATACCGACTGAGTAATGCACACCAATACTGCCTGGGTAGTAACAAGAATGTAAGAATATAAGAAATAGGAGCAGCAGTAGGCCATTCAGCCCCTCGCGACTTCTCCACCATTCAATAAGATCAGGGCTGATCTTCTACCTCAACTCTATTTTCCTGCCCTATCCCCATATCTCTTCATTCCCTTAGTAATCCAAAAATCTATCGATCTCAGTCTTGAATATACTCAACGACTGAACATCCAGAGCTCTCTGGCGTAGAGAATTCCAAAGATTCACAACTCTTTGAGTGAATACATTTTTCCTTATCTCAGTCGTAAATGGCCGCCCCCTTATTCTGAGACTGTGACCCCTGGTTCTAGACTCCCCAGCCAGGGGAAACTCAATCGCATTCCATAGGACAATCCCCCCATCCCAGGAACCAATCTGGTGAACCTTTGTTGCACTCCCTCTATGGTAAGTATATCCTTCCTTAGGTAAGGAGACCGAAACTGTGCACAATACTCCAGGTGTGGCCTCACCAGGGCCCTGTATAATTGCAGTAAGATAACTCTTATACTCCAATCCTTTTGTAATATAGGCTAACATACCATTTACTTTCCTAATTGCTTGCTGTACCTGCATGTTAACTTTCCGTGATTCGTGTACAAGGACACCCAGGTCCCTCTGAATACCAACATTTCCCAATCCCTCACCATTTAAAAATTATTCTGCTTTTCTATTTTGTAACCAGTATAGTTGTTTATTACTCCCCAGTCAGGGCTGATGGTTATTACCAAGTCAGTACCAGAGTGTATTACCCTCAGTCAGTATAAATGTGTTTTCCATCACCCCCGCAGTCAGTATCGCTGTGCATTATTGGAATACACACTGATACTAACTGTCAGTAAAATGTACCAATACTGACTGGGTAGTAATAAACTCCAAAAATTACTGGGGAGTAGCACACTCTGATATTAATTCAACTTAGAGGATACAACATGGTAGCCATTACTGAGACATAGCTGCAAGACGGTCAATACTGGGAACTAAATATACCAGGTTATAAGGTCTACAGGAAGGATAGGGAAACTGGTAGTGGGGGAGGAGTCGCCTTAGTGATTAAGGATGAAATCACTTCAATAAGAGAGGATATGACAAGAGGTAAGCAGGAAGTGGAGACTTTATGGGTAGAACTAAGAAATAGAAAAGGATTGAAGACTGTCGTGGGAGTTGTGTTTTGGCCCCCCTGGTAGCAGCTGCGAAGTGGCAGAATGTATAAATGCAGAGATTAGACAAGCATGTAGTAAAGGCAGAGTGGTTTTAATGGGAGGTTTTAACTTCCATATAGATTGGGATAAGCAAACAAGCTCATGTCTGAAAAGTAGCAAGTTTTTTGAGTGTCTTCAGGACAGTTTTCTGCAACATTATGTCCTAGAACCAACAAGGGGGCAGGGTATATTAGATTTAATACTGAGCAATGAGCCAGATTTAGTTAACAGCCTAACTGTGCATGAACATTTATTTGATAGCGATTATAATATGATCGAGTTTAACGTTATGTTTGAAAGGGAGAAAGGCGAAACAGCTACTAAGATTCTAGATTTAGGTGAGGCTGACTTCAACGCGATGAGGCAGAGACTGTCCACAGTAAACTGGGCAAATCTGTTAATGGGTAAAATGATAGACCATGGCCGCATTCATTTTGACAGTTGTGCTTTCAGTGTTCTGCAGCATTGAGGTGCTGCAAACACAGACAAGCACTGCACAAAGGTGGACACGCGCTCCCAGGCTTTAGCATGACTCCCTGCATAAGCACGCAGGCAGATTTTCTTTCCTTCCAAGGGCGGAAGAGACCTCCTCAGCACACCAACGCGGCCTGGTTGCACATTGCACAGGAGGACACAAGCAGGGATGTTGTTAGGAGGACCAGGCTGCAGTGGCACAAACCGTTCAATGATCTCAGTAGATCACGAAATGTTATTGCAAAGCCACACTCAACCTCATCCTGCTGTGCCTCTCATCCCATCCCCATCACTCTGCCTTCCCTACCCTACTCCTGCACATCCTTACTCACACCAACTTACCTTGCACCTCCACCCATCCCTCTCTATCTACATTAACACTTCCCCATCTCACTAGCCACCCCTCACACTCACCCTCATCCTAGTGCAATCATTGCCTCTAACAACACAGTTAGACCACACCTGGAGCACTGTGAGCAGTTCTGGGCACCAGACCTTAGGAAGGATAGATTGGCTTTGGAGGGAGTGCAGCGTAGGTTTACCAGAAAGATACCTGGAATCCAGGGGTTATGTTACGAGGAGAGATTACACAAACTAGGGTTGTGTTCCCTGGAGTTTAGAAGATTAACGGGTGATTTTATCGAAGTTTTCAAGATATTAAGGGTAGATAGAAACGATTTCCGTTGGTTGGGGAATCTCGGACTGGGGGACAGTGCCTAAAGGTTAGAGCCTGACCTTTCAGGAGTGAAGTTAGGAAACACGTCTACACATAAAGGATGGTAACAGTTTGGAACCCTCTTCCCCAATGGGAGTTGATGCTAGATCAATTGTTAATTTTATTATGCGGTTAATAGACACTAATTGGAGAGTAAAATATACCAATACTGACTGGGTTAATACACACTGAAACTGACTAAGTAATACACACAGATACTGACTGAGGAATACACACAGATACTGACTGGGGAATATACACAGATACTGACTGGGGAATACACACAGATACGGACTGGGGAATAGACACAGATACGGACTGAGGAATACACACAGATACTGACTGGGGAATACACACAGATATTGACTGGGGAATACACACAGATACTGACTGGGGAATACACACAGATACTGACTGGGGAATACAGACAGATACTGACTGGGGAATACAGACAGATACTGACTGGGGAATACACACAGATATTGACTGGGGAATACACACAGATACTGACTGAGGAATACACACAGATACTGACTGGGGAATACACACAGATATTGACTGGGGAATACAGACAGATACTGACTGGGGAATACACACAGATACTGACTGGGGAATACAGACAGATACTGACTGGGGAATACACACAGATATTGACTGGGGAATACACACAGATACTGACTGGGGAATACACACAGATACTGACTGGGGAATACACACAGATACTGACTGGGGAATACACACAGATACTGACTGGGGAATACACACAGATACTGACTGGGGAATACACACAGATACTGACTGGGGAATACACACAGATACTGACTGGGGAATACACACAGATACTGACTGGGGAATACACACAGATACTGACTGGGGAATACACACAGATACGGACTGGGGAATATACACAGATACGGACTGAGGAATACACACAGATACTGACTGGGGAATACACACAGATATTGACTGGGGAATACACACAGATACTGACTGGGGAATACACACAGATACGGACTGGGGAATATACACAGATACGGACTGAGGAATACACACAGATACTGACTGGGGAATACACACAGATATTGACTGGGGAATACACACAGATACTGACTGGGGAATACACACAGATACTGACTGGGGAATACAGACAGATGCTGACTGGGGAATACAGACAGATACTGACTGGGGAATACACACAGATATTGACTGGGGAATACACACAGATACTGACTGGGGAATACACACAGATATTGACTGGGGAATACACACAGATACTGACTGGGGAATACACACAGATACTGACTGGGGAATACACACAGATACTGACTGGGGAATACACACAGATACTGACTGGGGAATACACACAGATACTGACTGGGGAATACACACAGATACTGACTGGGGAATACACACAGATACTGACTGGGGAATACACACAGATACTGACTGGGGAATACACACAGATACTGACTGGGGAATACACACAGATACTGACTGGGGAATACACACAGATACTGACTGGGGAATACACACAGATACTGACTGGGGAATACACACAGATACTGACTGGGGAATACACACAGATACTGACTGGGGAATACACACAGATACTGACTGGGGAATACACACAGATACTGACTGGGGAATACACACAGATACTGACTGAGGAATACACACAGATACTGACAGGAATACACACTGATACTGACTGGGGAATACACACAGATACTGACTGGGGAATACACACAGGTACTGACTGGGGAATACACGCAGATACTGACTGGGAAATACATACAGATACTGACAGGAATACACACTGATGTAAGAAAACTACTAGGCACTTGGTCAGAGTATTAAACAAGGCTTTAATCGACTGTTTCACAACATGGAAGTCTAGTTATCCTTCACTAGTTCCTGTTTACAAAATGTCCCTGCACAAGCTGGGCCCGTGACAGAGTATTTATACTCTCCCTGGACAGCGCCACCAGCAGGCCGCCCAGTGTATTTCATAAGTGCTTTCTACATAAATGGCACGATTTATGTCATTCTTCCCGCCTGAAAGATTGGAAGTCCGGCGGCTTCTTGCTACCGAATTAGACGGACTAACAATAGACGCAGCCGTTTGGATATCCGTCGGTGGCCGGAAGGCACGTCTCTTCAGACTGTGTTTTGGTCCCTGGGTCACTTAGTTCATACCAGCGGGCTGGCAGAGTCCGTGTCGCTTTGATCGACCCGAGGGAGACTGGGGAGATCGTGGCTCCGGCTGCGTTTGGATATCTGTTGGTGGCCGGAAGGCACGTCTCCTCGGACTGTGTTTTGGTCCCTGAGTCGATTAGTTCGTACCAGCAGGCTGGCAGAGTCCGTGTCGCCTTGACCGACCTGAGGGGGACTGGGGAGATCGTGACTCCGGGTGCGGGCCCCCACCGGCACAGAGCTGGCTTCACCCTGCCCAGTAGTCAGTGACTGACCGGCGTCCTGGCTTCGGGTGGCCATCCCGCGGGGAGCACTCTGTTCCCGGGTTGTTCCGGCGGAATAGCTGGCAGACCCCTTGACATCCCGGGTAGGGCGTCATCCTCAGAGGAGCGCAGGGTATCGGCGTCATTAATACGGATCCCACTATCGATTGGGTCCGTGGGACCGGTTGGGCAGGGAGCCAGATCCCGGAGTGACACTGCAGATTCCCGGCCATCAGGGCACCGCACGTATGCGTACGTGGGATTGACATCCGTCAGTTCCACTTCGTCGACGAGGGGATCACTCTTAGAGGATCGGACGAATCTTCGGAGCAGCACGGGGCCAGGAGCTGCCAACCATGATGGTAGGGATGTCCCATGAGTGGAGCGACGCTGGAACCCGAAGAATCGTTTGTGAGGAGTAGCGTTGGTGGATGTAGAAAGAAGAGACCTGATGGAATGCAACGTGTCAGGGAGCATCGTTTCCCACTGCTGGTCTGGTAGGTTGTGTGACCTCAGCGCAAGACGAACAGCATTCCAAGTGATAGCGTTGTATCTCTCAACCTGTCCGTTTCCAATAGGATGATACGGTGTCGTTCTACTTGTGGTGATTCCCCGTTGGGAAAGATAACTTTTGAGTTCGCTTGACATGAAGGAGGGACCCTGATCAGAGTGGATGAAGTTAGCCATACCGCAAAGGGAAAAGACCTGATCGAGGCATTTGATCACTGTGGAAGTAAGCATATTGGGACAGGGGAAAGCAAAGGGAAAGCGTGAATATTCGTCCACCATAGTAAGTAAGTAGGTGTTTCGCGTTGAGGAAGGCAGTGGCCCTTTAAAGTCAATGCTGAGTTGCTGCATAGGCTGTGTAGCGTGTATGAGCGAGCCATCCGACAGACGGGAGAATTGCGGTTTTAATTCCGCACAAATTCTACAAGTGGAGCATGTTTTTCTCATATCTTCCATAGAAAATGGGAGATTTTTAGATCGCACAAAGTGTAACATATGGGTAACGCCAGGATGGCATAAGTCAGTGTGAAGATCCGCAAGAGTCGAAGTTGACATGGAAGAGCAGAATGCACACGTGAGGGTATCCGGGGCCACATTCTCTTTGCCGGGTCGATAATGTATGCTGTAGCCAAAGGCGGCCAATTCCATCCTCCAGAGCTGTATTTTGTTATTCTTGATCTTAGTGTGTTTCCTGTTATCCAGCATAAAGGCCATGGAGCGCTGATCGGTTATAAGCGTGAAATGGCGACGAGCGAGAAAATGACTCCATTTACGTACAGCTTCGATGATGGCCATAGCCTCCTTCTCGACAGGAGGATAATGGAGCTCGCTACCCTGCAAAGTTCTGGACAGAAATGCAACGGGTCGACCACCTTGATTCAAGGTAGCCGAGATCGCCACCTCTGATGCATCGCACTTGACCACAAAAGGGAGATTTTCATCGATGAAACGAAGTGTGGCTTTTTCCAGTTGTCGCTTGAGGAGGTTGAAAGCTGAAATAGCCGTTGCCTTCAACAGAAATTACTTTGCATGAAGCAGGGGCTGGATCTTGTCGGAAAAGTGGGGTCTCCACTTCGCATAATAGGCGATCATGCCGAGTGCCCAACGAAGAGAGCCGAGATTCGTAGGAGGAGGGAGCTCCTGAAGCGGATGAAGTCGCTCCGGATCCAGTTTGATGACACCATTGCCCACCCAGTAGCCAAGGATGTTGACTGATGGTACTGATTTCACAGATTTGGACTCATTTAAGGTTAAGTTGCGACGACGGAGAATGTCAAGACATTTTGGAGGTTGGCATCGTGCTCCTTCTGATCATGACCAGCAATGGTGATATTATCCAGATATGGAAAAGTGTCCGTTAAGTTCTCCTGTTTGACTAGGCTGTCCATTGCCCGTTGGAAGACGGCCACCCCATTGGTGACCCCAAATAGAAGGCGACGAAACTGGTAAAGCCGACCATTGGCCTCAAAGGCCGTATACTTTTTGTCAGAGTTCTTTAACGGTACTTGATGGTATGCGCTCTTTAAGTCAAAAGTTGAAAATACCTTGTAGTTGGCAAGGTTATTGACCATGTCATCGATGCGTGGTAGTGGGTAGGCATCCAGGTCGGTATACTGGTTAATAGTTTGCGAGTAATCGATGCAAAGATGTTTCTTGTGTTGCTTCAGAGGATTTTTAACAACAACGACTTGAGCCCGCCAGGAAGATGAACATGGCTCAATGATACCATCAGCTAGAAGGCGAGAGATTTCTGCCTCGATAAAGGATCGATCATCTTGGCTGAAACGTCGTGATTTAGTGACTATGGGCTTACATCGGGGGGAAAGATTGGCAAACAAGGAGGGTTTGTCGAGCGAAGCCGCCGAAAGCGCGCAAAACAGTAATTTGGAAATAGTAAGCTCTGGTTTTGACCCTCCAAACTCAAAAGTGAGTCTTTTGTGTTGTTTCTGGAAATCCTGTCCCAGGAGCACATCACTGCATAGGTTTTTGAGCACCCCGAGCCAGGAGGAGGAATAAGTGCGGCCATTGAGAATAAGGTCGATAAGACAAAAGCCGGAAGTGTTGGTGGTCAGTGTCGTCAGAGCCATTGCAATTTCCCTGTCTGAGGGGTAAATACGCAGTTTTAACTTACTGACAGCCTGCTCACTGATGAAGCTGTCAGAGCTGCATGAGTCGATTAGTGCACTCAAAATGTGTCCATTTACCGAAACCTTCGTGGCTGCATGAGACAGGCTTTGGGGAAAACAGCTGTGATGGGAGGAGTAGCAGTTTTACCCTTGACAGTTGTAACTTTAGTAATGGCTCTTGGGGGAGGAGCAGTTTTATAGATAGCAGCTGTAACCTTAGTAGTGGCTCTTGGGGGAGGAGCAGTTTTATAGATAGCAGCTGCAAAACTAACAGGGGCTCTTGACCGGTATACTTTCGAAAAGTGACCTTTCTTACTAACAGAGGCTCTTGACTGACATACCTTAGAAAAGTGATCTTTCTTACTGCAATGACTGCAGGTTGCGTTACGAGCAGGACAAAATTTCCTATAATGGAACGCACCTCCACAGAAGAAACACTTCCTTCCAGATTGCCAAAATACCACTAGGGCAGGGTCGTCATCAGTGAGGGCTTCTAGGGTAGGGTCGTCATCGGCTAGGATAGAGTAGTCATCAGTGAGGGCTTCTGCCCGAGGCCTATTGGAGGAGTCACCAAAAGTGACAGCAGCAGTCCGTGCATGCGGTAAAAGATAGGCATCTGCATTTCTTTTTGCTAAGTCCAGAGAACATGCCTGGTCATAGGCAGCTGCATTTTTTGTTGCTAAGTCCAGAGAACATGCCTGGTCATAGGCAGCTTGTAACTTGAGGGTTTTGTTCTCCAACAGACGCTGGCATATGAAAGGAGACTCAATTCCATTAATAAAGGAATCACGAATTAGCTCCTCCTGGTACTGCTCAGCTGAGACAGCTTTGAGATTACAATCCTTGCTGAGCCTGCGAAGCTTTTGAAGGAATTCGTCAAGTGATACCCCGGGTTGTTGTCGAGTTGTGGCCAGTAGATGCCGAGCAAAAATTTCGTTTGGGGCCTTAACGTATAGTTGCTGTAGTATTTGGATAGCGGAGTTATAGTCTACACAGTCTTCGATATAGTCAAACACATGAGGGGATACATAATTGGCAAGTATCTCTAACTTATCAGGAACATTCTCACCACGCACCCTGAGGAAGTTGCTGAAGGTACGATACCAGTGTTTCCATACCTTAGCTGTTGTAGGTGAATTCGGGTCCAGATCAAGACGGGCGGGTCGGAGTAGTTTCTCCATGATGGATTGATTACTACCTCTGGTTCCTTTCTACCGTTTGAGTCGTAGCCGTCTATTCCCAAAACCACTCAGAGCGTGGAGCAGCAAACAGTCGATTAAATTGACGTAAGAAAACTACTAGGCACTTGGTCAGAGTATTAAACAAGGCTTTAATCGACTGTTTCGCAACATGGAAGTCTAGTTATCCTTCACTAGTTCCTGTTTACAAAATGTCCCTGAGCAAGCTGGGCCCGTGCCCGAGTATTTATACTCTCCCTGGACAGCGCCACCAGCAGGCCGCCCAGTATATTTCATAAGTCCTTTCTACATACAGGAAACTCTTTTTTATCCGGCACCGACGGGACCGGCGTGGTGCCGGTTTATCAAAAAGTCCGGATCACAGAGAGATATAGTAAAAGGTATGAGAGCCCCGTACATGGCCACAGATCCAGGCATCCCTGTTGCATGGCAACAGGTGCAGGAACCCCGGCCACAGATCCAGGCATCCCTGTTGCATAGCAACAGGTGCAGGAACCCCGGTTACACGGCCACAGATCCAGGAACGGCCACAAATATGAAGTAAAACTTACCTGAACCTACTCCTGAATTTTGCCGGTTAACAGAGAGTTCCGGTTATTTAGGTGCCGGTAAATCGAGAGTTTCCTGTAAATGGCACGATTTATGTCATACACCGATATTGACTGGGGAATACAGGCAGATACTGACTGGGAAATACACACAGATACTGACTGGGGAATACACACAGATACTGACATAGTAATACAAACAGATACTCACTGGGGAATACAGACAGATACTGACTTGGTAATACACACAGATACTGACTGGGGAATACATACAGATACTGACTGGGGAATACACACACATACTGACTGGGGAATACACACAGATACTGACTGGGGAATACACACAGATACTGACTGAGGAATACACACAGATACTGACTGGGGAATACACACAGATACTGACATAGTAATACAAACAGATACTCACTGGGGAATACAGACAGATACTGACTGGGAAATACACACAGATACTGACTGGGGAATACACACAGATACTGACATAGTAATACAAACAGATACTCACTGGGGAATACAGACAGATACTGACTTGGTAATACACACAGATACTGACTGGGGAATACATACAGATACTGACTGGGGAATACACACAGATACTGACTGGGGAATACACACAGATACTGACTGGGGAATACACACAGATACTGACTGAGGAATACACACAGATACTGACTGGGGAATACACACAGATACTGACATAGTAATACAAACAGATACTCACTGGGGAATACAGACAGATACTGACTTGGTAATACACACAGATACTGACTGGGGAATACATACAGATACTGACTGGGGAATACACACAGATACTGACTGGGGAATACACACAGATACTGACTGGGGAATACACACAGATACTGACTGAGGAATACACACAGATACTGACTGGGGAATACACACAGATACTGACTGAGGAATACACACAGATACTGACTGGGGAATACACACAGATACTGACTGGGCAATACACACAGATACTGACTGGGCAATACACACAGATACTGACTGAGGAATACACACAGATACTGACTGGGGAATACACACAGATACAGACTGGGGAATACACACAGATACTGACTGAGGAATACAGACAGATACTGACTTGGTAATACACACATACTGACTGGGGAATACACACAGATACTGACTGGGGAATACACACAGATACTGACTGGGGAATACACACAGATACTGACTGGGGAATACACACAGATACTGACTGGGGAATACACACAGATACTGACTGGGGAATACACACAGATACAGACTGGGGAATACACACAGATACTGACTGAGGAATACAGACAGATACTGACTTGGTAATACACACATACTGACTGGGGAATACACACAGATACTGACTGGGGAATACACACAGATACTGACTGGGGAATACACACAGATCCTGACTGGGGAATACACACAGATACTGACTGGAATACACACAGATACTGACTGGGGAATACACACAGCTATTGACTGGGGAATACGCACAGATACTGACTGGGGAATACACACAGATACTGACTGGGTAATACACACAGATACAGACTGGGGAATACAGACAGATACTGACTGGGGAATACAGACAGATACTGACTGGGGAATACACACAGATATTGACTGGGGAATACACACAGATACTGACTGGGGAATACACACAGATACTGACTGGGGAATAAACACAGATACTAACTTGGTAATACACACAGACACTGACTGGGGAATACACACAGATACTGACTGGGGAATACACACAGATACTGACTGGGGAATACACACAGATACTGACTGGGGAATACACACAGATACTGACTGAGGAATACACACAGATACTGACTGGGGAATACACACAGATACTGACTGGGGAATACACACAGATACTGACTGGGGAATACACACAGATATTGACTGGGGAATACACATAAATATTGACTGGGGAATGCACACAAATACTGACTGGGGAATACACACAGATCCTGACTGGGGAATACACACAGATACTGACTGGGGAATACACACAGATACTAACTTGGTAATACACACAGATACTGACTGGGGAATACACACAGATACTGACTGGGGCATACACACAGATACTGACTGGGGAATACACACAGATACTGACTGGGGAATACACACAGATACTGACTGGGGAATACACACAGATACTAACTTGGTAATACACACAGATACTGACTGGGGAATACACACAGATACTGACTGGGGAATACACACAGGTACTGACTGGGGAATACACACAGATACTGACTGGGGAATACACACAGATACTGACTGGGGAATACACACAGATACTGACTGGGTAATAAACGCAGATACTGAATAAAAAGCCAGTGTCATGAAACTGTCGGATTGTCGTAAAAACCCGTCTGGTTCACTAATGTCCTTTAGGGAAGGAAATCTGCCGTCCTTACCCGGTCTGGCCTATATGTGACTCCAGACCCACAGCAATGTGGTTAACTCTTACTGCCCTCTGAAATCGCCGAGCAAGTCACTCAGTTGTAAAAAAATAGACGCTACGATAAACAATAAGAATAAAACCGGATGGAGCACCCGGCTTCAACCTCAGCACCAGGTACGGACACGACAATGGCTCACGCAGCCCAGTCATGGAAAGTGCTCTTCACCAACATCTGGGGACTTGTGCCAAAATTGGGAGAGCTGTCCCACAGACTAGCCAACCAACAGCCTGACATAGTCATACTCACAGAGTCATTCCTTTCAGCCAATGTCCCAGACTCCTCCATCACCATCCCTGGATATGCCCTGTCCCACCGGCAAAACAGATCCACCAGGGATTGTGGCACAGTGGTATACGGTCGGGAAGGAGTGGCCTGGGAGTCCTCAACATTGACTCCGGACCCCGTGAAGTCTCATGACTTCAGGTCAAGCATGGGCAGGGAAACCTCCTGCTGATTACCACCTACTGCCCACCCTCAGCTGATGAATCAGTACTCCTCCATGTTGAACACCACTTGGAAGAAACACAGAGTAGCAAGGGCACAGAATGTACTCTGGGTGGGGGCTTCAATGTCCATCACCAAGAGTGGCTCGGTAGCACCACTACTGACCGAGCTGGCCGAGTCCTGAAGTACATAGCTGCCAATCTGGGCCTGCGACAGGTGGTGAGAGAACCAACACGAGGGAAAAACCTACTTAACCTCGTCCTCACCAATCTACCTCTCGCAGATGCATCTGTCCATGACAGCATTGGTAGCAGTGACCACCGCACAGTCATTGTGGAGACGAAGTTCCATTTTCACACTGAGGATACCCTCCATCGTGTTGTGTGGCACTACCAGCGTGATAAATGGGATAGATTCAGAACAGATCTAGCAGCTCAAAACTGGGCATCTATGAGGTGCTGTGGGCCATCAGCAGCAGCAGAATTATATTCCACCACAATCTGTAACCTCATGGTATAAGATTAGGATCACAGGCCTCACACAGATTACCCAAAGGGTTTTAGAAGTTGCAAGGCTTTTATTAAAGAGCTACAATTTTAAAGCATAATCAGATACTACATATGGTTTAAGTTGTGTATAATAGACAGACAACCCGTGACAGTAGGAGCGATCTACGACTCCCGAATCGGACGGATGGGGAGGCAGTACGGTGGTCTCAGATTAGGTGGATTCCTGCAGTCTGCTGCAGCAGTCACTTCCGTTGGATCATCCCTCGAGCTGTTGGAGGTGTTAGGCCGTCAGCCACTTCAGAGGCTAAACTTGACCAAGGTGTTAGGCCGTAGCCACCTCGGGAAGCCTTCGCCCCTGATTGCCTGATTTCCTCTCTCGCTCGTCTATATTTATAGTTATTTCGGTGGGCTGGTAATCACCCGGTGTCAATCATTTGATCCCCGTCCTATTGTCCAATTGTGAAGCGGGAAGGCATCCCTCACCGTCCCTTTCTGCATGACTGACAAGGCCTCCCTTTTATCTTTCTGAGGAATGTTTTATGTTTCTTTAAGGACATTTTTGTCTTTTTGGCTCAATTTTTGTCTATTATCCCACCACCCTGTGTTGTTTTGCATTTTACGATTCCCTTATCACTTCTATTTGTCTTTTGATGCTTGATATCCGACCTTGCTGACATTCCTGCTCTCTGTTCCCGGCTGCATGTTCTCAGTCTCTGTTCTAACAATTTAAACCCATCTTTGAATCTGACAGCTATTTCTTGCAATTCCCTTCTTTGAGAAGGAAATATCCTTATCGGCTCTTGACTAATCTAGTTAGTTCTTATTGCTCTCTCAACTTGGGCATTAGTTAGTAGGGAGTCTTGAAGATTTCTTCCTTCCTTACAGTCCATTCCTTTGAGGAGAAGGAGCAATCTCTGACCCCTTACTCAAATTCAATTCACTGTTCCGGTGTTCCAATTCTGCCCTGCCTGGGGTATCCTCTGTTTCTTCTATCTTTCCTGATGTTACCCCGCCTGGGGTCTCCTCTACATTTCTTTGGTTCTTCTCTTTCGGTGTGCTCAATTAATTTGTTAGTGCTGGTTAGTCATGGGCATGAGTACCCAACTGACTTATGTATCAAAGTCTTACTCCACACATTACATATATCAAATACACTATCACTACAAGTTGGATAACTACCAGAGTGTGTGAAATAATACGAACGTAAGGGTGTGCTGATGTATTAAGCCCAATATCCCACCAGTGTGAGTTGTCCCCTATTCTGTCAATTTCAATATCTATTCTCGAGTTGTCTTGCTCCAAAACATAAAAATGCTTTAGGGAGGAGTTCAGTCACATCACGAGCTCACTGAAGCTCTCAGACAACAGGGGAATGTAGTATCCAAATTGTGCCACATAATTGTGTAGTTCATACTTAAGTATCTCATTTACTGTCAGTTTCACTTGAGCATAGGTTTCGATATTATGTAAAACGCGTTGATTGATGGGACAGGTCCTGTTAGACCCGTAAAGCATGGTAGTTGCGGTGGTAGTTGTAGTGTATGTGCCTTTAAGTCAGAACTACTTTTACAGCTCCTGTATACTGTAGTACCGGCAGTGACCACACCGGTATATAAGCTTTGCGCATGCCTCTGTACCCCCAGTCTAGAGGCTACCCTCCTCCAGTAAAGACCTGTTATTTGTTAATGTACAGCATCCGTGTGATTATTTAATAATAGCATATCCACTGAACCACGGATCCAACAGTGGCGACGAGTGTCGATTCGAATCTACCTGCAACATAAAAAAAAAATAGTCGAGGCCAGGAACACGGGCATCGACCACGAGCAACCGCCCAGCAGTCAGGCAGAGATCCAACTTCGCAGGGGAGGCTATGGAGAGCCGGGCTTGGTTCCCCAGCCACAACGAGCAGTAAGAGACCGACGACAGGTCCAGCGCAGACCCTTCCCGAGCAGCGGCGGCTGGAGCCGACCGACGGCGGAGAGAAAGCCGAGCAGCGTCGACGGGGTAAGACAGAGGGTGAAGAGCGCAGGGCGCAGCTGGGGGTTGAACACCGAGCGGCGTCGAGAAAAATAAAACAAACCGGAGCGAGGGTAAGAAACAGCCGGGTTCTAGACTGAGCGGCGTCGAAAAATATAAAAAGAAGAACGCGCAGAGCACAGCCAGTGCTCACGGGCTGAACAGGGTCCGCGGGGCGAAGAAAGGGGAGACGCCATTGAGCCGCGGAGAAGAAGGAAGAGCGCGGGAGGCACCATTGAGCCACGGAGAAGAAGGGAGAGTGCGGGAGACGCCATTGAGCCACGGAGAAGAAGGAAGAGCGCGGGAGGCGCCATTTTTAGAAGCCGCAGCGGAGAAGAAGGGCGAGCGCGGGAAGGAAGGAAAGCGCGGGAGACGCCATTTTGTGCCAGCGGAGAAGAAGGGGAAGCGCGGGAGGCGCCATTTGTGATAGTTAACGCACACCCAAGGATGCCGAAGAGTGGCAGTATCTCTACGTTCGACAATGAAGTCGAAGATTGGGCGATATATGTGGAACGTATTGAGGTGTACTGCAGGGCGAATGAAGTGCCAGATGCTAATAAAGCACTGGTTCTGTTAAATTCCATGGGTGCAAAAACTTATGGGTTACTGCGAAATTTAATAACCCCAGAGAAGCCGGTAAACAAGAATTTTGAAAGCATAGTAGAAATCCTACAGGACCACTTAAACCCCACACCGCTGCTGATAGCAGAACGATTTAAGTTCCATAAAAGGAACCAACACAAAGATGAAAGCAATGCTGAGTACCTAACGGAACTGCGCAAGCTATCGAAACACTGCCAGTTTGGAGCGGGACTAGCAGGCACGTTAAGGGACAAGTTTGTGTGTGGGCTACAAAGTGAAGGAACCCAGAAACGGCTTCTATCAGAAAAGGACCTTACGCTGGACAAAGCTTTCAGTATGGCAGTATCACACGAAGCAGCCGCAAGGGGCGCTGCAGAGATACAACGGAGACCGCAAGAATATGGCACCAATGAAATGTCCTATGGAACAGGGAAGTGCTATCACTGCGGCAGAACAACACATGACCAGAAAGATTGTTGGTTCAAGGACCAAGTGTGCAGACAGTGTGGGAAAGCAGGACACATAGCAAGAGTCTGCAGGTCTGGGAAGAAAACCAACAGTAAGAAATCTCCACAGGAGAAGTACAAAAAGGTACACCAGGTGATGGACAGTGGTTCAGACAAACAGAAAAGTGACACAGACTCCGGAAGCAAGGAGCTGGGTTGTCTGAAACTACATAAGGTAACCGAAATGGAGGATCACCGAAATGGAGGATCACCAGACTATCTGGGTTACACTCAAGATAGACGGAGTCCAAGTGGAAATGGAATTGGACACAGGGTCAGCTCTAACAGTCATAAATCAAAGAGACTACAAGCGGCTATTTTCACACATACCCTTGAAAGCTACAGAGATTGTCTTGAAGACGTATACGGGGCAAAAAGTCTACCCCAAAGGAAAAATAAGGGTGAAAGTGACATATAAAGGCCAGGAAATACCTAAAATGGATATATATGTATTGCCAAATGGAGGACCACCACTGCTAGGACGTGAATGGATCTGGAAGATACAATTAGATTGGCATTCCATACAGGCACTGAAGGTTGAGGCCAAAAAGGATGATGACGTCACACCTGGACGACTGTCAAAAATGCTAACTGACGCAAAAGAAGTGTTCCAGGAGGGACTAGGAACACTAAAAGGAATAACAGCAACGATTAAAATAGAGGAAAATGCAAGCCCAAAGTTTCTGAAGGCCAGACCAGTGCCTTATGCGATCAGACCAGCTGTTGAAGCAGAGCTGGAAGGGTTGGAACGTTCAGGAGTACTGTCCAAAGTGGACTGGAGCGAGTGGGCTACACCCATCGTTCCTTTAATGAAGAGGTTGTTGAGTAATACGCCTGGGGAACCAAAGAAGGTCCACATCTGTGGGGATTTTAAGGTGACAGTGAACCCAGTCCTTCACACGGTGCAATATCCGCTTCCACGAATTGAGGATATTTTCGCCTTGCTATCTGGAGGTAAACGCTTCACCAAAATTGATCTAGCCCAGGCGTACTTGCAAATGGAGGTAGAAGAAGCTTCGAAACATTACCTTACGATCAACACTCATAAAGGTCTCTATCAATACAACCGGCTGGTGTTTGGAGTAGCCTCGGCTCCGGCTATCTGGCAAAGGGCGATGGATCAGGTCCTGCAAGGGATTCCAGGGACCCAGTGTTATTTGGACGACATCTTGGTCACGGGCGAAAATGACGGTGATCACCTCGCCAACTTGGAGAAGGTGCTCACCAGATTAAAGGAGTATGGGCTACGAGCTAATCGCCACAAGTGCGAGTTTTTCCAGAAACAGATCTCGTATTGTGGCCACGTCATCGATGAAGAGGGGTTACATAAGTCCCCTGACAAGATAGAGGCAGTAGTCAAGGCTCCAGCACCGGAAAATGTGTCACAACTGAGGTCGTTCCTCGGGCTGGTAAACTACTACCACAAGTTCTTACCAAATTTGTCTACGGTATTACACCCACTGAACACCCTACTGCAAACAGGGGTACCATGGAAGTGGGATGACAAACGTAGACGAGCTTTCCAGAAGTGTAAAGAATTGATCACATCAAAAGAGGTGTTGACCCATTTCAACCCAGCACTACCAATTCGTTTGGCATGTGATGCATCACCCTACGGCATTGGAGCGGTGCTGTCGCACAAATTCCCAGACGGGTTGGAGAGGCCAGTAGCCTTTGCGTCTCGGTCACTAACCTCAGCCGAGCGCAACTACGCCCAGATTGACAGGGAGGCCCTCAGCCTAGTATGGGGAGTAAAAAAATTCAACCACTATCTGCATGGGCAGAAGTTCACCTTGCTGACTGACCACCAACCACTTGTCTCCATCTTTAATCCTAAGAAGGGCGTTCCAGTGATGACTGCACAGCGGTTACTAAGATGGTCCCTGTTTCTAGGGGTGAATCATTATGAAATAGAATATAAAGGCACGAAACAGCATGGGAATGCTGATGGGCTATCGCGCCTGCCACTGCCTACTGTGGAGGAAGCACCAGCAGTGGACCCTATCGAGATATTTTATTCGTCAATAATTGAACGATTGCCAGTAACAAACGCGGATATAGAGAAGGAGACCCGCAATGATCCAACGCTGTCACGGGTATATGAATTGACGGTGAGGGGATGGCCAACACATGGCGACTCACTGTTGCCAGCATTCTCATCCAGAAGAGAACAGCTGTCAGTATGCCAGGGGACAGTGATGTGTGGATCCAGAGTGGTGATTCCACCCAAGTTAAGGGAGAGAGTGCTAAATGAGCTACATGAAGGTCATCTGGGGGGAGTGAAAATGAAAAGCCTTGCTAGGGCTTATGTGTGGTGGCCGGGAATCGATCAACAAATCGAAGACCTAACTAAGAGCTGCTTAGGATGCCAGAAGGTCCAAAATGCACCACCACATGCCCCTCTACACCCATGGGAGTGGCCCTCCTCTCCATGGCAACGGGTGCATATTGATTTCGCTGGTCCATTCATGGACTCAATGTTCTTAATAGCAGTGGATGCTCATTCAAAGTGGCCTGAGGTGATAAAAATGTCTTCAACCACTACAGAGAAAACGATTGCAGTCCTACAGACCATATTTGCCAGAAATGGTTTGCCAGAGCAGATTTGCTCTGATAATGGACCACAGTTTGTGTCCGACGAGTTCCAAAACTTCATGAAAAGGAATGGGGTAAGGCATTACACATCCGCCCCGTATCATCCAGCCACAAATGGATTGGCTGAGAGGTTCGTACAAACCTTTAAGAAGGCGATAAAGGCCATGTGCAACGATGAAATTCCACTACAGCATAAGATGGACAATTTCTTATTAGCCTACCGAAACGCGACACATGCAGTTACCAACCAGACCCCGGCCATGATGTTCTTTAACCGAAGGTTGAGATTTCGTCTGGACTTGCTCAGACCAAATGTGCGAAGAAATGTTGAGGACAAACAATTCCAGCACATCAATGAGAAGCCGACAAGGAGCTTCAATGTAGGGCAACCAGTCTTGGCCCGTGACTATCGAACAGAGAAGTGGAACCCGATGAACTACCCGATGAAAAGGGGTCAGAATCGCCTCTGTACCAAGAACAAGAACCTCTGGAAAGGCGCTATCCCGAAAGGGTCAGGAAGCCGCCCCAAAGACTGAATCTATAAATAGACTTTTGTTGTTTAATGTACATGTTGAAATGTTAATTGTTATTTGAATATTAGGGGTATTACTAGTCTAAAAGGGGAGGTATTGTAGTGTATGTGCCTTTAAGTCAGAACTACTTTTACAGCTCCTGTATACTGTAGTACCGGCAGTGACCACACCGGTATATAAGCTTTGCGCATGCCTCTGTACCCCCAGTCTAGAGACTACCTCCTCCAGTGAAGACCTGTTATTTGTTAATGTACAGCATCCGTGTGATTATTTAATAATAGCATATCCACTGAACCACGGATCCAACAGTAGTGACACAGGAGGCACCACCAAAACCACCTCATACTGGATTCGCACTGGTTTTTCCCACGCTCTGTTACCTACAAAACACAATTATTACAGTCACAGTTAAATTCAGTCTTACAATCATTTCAAGCGACATTACAGTTTAACATCTAATTAACAAACCATGGACTTAAAGATTCTCCAGATCTCTCTTTTACTCGTATCCATCTTGTGGATAATTCTTACTAAACATGATTTCTCCTTAGCCCTCAATTGTCCCAATCCAGATTCCATGTAACTCTCCACTTCAACTTCAATTTCAATCAGGTACCAGTGTATTTAACTCTATTCTGATTGTTTCATTAATTAGATAGTTTCTCGGAGTATGTGTCAATGCTTTAAAGGTTGGCTCGCTCTCCTGAACCACATTAACCATTTCATGTTTTGCTGTTGTCAAGTAACTGAGCAGACTGAGACCCATTCTTCAGTGCCGATTCACCATACATTCCCGGATGGTAATTGCCTCATACGTAACGAATCAGATTTGCACACTCATACCGGTATCTCATTATCGTGCCACGTGTGCCATCCGCTCCAAGTCTTTCTCAGGCTTTCAGGTGATCTTATCAAAAGATTGTCTGGAGGTCTTTGTTCATCTTCCACTGCATGGTTCTGATGTCTTGGGTAGTGGCCAGGCTATCAAATTCAGTTTTCTTAAAAAGTTCACTATAGGCAGGGACACAATTGTCTCCAAGAGAAAGCTATCAATTTACTATTCTTAACTACATTTTCCTGACTTTCACTAGAAAGTTTGAAAATTCTCAATTGGTGGTGTAATTCTCCTGTTTCTATCTCACACCCTCAATCACTTCCTCTCTCCATTTTACATATCCTATTAATTACCATTCATATCTCATTCATGAGCCCTGGAGGAACTTTACTATCCAGTACAATATTTAAGATTGAAAACATAGATCAAACATTCTCACTTGGTCCAAGTTGTAGTGTATGTACCTTTAAGAGCCCCTGTGTACTGTAATACCGGTAGTGACCACTCGGGTATATAAGCCTGTATAGCGTCTTGTATCTTTTAGTTCACCTCCAGACTTTGTTCAGTAAACACCTGCTAAACCAACTCCTGCATTCCGTGTCTCCATTAACACACGGATACAACACAAGTTATTAACACTTTTTATTTATCATTATTTTAGAGGATCTTTTATTTTCCCAAAAGTAACCCTTTATATAGTGCCTGAGTCCATTTTGTTATTACAAAATTATCCCAAAATCCAAACAGCAGTATTTTTGAACTGACAAGTTTTGTCAATGTTCAATTTCATTTCTATCAATTTATCCTCCATTTCCAATTTCAGAAACAAGTGATTCCCAGGCTAGGTGGCTTACACAGTGTTTTAACATTAGAGATAGAAGTGCTGCAATTAGTTTACAAGGTAACTTCCATATAACAAAAGAAAGAAGAGACTCCATCGTGACTCTACTTAGAGCCCAAGGGGTTAATTTATCAAGTCATAATTTTCCTTCTGTCACTGTGGGGAAATATTAACTTAAAATTAAGAAACTTAAATTTAATAATGTCCAATATCTTTAAATGTCATACTAAAGTTGTTGCTCGGTGAACTTAAACAGCTGTCAGTGGAAAGGGTTAACTCCTTTGCAGGTTTTTAAGAAGGTGGAGCGAAACATTGTCAGGCGCATTCAATTGTGTCACTTCAAGTAAATTTTAAAAAACTTTCCCGATTGAAAAAGACAGTTGTGTTTTCACACTTTAACTAAACATGAACAGAACAGATAAAACAAAACAAAATAGCACATGCTTACAGAAAACAATAAATTACGTTATATTTCTTATTGTCCTTTCTTCAGATGTCTTTCCAAAATACTGTAAAAACATTGAATATAACTGCAGAAAAATTAGTTTTTCACATTTAAGCAAATCAAATCAAACTGCTTTGGAAGATTTCACCATAACAACCGCGACTCCAAGGTTAAATCTTAGACTGAAACTTTTGTTAAACAAACTTTTTGTTGCTCTTCTCAGTTTTTACACACCAGCTTAACTTAAATTATAGTTCAAAGTTTTTTTTCCCAATTATTGTGGCATAATCTTATTTGCACATTCTTAAAACTTCCAAAATCCAAGACAAGACAAAAGTTTTTACACACTTTTAACACAGAGAATTGGATGGAGCTAAACCACACATAACAGAATGTTTCTTTTAAAGACAGACTTTTCAGACAAAAGAAATACTGTAACTCCTTAAACATTCATAGTCAGGAAAACATTCACACTTTAACACACATTTTCATACAAACTGAAATTCCAGCATTTTTTAAGGTTCCTTTCACTCAGCAAATCTTGTGTTTTATTCGTCTCGTCACATACATTAATAACTTCCATGTTGGTAAAGCTTTAAATTTCTCTTTTGTTTCTCTTTTTAAATCGGTGTCTCAGCAGCTTATCCTGGCTTTCCAAATCCCTGTTTTTTCCCTTCCTTTGCTGAGTTTTCAGATTGGTTAGCCTGCAAATGAGATCTTTTTCCTTCTTTATCTCTCCTTCTCTCTCCTGCACTTTATGCTTTACCTCCTTCAGGCTATCTTATCAACTGTTCCCGGTGATATGCCAATGCCATTGTATTTCTGGTTTTACCTTTCAACAAGCTCTTTACCACTCCCTTCTTTCAGAGAGAATAAAACACTATACACAGTCCAAGCAATGATCACGTGCGTTTGACCGAGTCCCTCCGGTCACCCCGACCGGAACCTTACAACTCCTAACTCTGTGATCCCACTTCTGACACCACTGTAAGATCCAGATCACAGGCCCACACACAGATTACCAAAAGGATTTTAGGAGTTGCAAGGCTTTTATAAAGAGCTACAGTTTTAAATCATAATCAGATATTACATATGGTTTAAGCTGAATATAATAGACATACAACCCGTGACAGTAGGAGCGATCTACGACTCTCGAATCGGAATGTCACAACCGGACGGATGGGGAGGCAGTACGGTGGTCTCGGACTGGGTGGATTCCTGCAGTCTGCTGCAGCGGTCACTTCCGTTGGGTCATCTCTCGAGCTGTTGGAGGTGTGAGGCCGTCAGCCACCTCAGAGGCTAAACTTGACCAAGGTGTTAGGCTGTAGCCACTCAGGGAAGCCTTCGCCCCTGACTGCCTGATTTCCTCTCTCGGTCGTCTATATTTATATTTATTTCGGTGGGCTGGTAATCACCTGGTGTCAATCATTTGATTCCCCGTCCTATTGTCCAATTGTGAAGCGGGAAGGCATCCCTCACCGTCCATTTCTGCATGACTGACAAGGCCTCCCTCTTATCTTTCTGAAGAATGTTTTGTTATGTTTCTTTAAGAAAATTTTATGACTTTTTGGCTCCATCTTTGTCTATTATCCCCCACCCTGTGTTGTTTTGCATTTTATGATGCCCTTATCACTTCTATTTGTCTTTTGATGCTTGTTATTCGACCTTGCTGGCATTTCTGCTATCTGTTCCCGGCTGCATGTTCTCAGTCTCTCTTCTAAGAATTAAAACCCATCTTTGAATCTAACAGCTATTTCTTACAATGGCCCAGCATATTCCTCACTCTACCATTACCATCAAGCCAGGGGACAAACCCTGGCTCAATAAGGAGTGTAGTAGAGCATGCCAGGAGCAGCACCAGCAGCAGAATATCTCCAAATTTGCAGACGACACAAAGCTGGGTGGGCATGTGTGCTGTGAGGAGGATGCCAGCACCTCCTCGCACCACCCTCCCCGGCCTCCTGATCCCCCTGGGCAGTGCCGGCTATGTCCCGAGTGCCCGGCACTTCTCCTCGGTGCCGGGCTCTTTTGCCGGCACTCGTGATCGGTGATCGCGCTGGTGCAGGCCCCTCCCCTTTAAGAAGGGGAGGAAGGCCTGCAGTACCGCAGCGCGCTGTGCCGCAGCGTGTGGCGCTGCGGCACGTTGCGTTGCGATATTCAGTTTGAGCGCCCCAAGAGGGATGCGGGGCGCCTCAAGCAGTGCCCCGCATCCCCCTTGGGGCGCTCAAACTAAATATCGGGCTGGCGCTCCTGGCTCCTTCCGGGGCGGGACTTCCGCCGCCCAGGCGAGCTTGGCGCCCCAAACGTGGTGCCACTGAATTTTTAGCCCTATATCTTACTACACGAAGCATTCGCAAAAAAAAGATGTATTAATAGTGCAGATAGAAATTAATAGGTTTGATCTAATAGCCATGATGAAGACATGGTTGCAATGTGGCCAAGGTTGGGAACGAAATATTTTAGGATTTAGAAGAGATCGGCAAAATGGAAAAGGAGGAGGGGTAGTCCTGGTAATAAAGGATGGGATAAAGACAGTAGAGAGAAAGGATCTTAGCTCCGAAAATCAAGAAGTAGAATCAGTTTGGGTGGAGCTAGGAAACAGCAAGGGGCAGAAAACATTGGTGGGAGTTGTTTATAGGTCTTTTTCCGAGTGGCAGGCAGTGACTAGTGGGGTACCACAGGGATCGGTACTAAGACCCCAGTTATTCACAATATATATCAATGATCTAGACGAGGGAACTAAATGTAATATCTCCAAGTATGCAGACGACACAAAGCTGGGTGGGCATGTGTGCTGTGAGGAGGATGCAGAGAAACTCCAGTACGATTTGGACAGGTTGGGTGATTGGGCAGAAGCATGGCAGATGCAGTATAATGTGGATAAATGCGAGGTTATTCACTTTGGTGGCAAAAACAGGAAGACAGATTATTATCTGAACGGCAATAGATTGGGAAATGGGGAAGTGCAATGAGACCTGGGTGTCCTTGTGCACCAGTCGCTGAAGGTAAGCATGCAGGTGCAGCAGGCGGTTAAGAAGGCAAATGGTATGTTGGCCTTCATAGCGAGAGGATTCGAGTACAGGAGCAAGGATGTCTTGCTGCAGTTGTACAGGGCCTTGGTGAGACCACACCTTGAGTATTGTGTGCAGTTTTGGGCATCTTATCTGAGGAGGGATGTTCTTGCCATGGAGAGAGTGCAGCGAAGATTCACCAGACTGATACCTGGGATGGCAGGAATGACATATGAGGAGAGATTGGGTCGATTCGGCTTATATACGCTAGAGTTTAGAAGAATGAGAGGGGATCTCATTGAAACTTATAAAATTCTAACAGGATTAGACAGACTAGATGCAGGAAGGATGTTCTCGATGGCGAGGGAGTCCAGAACCAGGGGCCACAGTCCAAGGATAAGGTGTAAGCCATTTAGGACTGAGATGAGGAGGAACTTCTTCACCCAGAGAGTGGTGAACCTGTGGAATTCTCTGCCACACAGGGCAGTTGAGGCCAATTCATTAAATATATTCAAGAAGGAGTTGGATATATTTTTTGAGGCTAAAGGGATCAAGGGATATAGGGAGAAAGCAGGGACAGGGCACTGAATTTGGATGGTCAGCCATGATCTCATTCAATGGTGGAGCGGGCTTGAGGGGCTGAATAACCTACTCCTGCTCCTATCTTCTATAGGTCCCCAAACAGTGGTTGTAATGTAGGGCAGAGTATAAATGACAAAATTAGAGGCTCATGTAACAAGGGTAACACAGTAATCATGGGGGACATTAATCTACATATAGACTGGGCAAACCAAATTTGCAGTAATCGTGTGGAGGATGAATTCATGGAATGTATGCAAAATAGTTTTTTAAATCAGTATGTTGAGGAACCAACTAGGGAACAGGCTATTTTAGATCTAGTATTGTGCAACGAGAAAGGGTTAATTAATAACCTTCTAGTAAAGGGGCCTCTAGGGAGGAGTGACCATAATATGATAGAATTTTATATTGAGTTTGAAAGCGATTTTGTTAAATCCGAAACTAGGGTCTTAAACCTAAACAAAGCAAACTACGTAGGTATGAGGGGCAAGTTGGCTGAGGTAGATTGGGAAACTACATTAAAAGGTATGACAGTAGACAAGCCATGGCTAGCATTTAAAGAATTAATACATAATTTACAACAAATATACATTCCTTTAAGGCACAAAAACCCCACAGGACAAGTGGTCCAACCGTGGCTAACAAGAGAAGTTAAAGATAGCATTAGATCAAAGGAAGAGGCTTATAATGTTTCCAAAAAGAGTAGTAAGCCTGAGGATTGGGAGGATTTTAGAATTCAGCAAAGGCGAACCAAGAAATTGATAAAGAAAGGGAAAATAGAATATGAGAGTAAAATAGCGAGAGGCATAAAAACAGACTGTAAAAGCTTCTATAGGTATGTAAAGGGAAAAGATTAGCTAAAGTAAATGTGGGTCCCTTACAGGCTGAGACAGGAGAAATGATAATGGGGAATAAGGAAATGGCAGAGAAAGTAAACAAATACTGTGTCTGTCTTCATGGAAGAAGACGCAAACATCTTCGCGGAAATAGTGGAGAACCAAGGGTCTAGTGAGAATGAGGAACTGAAATAAATTAGCATTAGTAAAAAAATAGTACTGGAGAATTTAATGGGACTGAAAGGCACTAAATCCCCTGGACCTGATGGCCTACATACTAGGGCTTGAAAGAGATGGCTATCAAGATAGTGAATGCATTGGTTGTCATTTTAAAAAATTCCATAGATTCTAGCTCAGTTCCCGCAGATTGGAAAGTAGCAAATGTAACCCCACTATTTAAGAAAGGAGGGAGAGAGAAAACGGGGAACTACAGACTAGTTAGCCTGACATCAGTAGTAGGGAAAATGTTAGAACCTATTATTAAGGACATGGTAACGGGGCACTTAGAAAATAATAACAGGATTAGGCAGAGTCAACACGGATTTCTGAAAGGGAAATCGTGTTTGACGAATCTGTTGGAGTTCTTTGAGGTTGTAACTTGCAGAGTAGATAAGGGGGAACCAGTGGATGTGGTGTATTTGGATTTTCAGAAGGCATTCGATAAGGTGCCACACAAGAGGTTATTAAACAAAATTAGGGCTCATGGGATTGGGGGTAATATACTAGCATGGATTGAGGATTGGTTAACAGAGAGATAATGCAAGAAAGTGGAGTTGAGGCAGAAGATCAGCCATGATCTTTTGAATGGTGGAACAGGCTCGAGGGGCCAAATGGTCTACTCCTGCTCCTAATTCTTATGTTCATATGAAAACTGCCCAAGAATCTACTGTCCACAAAAACCAGGACAAATCGAATCTGGCCAATTATTGGCCCATCAGTGCACTCTCAATCATCGGCAAAGTGATGGAAGGTGTCGTCGACAGTGCTATCAAGCAGCACTTGCTCAGGTTCTGCCAAGACCACTCGGCTCCCGACCTCATTACAGCCTTGGTCCAAACATGGACAAAAGAGCTGAATTCCAGATGTGAGGTGAGAGTGACTGCCCTTGACATCAAGGCAGCATTTGGCCGAGTGTGGCATCAAGCAGCCCTAGTAAAACTGAAGTCAGTGGGAATCGAGGGGAAAATTCTCCACTGGCTAGAGTCATACCTAGCACAAAGGAAGATGTTTGTGGTGGTTGGAGTTCAATCATCACAGCCCCAGGACATCGTTGCAGGAGTTCCTCAGGGCAGTGTCCTAGGCCCAACCATCTTCAGCTGCTTCATCAATGACCTTCCCTCCATCATAAGGTCCAAAGTGGGGATATTCGCTGATGACTACACGGTGTTCACTGCCATTCGCAACACCTCAGATAATGGAGCAGTCCATGCCCGCATGCAGCAAGACCTTCAGGCTTCGGCTGATAAGTGGCAGGGAACATTCACGCCACAGAAGTGCTAGGCAATGACTATCTCCAATAAGCGAGCGTCTAACCAGTGCCATTTGACATTCAACCGCATTACCATTGCCAAATCCCCCACCATCAACATTCTGGGAGTCAACATTAACCAGAAACTTAACTGGACCTGCCACATAAATACTGTGGCAACAAGAGCAGGTCAGAGGCTAGGTATTCTGCGGCGAGTGTCTCGCCTCCTGACTCCCCAAAGCCTTTCCACCATCTACAAGGCACAAGTAAGGAGTGTGATGGAATACTCTCCACTTGCCTGGATGAGTGCAGCTCCAACAACACTCAAGAAGCTCAACACCATCCAGGACAAAGCAGCTCGCTTGATTGGCACCCCATCCACCACCTTAAACAGTCATTCCCTCCACCACCAGCATACCGTGGCTGCAGTGTGTACCATCTACAAGATGCACTGCAGCAACTCGCCAAGGCTTCTTCGGAAGCACCTCACAAACCCGCAACCTCTTCCACAAAGGCAGCAGGGACATGGGAACACCACCACCTCCAAGTTCGCCTCCAAGTCACACACCATCCTGACTTGGAAGTATATCGCCGATCCTTCATCGGCGCTGGATCAAAATCCTGGAACTCCTCCCTGACAGCACTGTGGGAGTACCTTTGTTAGGTCCGTGTATCTTAATGTTGTGTCCTTCAATAATCAGACAACAGACTGCAGGGAACGATTCAACAGGTGTTTACTCAACGTGGTTCAAACTGCAACTGAAACAACAGATTACTACTCAGCGTTATATACAGGTGTGGTCACTGCCGGTACTACAGTATACATGAGCTGCAGAAAGTAGTTCCCCCACTTAAAGGTACATACATTACAATTCCTCCCCTTTTAGATTAACAGTACCATAACACTCATTTAACAATTAAATATCAAACTAATTACAATTAACACTTTTAACATGCAACATCAGCTGAAAATAGTATATTTATAAATTCAGTCTTTGGGGAGGCTTCCTGATCCTTTCTGGATAGTGCCTTTCCCGAGTGTCTTGCTCTTGGTGCGGAGGCGATTCTGGCCCCCTGTCGTCGGTTGGTTCATCAGCTTCCGATGCCACTGTTTCTGGGGTAGATGCTACCTGTACGTCGGGTTCATCACCAGGTACGTATGGGCGAGGCATGGGGTTGACTTGTTCCTGTGACTCTGGGATCTGGTCAGCATGGCGTCTCATGATGCGCTCCCCAACGTCCACTGTGTACATTAGTGGGCCCTGCCGTGTGCATATCGTTCCTGGCTGCCATTTTTCTTTTCGGTAGTCGCGGGCCAAGACTGGTTGCCCTACATTGAAGCTCCTTGTTGGCTTCTCATGGATGTGCTGGAATTGCTTACTCTCAACATCTCTTCGTACGTTTGGTCTGAGCAAATCCAGGCGAGATCTTAACCTTCGGTTAAAGAACATCATGGCTGGGGCCTGGTTGGTGACTGCATATGTCGCATTCCGGTAGGCGAACAGGAAATTGTCCACCTTGTGCTGCAGCGGAATGTTGTCATTGTACATAGCCTTTATTGCCTTCTTAAAGCTTTGTACGAACCTCTCAGCCAATCCATTTGTGGCTGGATGATACGGGGCGGATGTGTAATGCCTTACCCCATTCTTTTTCAAGAACCTCCGGAACTCTTCGGACACAAACTGTGGTCCGTTGTCGGAGCAAATCTGTTCTGGCAAGCCATTCCTGGCAAAAATGGTCCGTAGGACTGCAATAGTTTTCTCCGTGGCGGTGGAGGACATTTTGATGACCTCAGGCCATTTCGAGTGCGCATCCACGGCTATTAAAAACATTGAGTCCATGAATGGACCAGCAAAATCAATATGCACCCGTTGCCATGGAGATGAGGGCCACTCCCATGGGTGTAGAGGGGCCTGTGGTGGTGCATTTTGGACTTTGTGGCATCCTGAGCAGCTCTTGGTCAGGTCCTCGATTTGTTTATCGATTCCCGGCCACCACACATAAGCCCTGGCTAGGCTTTTCATTTTTACCCCTCCCAAATGACCCTCATGAAGCTCATTGAGCACTCTATCCCTTAACTTGGGTGGAATTACCACTCGGGATCCACACATCAAGGTCCCCAGGCACACTGACAGCTGCTCTCTCCTTGTCGAGAATGCTGGCAACAGTGAGTCGCCATGTGCTGGCCATCCCTTCACTGTCAAATCATATACCCGAGACAGTGTCGGGTCATTTCGGGTTTCCTTTTCGATACAAGCGTTAGTTACCGGTAGGTATTCAACTATAGTCGAATGGAATATTTCGACAGGATCCACTGCTGGTGCGTCCTCCGCAGTAGGCAGTGGCAGGCGTGATAGCCCATCAGCATTTCCATGCTGTTTCGTGCCCTTATATTCAATCTCATAGTGGTGTGCCCCTAGAAAAAGTGACCATCTTTGTAGTCGTTGCGCAGTCATCACCGGAACGCCCTTCTTCGGATTAAAAATGGAGACAAGAAGCTGGTGATCAGTCAGCAAGGTGAATTTCTGCCCGTGCAGATAGTGATTGAACTTTTTCACTCCCCACACTAGGCTGAGGGCCTCCCTGTCAATCTGGGCGTAGTTACGCTCGGCTGAGGTTAGTGATCATGACGCAAAGGCTATTGGCCTCTCTGAGCCGTCCGAGAATTTGTGCGACAGCACCACTCCAATGCCGTAAGGCGACGCATCACATGCCAACCGAATTGGTAATGCTGGGTTGTAATGGGCCAATACCTCTTTCGATGTGATTAGTGTTTTGCTCTTCTGGAAAGCTCGTCTACATTCGTCACTCCACTTCCATGGCACCCCAGTTTGCAGTAGAGTGTTCAGTGGGTGTAGTATTGTCGACAAATTTGGCAAGAACTTATGGTAGTAGTTTACCAGCCCGAGGAACGACCTCAGTTGTGACACATTTTCCGGTGCTGGAGCCTTGACTACTGCCTCAATCTTCTCTGGGGACTTATGTAACCCCTCTTTATCGATAGCGTGGCCACAATACGAGATCTGTTTTCTAAAAAACTCGCATTTGGGGCAGTTAGCTCGGAGCCCATATTCCTGCAATCTATTGAGCATCTGCTCCAGGTTGGCAAGGTGATCACTGTCATTTTCGCCCGTGACCAGGATGTCGTCCAAATAACACTGGGTCCCTGGGATCCCTTGCAGGTCTTGTTCCATTGCCCTCGCCAAATAGCCGGAGCTGATGCTACCCCGAATACCAGCCGGTTGTATTGGTAGAGACCTTTATGGGTGTTGATTGTGAGGTATTTTTTTGATGCTTCTTCTACCTCCATTTGCAGATACGCCTGGGCCAGATCAATCTTAGTGATGCGTTTCCCTCCAGATAGCGAGGCGAAAATATCTTCAATCCGCGGAAGTGGATATTGTACGGTGTGAAGGACTGGGTTCACTGTTACCTTAAAGTCCCCACAGATGCGAACCTTCCTTGGTTCCCCAGGCGTGCTGCTCAACGACTTTTTCATCACAGGGACGATGGGTGTAGCCCACTCGCTCCAGCCTACCTTGGACAGTACACCTGAACGTTCCGGACTCTCCAGCTCTGCTTCGATGGCTGGGCGGATCGCATAAGGTACCGGTCTGGCCTTAAAAAATTTTGGGCTTGCGTTTTCTTCAATTTTAATCGTCGCTGTCATGCCTTTTAGTGTTCCGAGTCCTTGCTGGAACACTTCTTTCGCGTCAGTTAGGATCTTTGACAGTCGCCCAGGTGTGACGTCGTCATCCTTTTTGTCAGCCACAGTCAGTGCCTGTATGGAATGCCAATCCAGTTGTATTTTCCGGATCCATTCACGTCCCAGTAATGGTGGTCCTCCATCTTGCAATACATACAGGTCTAGTTTTGGTGTTTCCTTACCGTTATATATAACGGTCACCCTTATTTTTCCTTTGGGGTAGACTTTTTGCCCCGTGTACGTCTTCAAAATAATTTTTGTGTCTCTCAAGGGTATGTGTGAGAATAGCCGCTCGTAGTCCCGTCGGTTTATGACTGTTAGGGCTGATCCTGTGTCCAATTCCATCTTTACCTGCACTCCTGCTATCTTGAGAGTGACCCAAATGGTTTGGTGATCCTCCGTTGTGATCACATTATGTAGTTTCAGACAACTCAGTTCCCTACTTTCGGAGTCGTTATCACTCTTTTGTTCGTCTGAACTATTCTCCGTTATCTTATGTATCTTCTTGTACTTCCCTTTGGTCGGTTTCTTATTGCTGGTTTTCTTTCCCGATCTGCAGACTCGTGCTATGTGTCCTACTATTCCACATTGTCTGCAGACTTTGTCTTTGAACCAGCAATCATTCTGGTCGTGTGTTGTTCTGCCGCAGCGATAGCACGTCTCTGTTCCATATGACATTTCGTTTGTGCCATATTCTTGCGGTCTCTGTTGTATCTCTGCAGCGCCCCGTGCTGCTGCTTCATATGATACCGCAATGCTGAAAGCCTTTTCCAGCATAAGGTCCTTTTCAGATAAAAGCTGTTTCTGGGTTCCTTCACTTTGAAGCCCACACACAAACTTGTCCCTTAAGGTATCTGCTAGTCCCGTTCCAAACTGGCAGTGTTTCGATAGCTTGCGCAGTTCCGTTAAATACTCAGCATTACTTTCATCTTTATGCTGGTTGCTTTTGTGAAACTTAAATCTTTCTGCTATCAGCAGCGGTGTGGGGTTTAAGTGGTCCTGTAAGATTGACACTATGTTTTCAAAATCCTTTTCTACTGGCTTCTCTGGGGTTACTAGGTTTCGTAGTAAGCCATACATTTTTGCACCCATTGAATTCAACAATACCAGCACTTTCTTGTCATCTGGCACTTCATTCGCCTTGCAGTATACTTCAATGCGTTCGACATATGTCGTCCAATCTTCGACTTCATTGTCGAACACTCTTCGGCATTTTGGGTGTGGTTAGACTGGCTTAAAATGGTGTCTCCTGCGCTTTCCTTTCTTCCCCGCTGCGGCTTAAAATGGCGTCTCCCACGCTGCTGCCAACGCCGCTCTCGGTGGTCCTCGTGGCAAATGGCGATGCCCTGTGGGTTTCGTGCGCTGCTCCTGCGCTGCTGCCAACGCTGCTCTCTGCGGTCCTCGTGGCAATGGCAGCGCCTCACGTTTTCCTGCGCGCCTCTCTCCCCCGTTGACACTGCTCAGCCCTTGAACACCGGCTGCGCTCTGCTCTCTCTCGTCTCTCTCCCCCGTTGACGCCGCTCGGTCCTGAACACCGGCTGCGTCCTGTGCGCTCTGCCCTCTCTCTCTCCCCCGTCGACGCTGCTCGGCCTTTTTCTGTGCCGCTCGGTCGGGCTCTAGCCCGCCGCTGTCCGGGAAGGGTCTGCGCAGTACCTGTTGCCAGCCCGTTTCGCTGGAAGACCGTGATTGGAAAGCCAAGCCTGGCTCTCGACAGCCTCCCCTGCGATGCTCAAATCTCCGCTGGAAGACTGGGCGGTTGCCCGTGGTCGACGCCCGTGCTTCTGGACTCGACCTTCCACTGTTCTCCAGGAGCGAATCCCTGGGAGGTGATGCAGAGTTGCAGGTAGGTTCGAATCTGCCTCGTCGCCAATGTTAGGTCCGTGTATCTTAATGTTGTGTCCTTCAATAATCAGACAACAGACTGCAGGGAATGATTCAACAGGTGTTTACTCAACGTGGTTCAAACTGCAACTGAAACAACAGATTACTACTCAGCGTTATATACAGGTGTGGTCACTGCCGGTACTACAGTATACATGAGCTGTAGAAAGTAGTTCCCCCCCTTAAAGGTACATACATTACAACCTTCACCACACGGACTGCAGCGGTTCAAGAAGGTGGCTCACCACCACCTTCTCAAGGGCAATTAGGGATGGGCAATAAATGGTGGCGTTGCAAGCAACGCCTACATCTCATGAACAAATTTTAAAAACTACTGACTGGAGAATACACACAGATACTGACTGGGTAACACACACAGATACTGACTGGGGAATACACAGATACTGACTGGGTAACACACACAGATAATGACTGGGGAATACACACAGATACTGACTGGGGAATACACACAGATACTGATTGGGGAATACACACAGATACTGACTGGGTAACACACACAGATACTGACTGGGGAATACAGACAGATACTGACTGGGTAATAAACGCAGATACTGACTGACGTAAGAAAACTACTAGGCACTTGGTCTAAGCGTTAAACAAAGCTATAATCAACTGTTCTACAACATGGAGGTCTAGTTGTGTCCTTCACGAGTTCCTGTTAAGGATATCCTGCGCAAGCTGGGCCCATGCCCAAGTATTTATACTCTCCCTGGACAGCGCCACCCGCAGGCCGCTCAGTTGATTCATGTCACTGACTGGGTAATACACGCAAATACTGACTGGGTAATACACGCAGATACTGACTGGGGAATACACACAGATAATGACTGGGGAATACACACAGATACTGACTGGGGAATATACACAGATACTGACTGGGGAATACACACAGATACTGACTGGGGAATATACACAGATACTGACTGGGGAATACACACAGATACTGACTGGGGAATACACACAGATACTGACTGGTTTATTGTTAAGTTATCGATAGGTTTATTAGTCTGATACTGACAGGTTTATTGTTAAGTTATCAATGGGTTTATTAGTCTGATACTGACGGGTTTATTGTTAAGTTATCGATGGGTTTATTAGTCTGATACTGACGAGTTTATTGTTAAGCTATCGATGGGTTTATTAGTGTGATACTGACAGGTTTATTGTTAAGTCATCAATGGGTTTAGTAGTCTGACACTGACAGGTTTATTGTTAAGTTATCGATAGGTTTATTAGTCTGATACTGACAGGTTTATTGTTAAGTTATCGATGGGTTTATTAGTCTGATACTGACGAGTTTATTGCTAAGTTATCAATGGGTTTATTAGTGTGATACTGACAGGTTTATTGTTAAGTTATCATAGGTTTATTAGTCAGTTACTGATGGGTTTGTGTTAAGTTATCGATGGGTTTATTAGCCAGATACTGACGAGTTTATTGTTAAGTTATCGATGGGTTTATTAGTCTGATACTGACAGGTTTATTGTTAAGTTATCGATGGGTTTAGTAGTCTGATACTGACAGGTTTATTGTTAAGTTATCGATGGCTTTAGTAGTCTGATACTGACGGGTCTATTGTTAAGTTATCGATGGGTTTATTAGTCAGATACTGACGGGTTTATTAAGTTAATGATAGGTTTATTAGTCAGTTACTGACGGGTTTATTGTTAAGTTATCGATGGGTTTATTAGTCTGACACTGATGGGTTTATTGTTAAGTTATCGATGGATTTATTGGTCAGACACTGATGGGTCTATTGTTAAGTTATCGATGGATTTATTGGTCAGACACTGACGGGTTTGTTAAACTGCCAGCAGCACCAACTTCTGCGAAGGAAGAAAAGAAAAAAACACATCGTCATTGCCCCAAAAAGAAGGACCCAAAACTGAAGAAGGCCGAACGAAGCCCATGCGAGTAGTGGTAGAGTTGAAAGCCATTAAGAAAGCAAGATAAGCACCTTCCTGCTACTGCAAAGCAAGGAACGAATGTATGGCATTGAGGCATTTAGGCAATAAAGCTTCATTGAACCATATAGATCTTTATGTGTCTTTAGTGAATGTAAGATAATCCCAGCTACTTCTGAGCAAATATGTACTGACAGAATATTATCCTGTTACTGACCTCACATGAATATTTATGATACAAAGCCCTGAGTATCAGCAGAGAGAAAACGCAATGGCTGAGTGGACTGATTGTGGTTCCATTGAGATATATAGGCCTGTGTTCCTTTTCTGACTAACATTCACCACATAGGACTGCACGCTTCAAACAAAATGATGAATGTCTGTCAGGGTCAGCGACCCGAAACATTAACTCTGTTTCTCTCTCCATGATGCTGCCTGACCTGCTGGGTGTTTCCAGCATTTTCTGTTGTTATTTTTGAATGCCTGTCAGTCTGGCTTTGAGGGGCACTTGCTGGGTAAACAGGCTTCATGTTATCACTGACAGGCACCAATACCACACCGTGAAAAGCCTGCAGGAGGCCCAGAAACAAATGCTAAAAGGCAACTGTACACGCTGCAAATAGTAAAGGCCTGGGGAAGAACTGATCACTCTTCGTGGGTGAAAACAGGCGCTAAGTGGGTGTCGTGCTAATAAGACACGCCTGTTTAAAACTCTGGTTTTAGCCTGCAATTTTGGGACCGAATGCTGATTACCATGATTTAAACGTGCCTGGAGCTGCTAAACCGGAGACCTGCACGTTTAGCACTCTAGCATGGATTAGGAGCAATAGTCCTGGAGCGGTATATGTAGATTCCATGCACGCACTTCCACTGAAGGTGTGGAGTGTATTGGCTGACAGACAACAGCACGTATCAGGATGGCTCAGGGACTGAGGGAGAGGACGCAAAGGTTCACAGAGATGGCACTGGTGGTCCTGGTGGAGGAGGTACAGCGGAGGAAGGATATCATAAGAATATAAGAACATAAGAAATAGGAACAGGAGTCGGCCATTCGGCCCCTCGAGCCTGCTCCGCCATTCAATAAGATCATGGCTGATCTTCTATCTCATCTCCAATTTCCTGCACTATCCCCATATCCCTTGATTTCCTTAACATTTACAAATCTATCGATCTCTGTCTTGAATATACTCAATGACTGAGCCTCCACAGCCCTCTGGGGTAGAGAATTCCAAAGATTTACAATCCTTTGAGTGAAGAAATCTCTCCTCATCTCAGTCCTAAATGTCCAACCCCTTATTCTGAGACTGTGACCCCTAGTTCTAGTCTCCCCAGCCAGGGGAAACAACCTCCCAGCATCTACCCTGTCAAGCCCCTTAAGAATTTTATAATTTTCAATGAGATCGCCTCTCATTCTTCTAAACTCTAGGGAATATAGGCCTAGTCTGCTTAATCTCTCCTCATAGGACAATCCCCCCATCCCAGGAATCAGTCTAGTGAACCTTCGTTGCACTCCCTCTATGGCAAGTATATCCTTTCTTAGGTAAGGAGACCAAAACTGTACACAGTACTCCAGGTGTGGTCTCACCAAGGCCCTATATAAACATAGAAATGTAGGAACGGAGGTTCCTAGCTGAATAAAGTATTCGACTCGATGAATCAAATCAACAGGTTTTAATGAACAACGAAGTTAACAGGGAAACTACAGGAGAAACGGTATACAGGTCTATACAGCTTGCTGGGCACTCGACGACTACTGGAAGATTCTGGAAGCTGACGTCATCACGTCATCACGTTCTTCGCGCCACTGGTGGTCACGTGAGCAGTGTCATGATGTCATCACGTGGAGTGCAGGAAAACACCATACAGTACAGTTAACAGGCAGTTTAAAGGTGCAGTCCGCGGTTGCACTATACTGTAGTTAAAGGGATTATTACTAATTGTTCTGAGACCCTTGGTGGCTCCGCCACAGGCGCCCCCCCAGAATCCACTTTAACAGACATTGTCAACCGAGTAGGAGGCTTAATGATCCTGGCCGAACGGCGGCGAAACTCAGGCAGCGGAAACGGGGCGTTACTCGAAGAACCAGTGCCGGATTGCGACAGAAGCGGCGTCTTGGGCGAGGCAGAAACGGTGGTCAGAGGTGTAGGCGCGTCAGAGGCCGAATCGGGCTGTTCGACGGTGGGTTGATGCACAGCTGGTCTGGTGGCTAACGGCGGTCGGCCACGGCGAGGCGGTTGGGCAGCCACGACAGGCTCAGTCCGATCCAGGTGGGCTGGTTTGAGCTGGTCGACAGAAACAGTATCAGACTTTCCACCGACTTCGACTGTGAAGAACTTTTCCCCTGATGAGATGACACGAAAAGGTCCGGTATACGGTGGCTTGAGTGGGTCTCTGTGACCGTCGTGCCGAATAAAGACATAGTCCGAACTCATGAGCTCTGTCGGAACGTGAGGCCTCTGCAGGTCGTGCTGCGAGGTTGGGATGGGACGGAAATTCCTAGCCGCCTCCTGATGCAGCAGGAGCTGTTGAGCTGCAGACCATGGTTCGGTGTGTGGAGGGAGGAAGTCACCTGGCACTCTGAGTGTCTGGCCATAAACCAGCTCAGCCGATGAAGACTGAAGATCCTCCTTTGGTGCTGTCCGGAGGCCTAGCATCACCCATGGGAGCCTATCCACCCAGTTGGGTCCTCGCAGGCTGGCACGGAGGGACGCTTTGAGGGACCGATGAAACCTTTCGCACAGGCCATTCGCCTGCGGATGGTACGTGGTGGTACGGTGCAGCTTGGTACCCAGGCCTTGTGCCACTGCGTTCCACAGCTCTGAGGTGAATTGCGGACCGCGGTCCAAGGAGATGTCCGATGGCACCCCGAAACGAGCTACCCACGACGAAAGAAATGCCCTGGCTACGTCAGCTGCGGTGGTGGTGGCCAAGGGAATCGCCTCTGGCCACCTGGTGGTCCGGTCTACGCCTGTCAGGAGGTGTGTGAATCCACGTGAGCCGGGAAGGGGGCCTACTAAATCCACGTGAACGTGGTCAAAACGGCGCTCAGGCACCAGGAAGTTTGCCAGCGGGGCCTTGACGTGACGGTGAACTTTGGACTTTTGGCAATCGACGCAATTGTTTGTCCAGTCCCGGATGTCCAAATGCATGCCTTTCCAAACGAATTTGCGGGACAGTAGCCGTTGAGAAGCCCGCATCCACGGGTGAGAAAACCCGTGGATTGCCTGGAATACCTTCTTGCGCCATTCGACCGGCACGATGGGCCGGGGCACTCCCATGGATGTGTCGCACAAGAGCGCGGTTCCTGCCTCTTGAAACGGCACGTCTGCAACCTGCCAACTGGAAGTAGTGGTCCTAAACGCTTGTACCTCTGGGTCTGCCAGTTGATCCCCTGCCAGTCCGACGAAATCGATGCCCAGGTGGACTGCCTGGACTGGAACTCGGGAAAGGCAATCTGCCACGAGATTATCCTTGCCTGACACATGCCGCAAATCCGTCGTGAATTCGGATATAAACGTGAGGTGGCGCTGCTGCCGAGCTGACCAAGGCTCCGCCGCTTTGGCCATGGCGAAGGTGAGCGGCTTGTGGTCCACGAAGGCAGTGAACGGGCGGCCTTCTAGGAGGAAATGGAAATGCTGGATGGCCAAAAACAGGGCTAGCAACTCTCTGTCAAAAGTGCTATACTTTCGCTCGTTCTTGCGCAGTTGGCGGCTGAAAAAGGCAAACGGCTGCCAACCCCCGTCAACCCATTGCTCTTGAACTGCTCCGATGGCGTAGTCGGAGGCATCCGTAGTGAGCGCCACAGTCGCGCCCGGAAGTGGGTGTGCCAGCATAGTTGCGTCTGCCAACGCCGCCTTGGTATCGCGGAACGCCTGGTCCATTTGCAGTGTCCAAGTGAGGACATCCTTGCCCGACTTTCCCTTTAGTGCTTCGTACAGCGGTTGCATCAACCGGGCCGCTCTGGGGACGAAACGATGATAAAAATTTACCATCCCCAAGAACTCTTGCAGGGATTTGACCGTGCGAGGCTGCGGGAATGCGGTAACTGCCTCTACCTTGGTGGCTAGCGGGACGGCGCCTTCTGGGCTAATCCTGTGTCCCAGGAAATCAATGCAGGATACTCCGAACGTGCATTTGGCCGGATTGACAATAAGGCCGTGTTGGCTGAGTCGGGCGAAAAGTGTACGTAAATGGGCCATGTGGGCTGTCGAATCCTTACTGGCTATTAGGATGTCATCCAAATAAACAAAAATGAAGGGCAGGTCCCGTAATACAGAGTCCATCAAACGCTGGAATGCTTGAGCTGCATTTTTCAGACCGAGTGGCATGCGGAGGAACTCAAAAAGGCCGAACGGAGTGATGACTGCCGTTTTGGGGACGCCTGGAGGGTGCACCGGAACTTGGTGATATCCACGAACGAGATCCACTTTAGAAAATATAGCGTTTCCAGCCAGATGAGCCGAAAAATCTTGGATGTGGGGAATAGGGTACCTGTCCGTTGTCGTGGCGTCGTTTAAGCATCTGTAATCCCCGCAAGGGCGCCATCCGCCGCCTGGTTTGGGTACTATGTGCAGTAGGGAAGACCAAGGGCTGTCCGAACGCCGGATGATCCCGAGGCGCTCCATGGTCTGGAACTCAGCCTTTGCGGCTGCCAGCTTGCCGGCTTCTAATCGCCGTGCCCGAGCGTAAACTGGTGCTCCGGTCGTGGAGATATGGTGCTCCACCCCGTGCCGTGTGCTTGTAGCCGAAAAAGTGGGCCTGGTGAGCTCCGGGAATTCGCCGAGCAGGCGCGTAAAGCCGTCTTGCGACGGAACCGCGCAGGCCACCGACCAGGACACGGCGGTGCTGCGGTAGCAGGGCACTGCGTGGAAAGTGGACGCATTAATGAGTCGGCAGTGTTGGACGTCGACCAGCAGACCGTTGGCGCAGAAAAAATCGGCCCCCAGGATGGCCTGTGAGACCTTGGCTGTAATAAAGTCGCAGACAAAACGTTGACCGGCGAAGGTTAAGTTTACCGTCCGTTTCCCGAACGTACGCATGGCAGCGCCATTTACTGCCACAAGGGAAGGCCCTTGGCTGCCGGATAGTAGGTCCAGCTTTGAAGCCGGGAGGATGCTGCACTGTGAGCCAGTGTCGCACAGGAACCGGCGGCCCGTAACGGAATCCGTAACATAAATGAGTTTGCCCGCCGAGCACGCCGCCATGGCTAACTTGCTGTGCTTTTTAGACCTTGTCATCCGTCCGGGAGGACGCGGGCTTGTTGGAGTTTTTTTTTTGTTTTCTTGAGGGAAACTGCAAGGAGGCCGACAGCATCGAGCTTTGGCGCCAAAACAGGCGTGGTACGCGCACCATTCTGCTGGGGGCGGGCTGGTTTTCTCTCGCGTGGGGGAAAAGCGCCTCACGGCTGCACAACATTGCTGAGTAACAGTAAATATCTTGTCTGCCTCTGCAGCGAGCTCAGCACCGTCTGTGATGGCTGAGTTGGCCAAGGCCGCCTGAACCGGTTCGGGTAGCTGGCAGAGGAAAAGCTCACGGAATAAAAAGCATTGGGGTTCCGCACCCAACAGCGTGAGCATTTGACTCATCAGCTCTGACGGTTTTGAGTCCCCGAGGCCGGGCATGCAAATAAGCTTGCGTGCCCGCTCCGACTTATTAAGATCAAATACCGGTAGCAAACGGGCTTTAAGCGCTTCGTACTTGCCCTCCTCCGGTGGGCTTCTAAGGATGCTGACAACCCGCGAGGCCGTGGCACTGTCGAGAGCGGCAACCACGTAATAATAACGGGTCGCATCCGCTGTGACCTCCCGGAGAGCGAACTGTGCTTCTGCCTGGAAAAACCATGCTGCTGGCTGCTGTTCCCAGAGCTGCGGCAGTTTAAGGGCGACGGCGTTCGTGTTCATCTTCGACGAAAGTTGTCCGACGAGATCGGGGTCACCAATGTAGGAACGGAGGTTCCTAGCTGAATAAAGTATTCGACTCGATGAATCAAATCAACAGGTTTTAATGAACAACGAAGTTAACAGGGAAACTACAGGAGAAACGGTATACAGGTCTATACAGCTTGCTGGGCACTCGACGACTACTGGAAGATTCTGGAAGCTGACGTCATGACGTCATCACGTTCTTCGCGCCACTGGTGGTCACGTGAGCAGCGTCATGACGTCATCACGTGGCGTGCAGGAAAACACCATACAGTACAGTTAACAGGCAGTTTAAAGGTGCAGTCCACGGTTGCACTATACTGTAGTTAAAGGATTATGGGGAGAGAGAATTGCAGACGGAGTGAATACACATGCTGAAGATGGGCTGCTGAGATTTTAGTGTTTTTAGTGTCTAAAGTGGGGGAAAAAAAGTTTCATTTCATTTCAATTTTTAAAAAAGGTTTTAAAATTAAATTTAGTTCTAGTTAAGTTAGTTTAGTTTAGGTTAGTTTAAGTTTAGATTAGTCTAGACAAAGTAGAGAAGGAAAAGACCGCCAGAAAGACTACCAAAGAAAAAAAAAACCCAGAGGAAAATAGAGGAAAAAAAAAAGCCAAAGCAAAAAAAAAAAAGAAACAAGAGAAGAACTACACAAACCAGTGAACGGCAGCCACACGGGGCTTCAGCAGCGGTGGTTGAGTCGGCGGCATCGGGACCGAGTTCGAGGAGGCGAGGTGACTCGGGCCGCAGCCCAGCGGTCCAGCAACCGGCACAGCCGAGGGGACTCGGGCCGCATCCCAGAAATCGGCACAGCCGAGGAGATCCGGAACGCAGCCCGGCAATCGGCACAGCGGAGAGGACTCGGGCCGCATCGCAGAAATCGGCACAGCCGAGGAGATTCGGAACGCAGCCCGGAAATCCAGCAATCAGCACAGCCGAGGGGACTCGGGCCACAGCCCAACAATCCAGCACGGGAAAGGCCCGAGGAGCCAGGCCAGCAGGCACAGAGACCTCTGAGGAGAAGGAGAGCAACCAGAAGGCTCGCAACCAAGACCGTGAGTACAGGGCCCAGGGAGGGAGGCCCAGGGAAAGGCCCGAGGAGCCAGGCTGAAACAGAGGCCCAGAGACCTCTGAGGGGGAGGGGAACAGCCCGAAGGCACCGGGAAACAGTGGCTCACAGACTCAGACCTGAGAAGGGTGAACCCAGGAGCCGAGGCCCAGGGACCACGGGGTCGGAGAGGGGGACCGGGAAAGTTCGCGAACAGGGAGAGGGTAACACCAAACCCGGGGCCCCAGAAAAGCTTATTCTAAGATCAACAATACTTTACCAAAAATGAGCGAATCAGAAGATCCACAACAGCCCCGCTTCCAGATTCCCCCCAACACCACAAAAAAAGCTATAAAAACGATCAAGCATGCTCAGATGAGAGAAAAACCAGAAACTCTCTTTACTGACTGTTACAACAATGGGACAAAAAGTAACCTCATATTCTACTCAGATCAGCCAGCGGCTTGGATCAGAGCAATAAAATCACACTATACCAGTGTTAAGCTAAAAAATACCGCAAATGGGTCCATAATGAAAATTAACACACCAGGAGACAGTTCAATCACGACTGTCAACGCGTACAATACCGGAACAATATTAGTGCAAGGCAACCTCGACAAATTTGCAACGGCCTTCAGGACACTGAAAAGATCAACTACGAGGGGAATGAACAGCCCCAGAGTGGCCCGCACTCCCCCCAACATTGACAACTTACCAGGAGAAAATCTGCATGGTCAAGGGATGAACGAGCCACACAGTTCAAACCAGACACTAACCCCGGGGAACCACAGCCACACGATACAACTGACAAACCCCAGCATAACTACCACGGAGGAAGCCACACATAGTTCCCCTACCATTCCCAGCCCACCAAGAGAAGAGCAGCATAGCCAGGAAGTGAGTGAGCCTTCCAGGGCCGACCAGCTTAGCCAGGAAGTGAGTGAGCCTTCCAGGGCCGACCAGACACATACCCCGGGATCACACAGCCAGATACAACCAAAAGATAAATTTTATCAATTAGAGATAGAGATGGTTAAACTTAGAGAGGAGGTCCTCAAATTGAATGACAAACAAAAGCAGGAGAGGGAGAGACACAAGAGAGAGCTGAATAGACTTGATAACCAGGTGAATCTACTTAAGAATCAGGTGAAAGAGCTGCAGGAAAAAGAAGAGAGCCATAGAGGAGAGAAAACACCATTAGACCAGCAACCAGAGACTAGAGATAAGACAAGACAGAGCCGGATGGAACGGCTGCACTCCCACATGGAACAAAAGCAACAGACACACAATACAAGGGGTGCCACACAGACCGACCAGCATGCTGACTCGCAATCTTCCCCCACCACCATGGAACCACAAGCGAGCCGCTCACAAGAGGTACGCACACACCAGACACCCCAGCCCAGCACACACACTATGAGTCCAGGCGAAAGCCACCAGACAGTAAACACAAACAAGGCTGACGTCGTAATACTCATAGACTCAAATGGGAAATTTCTATGGGAGAAAAAGCTCTTCCCTAGAAGTAAAGTAGAAAAGATTTGGTGCCCAACAACAAACAGAGCCATGGGATGGCTGACCAAAGCCAGATTAGGCTCCCCCCAACACATAATAATACACACGGGCACAAATGACCTAAAGGCCAAACAGAAAGAGGTAGCAACATCGCTCAGAGCAATGATTAGGAAGGCAAGCAGTACATTTCCAAACACTAGAATCACTGTTTCCACAATATTGCCGAGAACAGACTTCAACAACAACACAATTCATGAGATAAATGCCAGCATAGCAACAGAATGCGAATCAAACCACAACGTACACCTGGCCCAACACCCCACCCTCGATGAAGAATGTCTTTACGACCACGTCCACATCCAAAGGCAAAAAATATCGATCTTTGCTAAAGCCCTGAAGGACGTCGCTTTTAACCGGGTCCATACCCAGACTCCAAGAGGACCCCCCCCCGACCACCAGAGATCAGCGGGGTACATATCAGGAACACTACAAAGACCACCACCACACCAACCGAGACCGGAGAGGATCCCCATGCAAAACAACATTATCAGACCTGCACCACTCCTGTCCCACAGGGGAATAGGACCGCTACCAGCCAGACAGAGGGAGAGATGCACAGGACGTACGCAATACCTCAGACAGAAACAATCCATTAAGAGACAATAAGCAGATGTGCAGCAGCATCTACTTCCGCCTTATGGATCAAGGACTAATTAATAGAAAGAACTGCAACCAAATTGTATTAACTTTTGTAGACAACTGGGGTGATCTTTTTTTTTCCCCACACTTAGACACGACAAACACGTACCACTCTTTAACCTATCATAGAAAAAGATAAAACTTAACATGAAATCCTTATATATTTCGACCTGGAATATCCAAGGTCTACGCTCTTCACTGCGAGAAGTGAAGAGTAGGACCCCAGAGTTCATAGAGGAAACTAAAGATCTAGATATTATCATTTTACAGGAAACTTGGTATAAAGGAAAAGGACACACCGGCTGTCCCCAAGGGTACACTGAGCTAGTGGTCCCCTCCAATAAATTACCAAGTGTAACCCAAGGCAGAGACTCCGGAGGCATACTGATCTGGTTTAAAACAGAACTTAAGAATTACATCAAATTTATAAAAAAGGGCGAAAACCATATGTGGCTCAAACTTGAGAGGGAGATTATCTCAAACACCCAAGATGTTTACATTTGCGCACTTTATATCCCTCCAATCGATTCCCCGTACTACAAAGAGGACACCTTCTCCAACATGGAGGGGGAAATTATCCAATACCAGGCCCAGGGGAACGTGTTGATCTGTGGGGACCTCAATTCAAGAACGGGCGAAGAACCAGACTTCACCAATAATCAGGGAAACAATTACGTATTCGGGAATAACCACTTTGACATCCCTTCCCTTCCATACAGGCATAACTGCGACAAGCAGTTAAATACCAACGGTAAACAGCTACTACAGCTCTGTCGAAACCTGGGTCTGTACATTGTCAATGGTAGGTTCATAGGAGACCTCCTAGGAAGATCGACCTACTGCTCACCTCTTGGCTGCAGCACAGTAGACTATATGATTACAGACTTGGACCCATCCTCTTTCAGAGCATTCACAGTCAAACCACAAACAACACTGTCAGATCACAGTCAAATTACTATGTTTCTCAAAAAGACAGAAACAAACAACATAGAAACACAACCCAGTAAACTGTACAACACCAAAAAATCGTACAGATGGGCCAAAAACGACACGGAAAAATACCAGAAAACAATTAGCAATGCATCAACTCAAGCTCTCTTAGACACCTTTCTGGATAACATATACACTCACAATAAAGAAGGCGTAAACCGGGCAGTTAGTAAACTAAACAATATTTTTGATAATTTGGCAACAAATGCAAACTTGAAAGCTCGCAAGAACAAACCCAAAACAAAAAACTATGAAAAATGGTTTGACCATGATTGCCATAACATGAGGAAAAAACTTAGAAAACTATCAAACCAAAAACACAGACATCCAGAAAACGAGGAATTACGCCTTACTTATTGTCAGACGCTAACACAATACAGAAACACACTCAGGACCAAAAAAGAGCAATTTATTAAGAATACACTCAGCTCCATGGAGGAATCCATTGAGTCGAATTGTTTCTGGGACAACTTGAAAACACTACACAAAAAACAACACGACGATTTGTCCATTCAAAATGGGGACACATGGGTAAACCACTTTGAAAAATTATACCAGAAAAACACACTAGGACCAGAGCAACACCAAATACGCAAAAAACTTGAAAAGCTTGAAATGGTCATAAAAGATAACCAAAACCCGCTAGACGCCATAATAACAGAAAAAGAACTTCTTGAAAAACTCAAGGACCTGCGACCAGGAAAAGCTTGCGGGACAGACGGCATACTAAACGAGATGATTAAACACGCAGATGACAAACTGAAACTGGCTATCCTAAAACTCTTCAACTTGGTTCTGAGTGTCGGTTATTTCCCTGACATCTGGAACAAAGGACTCATAACACCCATATACAAAAGTGGGGACAAAATCGACCCAAACAACTATCGAGGCATCTGTGTAAACAGTAACCTGGGGAAGGTATTCTGTAGCATCATAAACAAAAGACTTATAAACTTCCTTGAAGAGCACAATGTCTTGAGTAAAAGCCAAATTGGATTCCTGCCAAACTATAGAACATCCGATCATATCTTCACCCTACAGACCCTAATTGACAAACACGTTCACCATAACAAAAGCAAAATCTACGCATGCTTTGTAGATTTCCAGAAGGCTTTCGACTCCATCTGGCATGACGGTTTATTCCTGAAACTTATCGAAAGCGGGGTAGGAGGGAAAACATATGATGTAATTAAATCAATGTATACAAACAATAAATGTGCAGTTAAAATTGGAGACAAACAAACAAAATACTTCCCACAGGGGCGGGGGGTGACGCAGGGCTCGCCAATCTCACCGACACTCTTTAATATTTACATTAATGGATTGGCAAAACTACTTGAACAATCTACAGCACCCGGCCTCACCCTATATGAATCCAAGGTTAAATTCCTCCTCTATGCCGACGACCTGGTTCTGCTGTCACCAACTAAGGAGGGTCTACAGCAGAACCTGGACCTGCTGGAGTCGTACTGCCAGACTTGGGCCCTGACAATAAATCCCCAAAAAACCAAAGTCCTTGTGTTCCAGCAAAGATCCAAACAACATGGACCCACAATAAATTTCACAGTAGGAACAACCAAAATTGAACAAACCACTCACTACACATACTTGGGCTTAAAAATCAGTTCTACGGGAAACTTCAAACTGGCTGTGAATGAACTGAAAGAGAAAGCAAGAAGGGCTTTCTATGCCATCAAAAAATCAATCCAAATAGAAATCCCAATTAGCATTTGGCTCAAAATTTTCAAATCAGTAATTGAACCAATTGCACTCTATGGCAGTGAGGTCTGGGGACCACTAACACAACAAGATTTTGCAAAATGGGACAAACACCCAATTGAGATCCTACATGCGGAATTCTGTAAAAGTATCCTCCGGACTCAAAGGAAAACAGTAAACAACGCATGCAGGGCGGAACTAGGCCAATACCCATTAATAATCACTATCCAAAAAAGAGCCACCAAATTTTGGAATCACCTACAAATGAGCAACCCCCAATGCTATCACTACGACGCCCTGAAATGCCAAGAGCTGACCATAAAGAAGAATACCCTCAGTCAACTAGTCCTGGGACTCAATAAAGTAACTAATAACAATACTAACAATAACCAGCCCCAGGACAGTGACAGGGTAACACAAAGAATTCGACCCAACACAATCGTCGCTAAGCAAAAGGAAAAATATCTGTCATATTGGGCAGAAACAACAAAAACCCAAAGCAAACTCAATTGCTACTTGGCCCTAAACAGACAATACAACATAGCTGATTACCTGACCATGGTAAAGGATAACAAACTGAGAAGAACCTTGACAAGGTACAGACTTAGCGAACATAGCCTAGCGATCGAAAAAGGCAGACACAGGCAGACCAGGCTGCCAAGAGAAGACAGGATATGCTCTCACTGCAGTCAGGGAGTAGTTGAGACAGAGATGCACTTCCTCACAGCCTGTGGAAAATATCAGGGCATCAGAGAGAATTTCTATCAAAAATTCTCACAAATATGCCCTGAATTCAGAAATCTGACTGACAACCAAAAACTCCCATTCCTACTGGGGGAGGAGAGAAGCTGTGTAACACTGGCGGCACACTATGTTACAGCTTGCCATGAACAGAGGGACAACCAGTAAACTAAGACAAGAGTATATATAAACAAGGCGAAAATATATTTATAAACTCAGGGATATACCTGTTTATACACTGTATGAATGGAACCGCGTTTATGTGTTCAACCATAAATGTATTTTGATGCTTTGGCAACATAAGATGTACCTTATCATGCCAATAAAGCGATTTGTATTGTATTGTATTGTATTGATTATTACTAATTGTTCTGAGACCCTTGGTGGCTCTGCCACAGAAACATAGAAGATAGGAGCAGGAATAGGCCATTCGGCCCCTCGAGCCTACTCCGCCATCCAATGAGATCATGGCTGATCATCCAAACTCAGTACCCTGTCCCTGCCTTCTCCCCATATCCCTTGATCCGTTTAGCCTTAAGAAATATATCTAACTACTTCTTGAATATATTTAATGAATTGGCCTCAACTGCCTTGTGTGGTAGATAATTCCACAGGTTCACCACTCTCTGGATGAAGAAACTCCTCCTCATCTCTGTCCTAAATGGCTTACCCCTTATCCTTAGACTGTGACCCCTGGTTCTGGACTCCCCCGCCATCAGGAACATCCTTCCTGCATCTAGTCCTGTTAGAATTTTATAAGTTTCAATGAGATCCCCTCCCATTCTTCTAAAGTCCAGTGAGTATAAGCCCAATCAACCCAATCTCTCCTCATACATCATTCCTGCCATCCCAGGTATCAGTCTGGTGAATCTTCGCTGCACTCCCTCCATGGCAAGAACATCCTCAGATAAGGCGACCAAAACTGCACACAATACTCAAGGTGTGGTCTCACCAAGGCCCTGTACAACTGCAGCAAGACATCCTTGTTCCTGTACTCGAACCCTCTCGCTATGAAGGCCAACATACCATTTACCTTCTTAACCGCCTGCTGCACCTGCATGCTTACTTTCAGCGACTGGTGCACAAGGACGCCCAGGTCTCGTTGCACTTCCCCTTCTCCCAATCTATTGGCATTCAGATAATACTCTGCCTTCCTGTTTTTGACACCAAAGTGGATAACCTCGCATTTATCCACGTTATATTGCATCTGCCATGCATCTGCCCAATCACCCAACCTGTCCAAATCATACTGGAGTTTCTTGGCATCCTCCTCACAGCACACATGCCTACCCAGCTTTGTGTCCTCTTCAAACTTGGAGATATTACATCTAGTTCCCTCGTCCAGATCATTAATATGGAAGTGAGGAGTCTGCTCAAAGCGTTCCCAATTCTCCCCCCGGTGCCCCCCACCACCACCAACACCCCTCAACCAGAGGCCCACATCCCGATGGCCAAGTCTGCCCCTGCACAGGTGCAGGAGGAGCAATCTTTGGCGGGGCCCTCACAGTCACCGAAACCCAGAGGACGTCCACCAAAAATATCTGAGCAGACAGAGCAGGGAAGTGAGCAGCCTGCCTGTACCTCTGCTGAAGCCACAGGGATTGCTTGGCGTAGGAATTGTACAAAGAGAAAGATGACACAATTGTAGGTACACAAGGGTATGCATATGGGTGTGTCATAAAATGTTAGACGGGTAAGTTTCCGCTGAATTTTTGAACCACATAAAATGATTTATTTGCACCACTTTCCTGTCTTGTCCATTTTTGCCTGCTGCCTGGCAAGTGGCCTTGTCAGTTGGAGTGATTGGTAAGACATTAATTAACCTCGAGCAATGGGTGTGTGACAGGAATGGTTTGGTCATTTTAGGACTGCTTTGTGGTGGTGGCCATGGGGGGTGGGGAAGTTGGTTCAGCATCTAGGAGCCGTATGGGTGCACTGATGCAACCTGACTAAATTGTGCCATGATGAGGCCATCCCGGGCCTCGCGGGCAGCAATGTGCGCCACTGCTGGCGCCATCTCCACCTCAGGTTCCTCCTGCTCCTTCTCCTCCTCCGAAGGGGCCCTGCGCTCTGCACCTTGCTCCTCCTGCAGCTCCAATCCTTGTTGCTGTGATAGGTTGTGCAGAGTGCAGCGTACCACGATCATTCTGGAGACCCTGGCTGATGCGTATTGAAGGGCTCTTCCAGATCTGTTCAGGCATCTGAAGCACATCTTCAGCATCCCGAATGCTTGCTCTAGTACCCATCTTGTCATCATCTGGCTTTGATTATAGCGCTCTTCGGCCTCATTGCTTGGCCTCCTCAAGGGTGTCATCACTCACGTCTTCAGTGGATAGCCCTTGTCTCGAAGCAGCCAGCCGGTAAGTCTGGTCGGAGATGTGAAGAGCTGAGGGAGGGTGGACTGCTGCAGGATGAATGAATCATGACAGTTCCCTGGGAATCTGGCACATACATGCATGATGATCTTTTTTTTGTGGTTGCAGATGAGCTGCACATTGATGGAGTGGAAGCCCTTACTGTTCACGAACACTCCTGGGTGATCTTGGGGTGCCGTGATGGTACAAGTGTGCAGTCGATGACGCCCTGCACCTGTGGGAAGCCAGCCAGAGCCGCAAAGCCGAGCGCCCGCTCAGTCTGACTGGCTTCATCAGTGGCAAAGTGTACATAAGTGCCTGACTTGTCAAACATGGCATCGGTCACCTAGGTGATGCATTTGCGAGTGGCCGACTGCGAGATGCTGCAAATGTCTTCCTCAGATCCCTGGAAGGAGCCTGAGGTAAAGAAGCTGAGGGCAGTGGTGACTTTGACAGCCACTGGTAACACATGTCCACCAGGTCTACTTACATAGAAACATAGAAGATAGGAGCAGGAATAGGCCATTCGGCCCCTCGAGCCTGCTCCATCATTCAATGCGATCATGGCTGATCATCCAAATTCAGTACCCTGTCCCTGCTTTCTCCCCATATCTATTGATCCCTTTAGCCTTAAGAAATATATCTAACTTCGTCTTGAATATATTTAATGACTTGGCCTCACCTGCCTTTTATGGTAGAGAATTCCACAGGTTCACCACTCTCTGGGTGAAGAAATTCCTCCTCATCTCTGTCCTAAATGGCTTACCCCTTATCTTTAGACTGTGACCCCTGGTTCTGGACTCCCCCGCCATCGGAAACATCCTTCCTGCATCTAGTCTGTCTAGACCTGTTAGAATTTTATACGTTTCAATGAGATCTCCTCTCATTCTTCTAAACTCCAACGAATATAATCCCAATCGACCCAATCTCTCCTCATACGTCATTCCTGCCATCCCAGGTATCAGTCTGGTGAATCTTCGCTGCACTCCCTCCATGGCAAGAACATCCTTCCTCAGATAAGGCAACCAAAACTGCACACAATACTCAAGGTGTGGTCTCACCAAGTCCCTGTACAACTGCAGCAAGACATCTCTGCTCCTGTACTCGAATCCTCTCGCTATGAAGGCCAACATACCATTTGCCTTCTTAACCGCCTGCTGCACCTGCATGCTTACCTTCAGCGACTGGTGCACAAGGACACCCAGGTCTCATTGCACTTCCCCTTCTCCCAATCTATTGCCGTTCAGATAATAATCTGCCTTCCTGTTTTTGCCACCAAAGTGGATAACCCTGCATTTATCCACATTATACTGCATCTGCCATGCATCTGCCCAATCACCCAACCTGTCCAAATCATACTGGAGTTTCTCGGCATCCTCCTCACAGCACACACGCCCACCCAGCTTTGTGTCGTCTGCAAACTTGGAGATATTACATCTAGTTCCCTCATCTAGATCATTGATATATATTGTGAATAGCTGGGGTCCTAGCACCGATCCCTGCGGTACCCCACTAGTCAGTGCCTGCCACTCAGAAAAAGACCCGTTTATTCCAACTCTTTGCTTCCTGTCTGCCAACCAGTTCTCTATCCAAGTCAGTACCTTACATCCAATCCCATGTGCTTTAACTTTGCACGCCAATCTCTTATGCGGGACCTTATCGAAAGCCTCCTGAAAGTCCAAATACACCACATCCACTGGTTCTCCCTTATCTATTCTACCAGTTACATCCTCAAAAAATTCCAGTAGATTAGTCAAGCACGATTTACCTTTTGTAATCCATGTTGACTTTGTCCGATCCTGTCACTGTTTTCCAAGTACTCTGCTATTAGATCTTTTATAATGGACTCTAGCATTTTCCCCACTACCGATGTCAGGCTTACCGGTCTATAATTCCCCGTTTTCTCTCTACCACCTTTTTTGAATAGTGGGGTAACATTAGCTACCCTCCAATCCATGGGAACTGTTCCAGAGACTATAGAATTTTGGAAGATGACCAGCAATGCATCTACTATTTCTAGGGCCACTTCCTTAAGTACCCTAGGATGTAGATTATCAGGCCCTGGGGATTTATCGGCCTTCAATCCCGTCAATTTCCCTAACACCATTTCCCTACAAATACTGATTTCAGTTAGTTCCTCCCTCTCATTAGACCCTATGTTCCCCGACATCTCTGGGAGGTTATTTGTGTCCTCCTTTGTGAAGACAGAACCAAAGTATGTATTTTATTGGGCTACCATTTCTTTGTTCCCCATTATAAATTCCCCTGATTCTGACTGCAAGGGACCTACGCTTGACTTCACCAATCTCTTTCTCTTCCCATATCTATAGATATCTTGGCAACAGATCTTCTTCCAGCTGGCCACAAATGTCTGCCACAACCTGATATGATAGTCTGAGCCTCCTGAGGCACTGGTGTTCAGTCCAGGAAGCTGATCCTCTGCCTGTATACCCTGTGTCGGGGATATCGCCTCCTGCGAGGTGTACCCCTGTGCTGATCCCCTCTCTTCTTCGGAGCAGCAGGTTGGTGAGGGGAAGGCAGCTTCTGCTGCTGCTGCTCGTGTTGTTGCTGCTGGGGCTCATCTTGGTCCTCATCTGAGGTCCAAGGTGAAACAACATAAGCGGCACCCATGCTGATCTGATGGATGCCAGGTGAAGTGGCGATCAGAGGCACACTTCTCCAATCTTGTGAGAGTGACTTCCAATGTAGTGAGAGCGACTTCCAAAGTTGTAGAAATCACCTGCAAACTCCTGAAAGCAAACTCTCAGCACAACTGGTGTCAGCCAGAGCCTTTCCCTTGGGGAAGAAAGCAGGTGCCGGTGAGGTGCCAGTATTTATGCGATTTTTTTTTTTAACTGTCGTTTGTTCAACTCCCACAATGGCCGCTGTGCTCTCACCTTGCTTTCACTGGCAAGGTTCAGCAAGCCCGGGAATTCCATTGAACAGCCAGTAAAAGCTGCAACATCAGGTAAACAAAGGCTGCTAATAGCCTCTTAATGAGCTCTAAACTACTTTAATTAGGTCACCCCTCCCTCTCCTGAGGGGGTCTCTGACGCGCTGACTAATTTGCACGAGTTAAAGACAGAAGCCGATGAGTTGAAGCCAGGTTCCCGACGCGCTGTAATTTCAGTGCTTTTAATGGCCCACCCGCACACAAACCCACACACTCTTCAAAGTAAAAATTCAGCCCATAATTTCTAGAGCCTATTTAATTTCCTCCTTCAGGTCCCTCAGGCTCCCAGGATGTATCCTGTCGGGCCCTGATGCTTTGCGCATTGTGTGTTAAAGTCAGCACTAGGTTTGTAGATTTCTGTAGGTATCTCATCACACCCTGAGCCTATACCACATTTTGGTTGTATGACGATTCCACCGCTCTCCTGGCCGGCCTTCCCTCTTCCACCCTCCGTAAACTTCAGCTCATCCAAACCTCGGCTGCCCCGTGTCCTAACTCGCACCGAGTCACGTTCGCCCATCACCCCTGTGCTCGCCGACCTATATTGACTCCCAGTCCAGCAGCGCCTCCAATTTAAAATTCTCATCCTTACATTCATGTCCTTCCCTGGCCTCGCCCCTCCCTATCTCTATAAACACCTCCAGCCCTACAACCTGCCGAGATCTCAGCGCTCCTCCGATTCTGGCCTCTTGGGCAGCTCTGATTTTCAACGCCCGACCATTGGCGGCCGTGCCTTCAGCTGCCGAGGCCCTAAGCTCTGGAATTCCCTCCCTAAACGTCTCCGCCTCTCTCGACTCTTTCTCATCCTTTAAAACGCTCCTTCAAACAATCTCTTTGACCAAGCTTTTGGTCATCTGCCCGAATATCTCCTTATGTGGCTCGGTGTCAAATTCTGTTTGATAATCGCTCCTGTGAAGAGCCTTGGGACATTTTACTACGTTAAAGACGCTATATAAATACAGGTTGTTGTTGTTGTCGATTCGTGTCCTTCAGCAATTGTAGGTTTGGTTTTTCTCTCCACTTTGACCTTATTCTAGTTAGTAACCCTGTACACCATCTTTCATCTTTCTCCATTGTGGGGTGATTCTAACTCACATTTTCCTAAATTAACCTTTAGATCACAATGGGCCTGAAGCAACAACAACAACAACTTGCATTTATACAGTGCCTTTAACATAGTCTTCCCTCTCAGGTGGACGTAAAAGATCCCATAGCACTATTTCGAAGAAAGTGCTTTACAGCCGATTAAGTACTTTTTGAAGTGGAGTCGGTGTTGTAAAGCAGGGAAATGTGGCAGCCAATGTGCGCACAGCAAGCTCCCACAAACAGCAATGAAATACACGATCAGATTATCAGTTTTACTTTAAGTGATGTCGATTGAAGGATAATTATTGGCCGGGGCTCCCCTGCTCTTCTTCGAAATAGTGGCCCCAGGATCTTTTACGTCCAGCGGGGAGAGCAGACTCGCTTTAACATCTCATCCGAAAGACGGATTCCTGAAAACATTTTGGAAATAACCTGAAACGAGGATTTGAGGGACGGAAGCCAGCGCATCAGGGATGACCTGGGAACATCGGGTGCAGGGTCGCACAATGTGAAAACCTGCCGTGGAAGCACTCACTTCAAGAACCAGCAGCAGGAGGAAAGCATTGTCGCAGGACAGTCAGCAGCCGCAGCTGGCTAGTAGATAACAGGGAACATATGGCGCAATGCAGCTGCGTCGTGTCCCTATCACTGAGTGTCACTGTGCAATATCTCACTCGGACTGGACCCTTGGGGTGTGACACCTTCACAGAGCTTGGGAAGTGCGATGCTAAGCTGACGGAAAGTGGGGGCCAACAACAACCTGTATTAATACAACATCTTTAACTTAGTAAAACGTCCCAAGGTGCTTCACAGGAGCGATTATCAAACAACAATTTGACACCGAGCCACATAAAGAGATATTAGGACAGATGACCAAAAGCTAGCTCAAAGAGGTAGGTTTTAAGGAGCGTATTAAAGGAGGAGAGAGAGTTAAAGAGGCGGAGAGGTTTAGGGAGGGGATTCCAGTGCTTAGGCGGCTGAAGGACTGCACTGTACAGATAGAACTCCAGACATGCCCACATTCCCGGAGCGAGAGAGACACTGCGCTGCCTCGGGCTCAGCTCCCTCACTGTACGGGCCCTGCGTTTCCCAGTCGCGCTACATCACTGAGGACTCTTTCTTTCAGGGGAAGGTTCTGGAAGTTTTGCCGCGCAGTTGCTGAAATCTCTGAATGAATATCGGACGAAGCATGGAGCGAGACCTTTAACCCTGAACCTGCTAATCGGCGAGAAGGCTGAGAAGTGGGCGGAGCATCTGGTAACCTCCAGAACGTTGCAGCACAGCGACACACCATGTGGGGAGAATATCTGGTGTCAGCGAGGCCCTGTCAGTACGCAGGTCACAGGTACGTCACATCACTGCCTGACATATCAGTCAGAAAGACTGTCCGTTGATTAATTAACCATTTTCTCCCAATTTCTCCCCTCTACCCTGGGGACCTGTTCCAAAGTCATGGGCTTCTATTACGGTGCCCATGTGGCCATTCTTCAAGTGTGAGGCTAGACCATGAGTATTGGCAGGTTATTCGAACATGGACGGCATCACAGACATGCCCAATCCTGTTCTTGCCCAATGACTTCTTTGTCACTAAGATTGAGACCATCTGTTCAGATGCCTCTCTCCTGTTTCCCCCCCTTTCCCCCTTGCCCACAAGTCAAACCTCTCCCCACCCTATCTCTGAATCCACATCTCCCTCTAGTTTCTCCCCTATCACCCCTTATGCCCTCTCAGAACCCATCCCTGGCCAGTGCACCTGGCATTTCCTGGTATACACCCATCAGCCTTCTTCAGTAGGCTGGGCCCTCAAAGCCAGCATCTGAGTCCACTGCAGCAGAGCTAATCTGCGATCTCACACTCTGGAGAGCTCGCATCAATGGCAGCCAATCGCCCTTCTCGGAGGGCTGTGGAGGCTCAGTCGTTGAGAATATTCAAGACAGAGATTGATAGATTTTTGAATATTAAGGGAATCAAGGGATATGGGGATAGTGCAGGAAAGTGGAGATGTGGCCGAGGATCAGCCATGATCTTATTGAATGGCGGAGCAGGCTCGAGGGGCCGAACGGCCTACTCCTGCTCCTATTTCTTATGTTCTTATGTTCCCCAGCTCCTGCGCACTTGTGCCTGGTGAGTCACCAACTGATAGCGCTGGCTGCCTCCCTGAGTGGTGATAATGAGCAGGCAGCACGTACATGAGCGTTACCCAGAACAACACTACCAACTACCAGCTGCCAGCGGCGCGGGCCCTGCCCAATTGCGTGGCCGGTTTTTGTGGGCGCGATCGAATTTCTAGCGCTCGTATCTCTCGAGCAGATGTCTGGTTGCGCATTCCAAACAGCAAGTGTCTTTGCAATCTTGATCCTTATTGTACATAGAAGCGGATGTGTGGTTAGGGGCCTTGGTAGCTGGTGAGCAAAAAGGGGAAGTCGGTAAATGACGTAAAAGCAAAAGAAGCATCTGTGGAGAGAGAGCCGAGGAGTTAACGTTTTCAGTTCCTGATAAAAGATCTGCGCCTAAAACGTTAACCGATCTGTGCTCGCCGTAGATGCTGTGGGGCCTGCTGAGAGTCTCCAGCATTTTCTGTGTTTGTTTTACTGAAGAGGCTTCTGGAACGGGAGGAGGCAGAGTCCAGCGTGAGACGTGCATCACGCTTAGGGTTGGCCAGCACCGACTGGCCGTATGTTTCACCAGATGACCTCTTCTTCTTCTTCTCTTCTCTCTTAGGCAGTCCCTCGGAACCGAGGATGACTTGCTTCCACATTAAAAATGAGTTCTCAGGTGACTGATGAGTCCAATGCGGGACCTACAGTCTCTGTCACAGGTGGGGCAGACGGTGGTTGAAGGGGCGGGTGGGTGGGGTGCTTGGGTTGATGTGCGCTCCTTGCGCTGCCTGCGCTTGGCTTCCGCTTGCTCCCAGCGAAGAGACTCGGTGTTCGGCGCCTTCCCGGATGCTTCTCCTCCACTTAGCGTGGTCTTGGGCCAGGGATTCCCAGGTGTCGGTGGGGGTGTTACACTTTTTCAAGGAGGCTTTGAGGGTGTCCTTGAAGCGGTTCCTCTGCCCACCTGGGGCTCTCTCGCTGTGCCGGAGCTCCGAGTAGAGCGCTTGTTTTGGGAGTCTCGTATCGGGCATGCGGACAATGTGACCCGTCCATCAGAGCTGATCGAGCGTGGTCAAAGCTTCGATGCTGGGAATGTTGGCCTGAGCAAGAACACTGATGTTGGTGCACCTATCCTGCCAATGGATTTGCAGGATCTTGCGGAGGCAGCGTTGGTGGTACCTCTCCAGTGCTTTGAGGTGCCTGCTGTACATGGTCCATGTCCCTGAAGCATACAGCAGGGCGGGTATCACTGCTGCTCTGTAGACCATGAGCTTAGTAGACCTCTGACCTCCAACTGTCTCACCCGGTCAAACAGCCGTTTCCCTCCATCACCAATATTTTTATGGCTAATAAAAAAAAGTGCTCAAAGAAGTTGAAAAAGACACACAATTTATTGTTAATGCCACAATGATTTATCTCCCGGGTTTCCTGCTGGAGGGTTGGCAACTCAAATCGCTCTGTCCCTCCCGCGTCAATCCCACAAACAGTTTCCTGACACGCCATTGGCTCTTTCTGCTCAGCTTTTGTCTCTGCTCGCTCTTTGCGGTCATAGAAACATAGAAACAAAGAAGATAGGTGCAGGAGTAGGCCATTCGGCCCCTCGAGCCTGCTCCGCCATTCAATGAGATCATGGCTGATCATCCAAATTCTGTACCCTGTCCCTGCTTTCTCCCCATATCCCTTGATCCCTTTAGCCTTAAGAAATAAATCCAACTCCTTCTTGAATATATTTAATGTATTGGCCTCTACTGCCTTCTGTGGTAGAGAATTCCACAGGTTCACCACTCTCTGGGTGAAGAAATTCCTCCTCATTTCTGTCCTAAATGGCTTACCCCTTATCTTTAGACTGTGACCCCTGGTTCTGGACTCCCCGACCATCGGGAACATCCTTCCTGCATCCAGTCTGTCCAGTCCTGTCAGAATTTTATAAGTTTCAATGAGATCCCCTCTCATTCTTCTAAACTCCAGCGAGTACAAGCCCAATCGACCCAATCTCTCCTCATACGTCATTCCTGCCATCCCAGGTATCAGCCTGGTGAATCTTCGCTGAACTCCTTCCATGGCAAGAACATCCTTCCTCAGATAAGGCGACCTCGCTCATCTCTCTCTCTCTCTCTCTCTCTCTCCCCAGAAGACTCGGCTCATCTCAGTCAGTCTTTGACTTGCCACGACCACGATATCCTCCTTCTGAATGTTATAGCTAATATTTGTGCAGCGACACCGGCATTTTTTAACATGGCAGTACATACTGCTGTCCTCTGGTAACGACATCCGCACATTCCAATAAATGTAATTATTTAGTTGAAAAATGTGGATTATGTGTTCTTAGAAGTGAGGTATGGTAATGCCAGGAATTTCACACACCCACTACCAGCACACTGAAGGACAACCTGCATATATCCAGCACCTTTAACGTAGTGAAACATCCCAAGGTGCTTCACAGGAGCGTTATCAAACAAAATTTGACAGCGAGTCACAAAAGGAGATATTAGGACAGGGGACCAAAAGCTTGGTCAAAGAGGTAGGTTTTAAGGAGCGTCTTAAAGGGCAGCACGGTGGCATAGTGGTTAGCACTGTTGCCTCACAGCGCCAGGGACCCGGGTTCGAATCTGGCCTCGGGCGACTGTCTGTGTGGAGTTTGCACATTCTCCCCGTGTTTGCGTGGGTTTCCTCCGGGTGCTCCGGTTTCCTCCCACAGTCCAAAAATGTGCGGGTTAGGTTGATTGGCTATGATAAATTGACCCTTAGTGTTAGGGGGATTAAATACGTGGGGTTACGGGGATAGGGTGGGATATGTGTTGGTGTAGGGGTTACAGGGATCGGGTGGGATATGTGTCGGTGCAGGCTCGATGGGCCGAAATGGCCTCTATCTGCACTGTGGGGTTTCTGTGATTCTGTGATTCTGTGAGAGAGGTGTAGAGAGGTTTAGGGAGGGAATTCCAGAGTTTAGGCAGCTGAAGCATGGACACCAGTGGTGGGGTGAAGGAAATCAGGGCTTTTCGCTCATAGAGTAAAGCTGCCTCCAATTTGCCCAAACCATTTGCCACCAATGAGTGCCTCCTGTGGCCTCTCTGACTGAGATTGATCATTGGTGCTAAATTAGGGGATTGTTTTTGGGGTTGTGATTCCTGAGTTGAGGACCTTAGAAATCAGATTGCGCCCCAAAACGGGCTCGTCTACCGAGCTTCCCAATCCAAAGTGGCACAGTTCCAGCGTGTGGTGTTGGTCCCACTACTTGCTCCTATAAACCTGGTGCAGCGCGATTGAATTTCTAGGCTGAGGTGTCCACACTGACCACAGCCGCAGATGGAAGAAGCTTCTATCCGTTCCTGGGCTGGATAAGGTCCCGCATAAGAGATTAGCGTGCAAAATTAAGGCACATGGGATTGGGGGCAAGGTATTGACTTGGATAGAGAACTGGTTGGCGGACAGAAAGCAGAGTTGGAATAAACGGGTCGTTTTCCGAGTGGCAGGCAGTGACTAGTGGGGTACCGCAAGGATCGGTCCGAGGACCCCAGCTATTCACAATATATATTAATGATCTGGACGAGGGAATTGGATGTAACATCTCCAAATTTGCAGACGACACAAAGCTGGGTGGGAGGGTATGCTGTGAGGAGGAGGTCATTGTTGTGTCCGTCAGTAGTAAGACACAGACTGCAGGAGAACGGTACAACAGGTGTTTACTCAACGTGGCTCACTCTGGAACTGAGCTGTATAGATTACTATTCAGTGCTATATACAGGTGTGGTCACTGCCGGTACTACAGTATACATGAGCTGTAAAAAGTAGTTCCCCCCTTAAAGGTATATACATTACAATTATGAAACTCCAGTACGATTTGGACAGGTTAGGTGATTGGGCAGAAACATGGCAAATGCACTATAATGTGGATAAATGTGAGGTTATCCACTTTGGTGGCAAAAACAGGAAGGCAGATTATTATTTGAATGGCAATAGATTGGGAGAAGGGGAAGTGCAAAGAGACCTGGGTGTTCTTGTGCACCAGTTGCTGAAGGTAAGCATGCAGGTGCAGCAGGCGGTTAAGAAGGCAAATGGAATGTTGGCCTTCGTAGCAAGAGGGTTCGAGTACAGGAACAAGGATGTCTTGCTACAGTTGTACAGGGCCTTGGTGAGACCGCACCTTGAGTATTGTGTGCAGTTTTGGTCGCCTTATCTGAGGAAGGATGTTCTTGCCATGGAAGGAGTGCAGCGAAGATTCACCAGGCTGATACCTGGGATGGCAGGAATGACGTATGAGGAGAGATTGTGTCGATTGGGCTTATACTCACTGGAGTTTAGAAGATTGAGAGGGGATCTCATCGAAACCTATAAAATTCTGTCAGGCCTGGACAGACTAGATGCTGGAAGGATGTTCCCGATGGTCGGGGAGTCCAGAACCAGGGGTCATAGTCTAAGGATAAGGGGTAGGCCATTTAGGACTGAAATGAGGAGGAATTTCTTCACCCAGAGAGTGGTGAACCTGTGGAATTCTCTGCCACTGGGGGTGGTGGAGGCCAGTTCATTAAATGTATTCAAGAAAGAGTTGGATATATTTCTTAAGGCTAAAGGGATCAAGGGATATGGGGAGAAGGCAGGGACAGGGTACTGAATTTGGATGATCAGCCATGATCTCATTGAATGGCGGAGCAGACTCGAAGGGCCGAATGGCCTACTCCTGCTCCTATCTTCTATGTTTCTATGTAAGATCCCAGAGGGAAAACACCAGTCACTGACCCACTGTGCCAATGCAGTCCTACCACATCCAGTCGTGAATGGTGGTGGACCATTAAGCAACTGGCGGAAGGAGGAGGCTCCATGAACATCCCCATCCTCAGTAATGGCAGAGCCCAGCACGTGAGTGCAAAAGGCAAAGCTGAAGCATTTGCAACCATCTTCAGCCAGAAGTGCCAAGTGGACGATCCATCTAGGCCTCCTCCTACAGTCCTCACCATCAGAGAAGCAGGTTTTCAGCCAATTCGATTCACTCCACGTGGTATCAAGAAATGGCTGAGCGCACTGGATACAGAAAAGGCTATGGGCCCCGACAACATCCCAGATGTAGTGCTCAAGACTTGTGCTCCAGAGCTAGCCAAGCTGTTCCAGTACAGCTACAACACTGGCATCTATCCGACAAAGTGGAAAACTTCCCAGGTATGTCCTGTCCACAAATAGCAGGACAAATCCAATCTGGCTAATTACCGCCCCATCAATCTACTCTCAATCATCAGCAAAATGATGGAAGGTGTCATTGACAGTGCTATTAAGTGGCATTTACTCACCAATAACCTGCTCGCCGATGATGAGTTTGGATTCGCCAGGACCACTCGGCACCAGACCTCATTGCAGCCTTGGTCCAAACATGGACAAAGGAGCTGAATTCCAGAGGTGAGGTGAGAGTGACTGCCCTTGACATCAAGGCAGCATTTGACCGAATGTGGCATCAAGGAGCCCTAGTAAAACTAAAGTCAATGGGAATCAGGGGGAAACTGTTCACTGGCTGGAGTCATACCTAGCACAAAGGAAGATGGTTGTGGTTGTTGGAGGTCAGTCATCACAGCCCCAGGACATCGCTGCAGGAGTTCGTCAGGGCAGTGTCCTAGGCCCAACCATCTTCAGCTGCTTCATCAGTGGCTTTCCCTCCAACATAAGGTCAGAAATGGGGATGTTTGCTGATGACTGCTGTGTTCAGCGCCATTCGCAACTCCTCAGATAATGAAGCAGTCCATGTCGGAATGCAGCAAGACCTGGACAACGTTCAGGCTTGGGCTGATAAGCGGCAAGTAACATTCACGCCACATAAGTGCCAAGCAACGACTATCTCCTATAAGAGAAAGTCTAACCTCCTCCCCTTGACATTAAATGACATTAACATCGCCGAATCCTCCACCATCAACATCCTGGGGGTCACCATTGACCAGAAACTTAACTGGACCAGCCACATAAACACTGGGGCTACAAGAGCGGGTTAGAGGCTGGTATTCTGCGGTGAGAGTCTCACCTCCTGACTCTCCAAAGCCTTTCCATCATCGACAAGGCACAAGTAAGGACTGTGATGGAATACTCTCCACTTGCCTGGATGAGTGCAGCTCCAACAACACTCAAGAAGCTCGACACCATCCAGGACAAAGCAGCTCACTTAATTGGCACCCCATCCACTATCTTCCCTCCGTCACCGGTGCACCATGTCCGCGACCTCTTCCACCTAGAAGGACAAGGGCAGCAGGCGCATGGGAACACCACCACCTCCAAGTTCCCCTCCAAGTCACACATCATCCTGACTTGGAAGTATATCGCCGATCCTTCATTGTCGCTGGATCAAAATCCTGGACCTCCCTCCTGAACAACACTGTGGGAGCACCTTCACCACACGGACTGCAGCAGTTCAAAAAGGCGGCTCACCACCACCTTCTCAAGGACCATTAGGAATAGGCAATAAATGCTGGCCTTGCCAGCGACGCCCACAATGAATAATAAAAAAAAATCCCGCTGCAATCTCTTAAACATAACAAAGACACAAGTTATACTGGAAAGCACTGCCTGAAAGGGCAGTAGAAGCAGATTCAATAGTAACTTTTAAAAGGGAATTTTAGGAGGGGCTGGAAACCCTGGGCAACATTAAAGGAGCAGAGACCCAACAAACTGGGTGTTCCATAAAAACATAAGAACATAAGGAATAGGAGCAGGAGTGGGCCATTCGGCCTGCTCTGCCATTCAATGAGAATTCAATGGCTGATCTTCTGCCTCAGCTCCATTCACTGGCCCTATCGCCATATCCCTTGATGCCCTTACTAGTCAGAAATCTATCGACTTCTGTATTGAATATACCCAATGACTGAGTCTCCACAGCCCTCTGGGGTAGGGAATTCCAAAGATTCACCACCCTCTGTGTGAAGAAATTTCTTCTCATCTCAATCCTGGGGACAAGGGGCAAGAAAATATGGCCCGAGCATTTCTCAATGTTAGAATTTCACTTATAATGGAGTTTTGTTAACGTGAAGTTTGTGCTAACAGGGTTAACTATAAGAGCAATTTCGAATAAAACGGTGTTATTGTATTAGAAAAATGGCATGTTAGAGTACCATTAAATACAACAGGGTTTATCATGATGGTTTATTAGATCAGGATTTTATTATTATAGAGTCATAGGGGGAAAAATTCGATTGCTTTGCGCCTCCCGTTAGTGCCCTAAGTGGGCGCTAATGGGGTGCAAAGCAACTAGCGCCCAGGAGCGGCGATCTTTGCAGCGCTCGCGAAATTGACCAGACATTTTGCGGCGGCGTTAAACACTACCACCACGATTTCCTGCGCCTGCAGATCGTGATGTCAGTCGAGCGTGCAATGCCCCGGTAGTGCCCTGGACCGGATATTGAGTGGCACCCCCTGCCTTTCCGCCAACTGCTAGCAACGACAGGTTGAGGGGAGCGTTTTGCAGTCGGGAAGGGACTGGGGGAGCGCTATTTAAAGGCGGCCGCTTCCTGCCTTTTTTTTGTCGGCAACATTTCTGCACCACGCATTCTGAGAGAGAGAGAGACTTCTGGAGAGATTCAACGCTGTGTGAAGGAGTTTTGGGTACTGAGCAGCACTTTGCAGGTTCATTTTCATTTGATCTTCCTTGCATCGATTTAGAAGAGACTATTGGGGCTGCACTCTGAGCTCTTTCCCTGGGCCTCCCCATTGTTCTTTCCAGCAGATTTGATGTACAGGTCTCTCCAGGCCGAGATTCAAGGGTGTGGATGGAGAGCAAGATCGACCCTCCCCTTTAAGAACTGGCCGGCGCCAGTGTGTCTGTGTTCCATTGCTGACTGACATCACATGAGCTTCGCCAGTGCTCTGAGGTAGCGCCTCGCTCCTCGGCGTTAGCACCTTAAGAGAGGTGTGAAGCGCCTGATTTAGCGCTCAAATCACCTCCGGGGGCGATAGAAGCCAAGTTTGCAGTCAGAGGCGATAATTAGCGCCAGGCGCTAAACTTTGCGCCCGGCCGATAATTGCGCCACAAACGGGGCGATACCGAATTTCTCCCCCATAGAGTCATGGGGGAGAAATTGGGTGGAGCCGCAAACGGGGCGCCAAGCTCGCCTGGGCGCCGGATTTTGCGCTGCGATCGGAGCAGCAGCGATCGCCGGAAATTCAGCTTGAGCGCCCCAAGAGGGACACGGGGCGAGGCTCGAGGTGCTCCGCGTCCCTCTTAGGGCGCTGAAACTGAATATCGCAGCGCGACGTGCTGCAGCGCCACACGCTGCAGCACGGCGCGCTGCGGTACTGCAGGCCTTCCTCCCATTCTTAAGGGGGAGGGGCCTGCACCAGCGCGATGAGCGATCGCGAGTGCTGGCAAAAGAGCCCGGCACCGAGGAGAAGTGCCGGGCTCTCGGAAAGCAGCCGGCAATGCCGCGGGGGGAGAACAGGAGGCCGGGGACGGAGGTGCTGGCAGGCGGCCGCCAAAAAAAACGGCCGCCCCGCACCTCCACCTTAATTTGCACCACTGCCGCCACAGGTAGGCCCCGTGAACCGGGCGCAATTAGCGAGCGGCGCTACAGAGGTGGTCGCTGCCAAATATCGTGATCGGGGCGGTAGCGGGGCGCTGTGCACACCGATGACGTCATCGGTGGCGGCGCAGCGCAACAGGCTAACGCCGCCATTAGCGCCCCAGCTAAATATCGCAGGAGGTGTGGCCAGTGGCGCTAAAGCTACTGAGTGCCCTCTTTAGGCGCTAACTGGTGACGCAGCCCACCGAATTTCTCCCCCTGAGTGTCTCCGCTTCCACCACTTCTGTCGGCAGCGAGTTCCAGGTCATCATCACTCGCTGCGTAAAAAAGTTTTTTTTCACACCCCCCCGTATCTCTTGCCCAAAATCTTAAATCTGTGTCCCCTAGTCCTTGTACCATCAACTAATGGGAACAGCCTTTCCCCGTCTAGCCTATCCAAACCCGTCATAATCTTGTACACCTCTATCAAATCACCCCTCAACCTCCTTTGCTCTAATGAAAACAAATCCAGCTTCTCCAACCTGTCCTTGTAGTTAAGATCCCCCATCCCCGGAACCATTCTGGTAAATTATAACAGGGGTTTAATTGTAACAGCTGCTTATTATAACCGGAGTTTATTATGATGATGTTTATTATAACAAGGTTTCATTATATTCACCGGGTTTGGTTATAACAGGAGTTTAATTGTGACAGGGTTTTTGTTACAACAGGAGGTTATTTTAGCAGCATGGGTTTATTGTGAGCAAGAGTTTATTATAATAGGAGTTTAATTGTAACAGGTGTTTCATGCTGACTGTGGTTTATTAGAACTAGCTTAGTGTCACTTGTGGCTCAGTTGGTTGCACTCCGATCTCTGAATTGGAAGGCCGTGGGTTCAAGTCCCACTCCAGAGACTTGAGCACAAATCCAGGCTGAAACTCCAGTGCAGTACTGAGGGAGTGCTGCACTGTCGGAGGTGCTGCCTTTCAGGTGAGACCTTAAACCAAGGCTGTGTCTGCCCTCTCAGGAGGATGTTAAAGATCCCACAGCCAGTATTTCGAAGACGAGCAGGGGAGTTCTCCCCGGCGCTCTGGCCAATATTCATCCCAAAACCAGAAAGAAAGACTTGCATTTCTATAGCGCCTTTCACGACCACCGGACATCCCAAAGCGCTTTACAGCCAATGCAGTACTTTTTTAAGTGTAGTCACTGTTGTAATGTAAACCAACATCATTATAACCGATTATCTGGTCATTATCACATTGTTGTTTGTGGGATCTTGCTGTGCTCAAATTGTCTGCCGCGTTTCCTACATTACAACAGTGTCTACACTTCAAAAAAGTACTTCATTGGCTGTAAAGCGCTTTGGGACGTCCTGAAGTTGTGAATGGTGCTATAGAAATGCAAGATTTACTTTTCTCTCAGGCCTGCTCTATTGACACTGTAATGAGTTTCGTTGAAATTATGTTTTGTGAAAATCAAATTGCCTTGTTAGTTTGACGCCTCTAGAATTTTTCTCATGCATGATTCAACTCGTCTTTGCAGCAGCATTAATAGGAACGAGAACAACATGTTACTGGTGCATTGCACCGGAGTGTCAGCCTGGATTATGTGCCCTAGTCTCTGGTGTCGGACTTGAACCCACAACATTCTGACTAAGTGGCGAGAGTGCTACCCACGTCTTTTTAAATTATTATTTATTAAACATTAAAAACACTTACAACATCGTGATCATTCCATTGCATCATACAAATCCATTCCATCGCTCTGCACAGCCATTCCTCCATCACATATTGTGGAGATGCTGGAGTTGGACTGGGGTGGACAAATGTAAGAAGTCACACAACACCAGGTTATAGTCCAACAGCTTTATTTGAAGTCACAAGCTTTCGGAGTGCTGCTCCTTCGTCAGGTGAGGAGCAGCGCTCCGAAAGCTTGTGACTTCAAATAAAGCTGTTGGACTATAACCTGGTGTTGTGTGACTTCTTACATTTGTCCATCACATATTAACATCAAAACCTGAAGTTTAATTTGTCTCCCATAACATATACTAATCTATTGTACTTTAAAAATTGATCAATAATCATGGCTCTGAATAAAGGAAGTGTGCCTGATAATCCCCCCATCATTTAATCTCCGGCCTTTCCCTCCTCTTATGCTCCTTCCCAACTTTTCGGGCAGCCGCTGCTTTTTCCTGCAGCCTCCGGCTCTTTTTCACCTCCTGTTTGAACCTTCCCTGTAGTTTCAGCCTCTTCCTTACACTAGGTTTGGGCCGAGGAGCTGCCCTTTCTCCCTCCTTCTGCCCCTCACGAACCTTTCCCTTTCCACACAATGCCACCCCACTGCCATGTCTCTGTCCCCCTCTGACTCCTCACTCTCGAGCTCTTCTGTAACCTCCCGTCCCTGCTCCCTGTCAGATATATATTCTCCCTTAGAGAGTCTTCCTGCAATCACGGTTTCTCCAACAGTGCCGCTCCCTTCAGCCTCATCTCCACTGCTGACCTTTGCTCCCCGTTTCTTCTCTCTCTGGGACAATGGCGCCTCTGCACCTATCTTGCTCCCTTCTGGCATCTTTCTCTCCCCGCTCCCGTCCTGCTGCCCCTTTAAGGCTCCTGCCTCTTGCACCCTCTCCTTGTCTTGCCCCCACCTGCTCCCCAAGATGTTTGACTTCCCGCCTCCTCTCTTCTCCCCCCGCGGACACCAGATTCTTTAGGGAGAGCCGAGCCGTATTATGGCTCAACTCTGCCCTTGACCCGTGCTGCCCGCTGCTGTCTTTGTCCTTTTCCACCGTACTTGGTGTGTTTTCCACCATTTCCATCCTGTTCTATTCTCCGCGATTTTCTGCCTCTTCCTGTGCTCTTTTCTCCTTCCATTCACCAGCTGTGTCCTCCGCCTGCTCCGCTCCTCCAGCCATTCCACTCACATCTTCTGCTCCTTCTCCCATCTCCTCGTCACTCATAGAGCTTCCTTCTGCCTCACACTCACAGCGGGTGGGGCCTTTGTGACACACCCCACAGCTCTCTGACTTGCAGCTTCGAGTGATGTGTCCAGACTTGCCGCAGTTATAACAGTACAAGTCTGGACAGCTTCTTACAAGATGGTCGTGCCCAAGATAATAATAACAAACCTTCACTTGGTTATCATGCAGTACTCGGAAGTACTGCACTCCTTCCATTGTCTCGAATTTCAAGCTATACGGCAATGACTTCATCCCCCTCTGGGAGCCGTACCTTTACATAACGGGTTCCATCTGCTACCTGTGTTCCTGGATAGTACCTCCTCTTTATTGCTAAGCAAATTTTAATGTCCCACGACTCCAACTTTTTTATTAGCACATCGTCCTCAATATAAACTGGCAAGTTTAAGAATGAGACCACCACCTCTTTAGAATTTAGAAAGGTGCAGAGTTACCTCCAAGAACTTATCTCCAACCTTCAAACTCAGTAAAAGTCTTTCCACCTCCTCTCGGCCACTGACCGTCACCTCAAACCCAACATTCAGGTTTGGTCGGCAGGCAAAGTAGCTTCCCTCGTCACAGTCCTCATGTACCGCTTGGATAATATCCCAAGCTCGTATCTCCTTATCCTCGCACTGACCCACCACCGTGTTTTCTTTTCCAAACCTCCTGGGGTCCCGGCCCAAATCTTTGGACCTTTTTTTCTCCCTTCCCCCAACATTTTCTCCCCTGATTAAATTCATCTCGGGAACATTGTCCTCTGAAGGGTCCGGCACTCCGGCCCCCTCAGCAGCCATCTGGTTGCTGTTTAAGGACCAAAAAGGCCCTAAAAGCTGAAAAAAAAAATCCCACTACCAACTTTTTACAAACTCACCCCAACTCCCTGCAGTAATCAAGCACCCAGCAGCACCCACTCACTCCTCACCCCTCTCACCTAAAGAGTGCCACCCACTGAGTCATAGCTGACACCTTCATTACTGTGCTTCAATCAAGCTGATCGAGCACTTGTATGTGTTTTTATGCGTTACGGTGAGGCCCCCTATCTGGCAGTGGCCCTCGGACCCGTACACACGTAGTCCCATAGGCCTGTAGTCCCTTAGGCCAGTCGGATGGTAGACCCGTGCTTTAATCCGCATTTGCAATTTATAAGCCTCAAAGCACTGGGGAGTCACGACAGCCCAGCTCGATGAGGCTGCCTGTGTTGTGTAGCTAGCATCCTGTGGTACTGCTTCCTGCGTGAAGCCGCTCAGAGGATGTCTGACTGCATTCTGACTTCAGACACTGCTGCTGTTCGAGTGGGCGAACAAACAGCCCCTGCAGCTGGTCTTCAGCCAACCAGAGTTTAATTTTCAGTGGTTAAAGTGTATTGAGAAATTCCGCCTTGCTGTTGCAGTTCTTGCCTCAACCAGTGTTTTATAGATCCTCCTCTTCTATTGATTTTTTTTCTGTTTCATTTCCCCCTTCCAAATCTGCAGGATTCATGAGAGGTACCTTGTGAGCATGCTCCAGTTATTCAGGTCTGATCAGTTCTCTGCTCTTTCATGCGACTCCTCAGCGACAGACTGTTAGAAACACAGACTTCAAGACCTGCCCCCTGTGTGCACAGGTAAGCCACAAGTAACCTGTACTTTATCCTGTCTTTTTGAAATTTTATGTCAATCTACCTGTTTGGGGTATTGGGATGTATTAATAGAACCATTTGGCACAAATCAAAGGACACCATTCTGTCATTATACAGATCGTTGGTTCAGCCACATCTGGAGTACTTCGCCCACACCTGGTAAAGGGTTCGGAGGAGAGCTACGAGAATGATCCTGAGTTTAATTACTCAGATAGGCTTAAGGAGCGGGATCTGTTTACTTCAGACTTAGAGGAAACTTGATAGAGGTGCACAATATAAAGAAAGGGCTAGATTAAGTGCCCAGTGACAGATTATTTCAACTTGACTGAGTGGGGAGGATCAGGGGACTTGAGTTTAAACTACACAGAAGAATTAGGTCAATCCACAAAGGCTTCAATTTTCCTTTATTATGGAGCAGATCTTTCTTTTCATCTCCCGTGTCAATGAAGTTACAGGCTGTCACCTGTCTTTCCAGACACAGGTTCTTCTTTTCCCAGAGAGCAGCGAGCCTCTGGAATATACTGCTGGCTGCGTGTGGTGGGTGCTGACTCTCTGCCTTCAAGAGGGAGCCGGACCGGTTCCTGACTGGAGCAGAGAATCCCATCATTTAGAAGGTCAGTGTCTTTCTAGATGACACTTGGTCCATGTCATCTCCTGAGAGGGTCGGAGAGGAATTTTCCTGTTTTTTCTCCCCCTTATTGGTCCTGGGTTTGTTTTTATTTTCTTACCTCTCCTAGGAGGTTACATGGCTGCCGGCGGGGTGGGGGGGCGGGAGGTGAGGAAGTATCTGGTCACGATGCTCCAGCCATTATGGGTGTGGGCCAGGCTTGATGGATCAGCTGGTCTTTTCCTGCCTGTCATGTTTGTATGTTCTGCCTTCTGGAATGTTTGCTGGCGCCTCTGCCCTGAGCCTTGCTGCCCTGTTCCTGCTGCAGGGCAGCTGCTCTCGTTGTCACATGCCATGTTGTCAAAACTCCCACAGGCCTTGCCATGAACCCCCCACGCCCCCACTCCTGCTGCCACGATGGAGCGATTAAAATCGGGGATGCGCAAGATCTGGAATTTGAGGAGCGTAGAAATCTCGGAGGGTTGTAGGACTGGAGGAGGTTTCAGAGATAGGGAGGGGCGAGGCCATGGAGGGATTTGAAAACAAGGATGAGAGTTTTAAATTTGAAGTGTTGATGAACCGGGAGCCAATGTAGGTCAGCGAGCACAGGGGTGATGGGTGAACGGGACTTGGTGTGAGTTAGGACACGGGCAGCAGAGATTTGGATGACCTCAAGTTTACGTCGGGTAGAATGTGGGTGGCCAGCCAGGAGTGCGTTGGAATAGTCAAGTCTAGAGGTAACAAAGGCATGGATGAGGGTTTCTGCAGCAGATTAGCTGAGGTGGGGTGGAGACAGGTGATGTTACGGAGTTTGTGATAGAGATGGTGCAGAAATGGCCGGAAGCTCATCTCGAGGTCAAATACGACACCAATGTTGTGAACAGTCTGGTTCAGCCTCAGACAGATGCCAGGGAGAGGGATGGAGTTGGTGGATAGGGAACAGAGTTTGTGGTGGGGACCAAAGGCAATGGCTTCGGTCTTCCTAATATTTATTTGGAGGAATTTTCTGCTCATCCAGTACTGGATGTCGGACATGCAGTCTGACAATTTAGAGACCGTGGAGGGGTCGAGAGAGGTGATGATGAGGTAGAGTTGGGTGTCATCAGCGTACACGTGGAACCTGATGTTGTGCTTTCGGTGTCGCTGAGGGGCAGCATGTAGATGAGAAATAGGAGGGGGGCTAAGGATAGACCCTTGGGGGACCCCAGAGCTAACGATGCGGGAGCGGGAAGAGAAGCTATTGCAGGTGATTCTCTGGTTACGATTAGATAGATAAGAATGGAACCAGGCGAGTGCAGTCCCACCCAGCTGGACGACGGTGGAGAGGCGTTGGCGAAGGATGCAGTGGTCAATCATGTCAAAGGCTGCAGACAGGTCGAGAAGGACGAGGAGGGATAGTTTACCTTTGTCTCAGTCACAAAGGATGTCATTTGTGACTCTGAAGAGAGCTGTTTGGTACTGTGGCAGGGGCGGAAACCGGATTGGAGGGATTCAAACACGGAGTTCCGGGAAAGATGGGCACGGATTTAGGAGGCGACAACACGTTCAAGGACTTTGGAGAGGAAAGGGAGGTTGGAGATGGGGTGGTAGTTTGCAAGGACGGAGGGGTCAAGGATTGTTTTTTTTGAGAGGGGTGATGACGGTAGATTTGAGGGAGAGGGGGACAGTACCTGAGGAGAGAGAACCGTTAACAATGTCAGCTAACATGGGAGCCAGAAAAGGAAGTTGGGTGGTCAGCAGTTTGGTGGGAATAGGGTCGAGGGGCAGGAAGTGGGTCTCATGGACAAGATGAGCATGGAGAGGTCATGAGGGGAGATCGGAGAGAAACTGGAGAAAGATCGAGTTCTGAGCTAGAGCGGGGGGAACCTTAGAGGAAGTTTGGTCCACTGGACTAGGGGGAGGATGGGAAGTGGCAGAGGCAGCTGATCCGATGGCCTCAATCTTAGAGACAAAGAAGTTCATGAGTTCCTGACACTTGTTGTTGGAGACGAGGATAGAGGAGACGGGAGAGGGGTTTAAGAAGACGGTTAGCAGTAGAGAATAATAGTCGGGGGTTATCTTTGCATTCCAGAATTATCCTGGAATAGTGAGCAATTTTGGCAGACAAGAGCAGGACCCGATAATGCTTTATGTGGTCCAGCCAGATCTGGTGGTGAATGGCTAAACCAGTTGTCTGCCATATCCATTCAAATCTGCATCCCTTGGACTTAAGACAGCGAAGATGAGGGCCGTACCAGGAGGAATGGCTAGCATAAGAGAGAGTAATGGTTTTAATGAGGGCTAGCGCATCAAAGGTGGTGGTGAGGGTGTGGTTGAGCAGATCGGTAGCTGCAGAAGTATCATGGTGAATGGAGGGCCAGAGGCTGGACAGTTGGGATTTCATAAGTGCAGCTGTAAGTGAGTTGGGAGAGTTTTTTCCAGGGGTGGACACAGAAGGAAGTAGAGTTGGTGGGGGGTGGGGCAATGGGGATGTGGGTGGAGAGCGATACGAGGAAGTGGTCAGAGACGGCCTGACTAATGCGATTGACACGATGGGAGTAGCGAGGCCACAAGAGATGGCAAGGTCGAGGGGGTGGCCGTGAATATGGGTTGGGGAGTTTACATGGAGGGAGAGATTAAAGGATAGGAAGGTAGTGAACTCAGAGGAGAGAGAGCATGATGAATTGAGATGGAGGTTGAAATCAGCGAGGATGAGAAGTCGCTCGGTGCAGAGGCTGAGGGAGGAAGGCAGTGAAGATATCTCGGTGATAACATTTTTATGGTACTTGGGTGGGCGGTAGAGTGCGAGAATTTTAAATGAGAGGTGAGAGGGGTGCAACAAGGTGAGATGCTCAAAGGAGGAGAAGGTGCCATAGGAGTTGCCACAGGAAGGTCGGTGAGAGAGTAGGATGGGACAGTTGTGGTTGCTACTCATGAGGAGACAGCAATAAGTGCCACGTTGGGCCCTTCGGAAGATGCCAAGAGAGGCACAGAGGGAAGCTGTAGGCTTATCTAAGACCAAGGTGTGATTTGGTGATGAAAGCCACACCGCCACCATGGCGGTCTGGGCGGGGCAAGTGGTGGAAGGTATAACCAGGCGGGGAGGCTTCATTTAAGAGTAAGTGTCATCACCCCTCAGCCAAGATTCCGTCAGGGTCATGATGTCAATGCAATCATCCACGATAAGCTCATAGATGGCAAGGGGCTTGTTCACAAGTGAACGGGCATTCTGGAGGGAGATGCGGAGAGGGAGCGCTGATGGCTGCCCCACTGCCAGATTCCACAGGGTCAGCACTGTGAGGGGTGAGTTGGACAGGGGGGAGACTGAGAAGATTAGCCCCCAGCGGGTGCACTGGGTGGGAAGATTGGCGAGAGAGTAGGATGGGACAGTTGGGGTTGCTGGTCGTGAGGAGGCAGTGACGAGTGCCACAGTGGATCCTACGGAGGATGTCACGAGTGGCACTATGGGCTTTCCTAAGAGGGAGTTAAGCCTGGGACAGCAGCAGGAGAGTAGGAAGGTCGAAGAGTAATGAAGCATTGGGGTAGGGATTTGGGAGGGCAGTGTATCCGAGAGAGGAGAGATGAAAGGCGGCATGATGACAGGAGAGAGCGGTTAGGGAGGGATAGAGAGAAAAGAAAATGGGGGAGAAAGAAATGGTTCGGGTCCTGAGCAGCAGCAAAAATGCATGTGCAAATGGGCACAGGGAAAAACTCAAGTTACATAGGCCTGGTTATGTAGCAATTATAGGGAGGCATATTTCCTGGTAGTAACAGGGAATAGGTTGGTGACAATAGTAAGAAGTCCAGAGTTAAAATTGGAGGTCCTGTGGAGGATAAAGTTGACATAGGTAGGATGGAGTCAGCACAGAACATCGACAAACTGTTGTCCAAGTTCGGAGACAGGGGTAGCGGGCGAGTGAAATCCAAAAGCTATTTGAAGGGTAAAGAATTGGAGAATGGAGGTTATTGCTGTGGGAATGACAATCGATTGCAGTGCAGGAAGATGATGGCGAAGTAGATCAGAAGCGGCAGAGAAAATGTAAAACCACAAGCCAGCGACCAACAAAGCTAAAAACCCAGTAGAACGAGTCACCCAGCTCAGCAGAGATACAGCCACAGGGGGGGAGGATCATGTTTTTACAGCAGAATCGGAGATGCAGCAAATGAATCTTGCTGTGTAACCTAATCCAGTCCAGTGCAGAAACGTAGTCCTGACATCTAGAGAAGTCCAGGAATTTGGGAACCAAATTTGAGAAGAGAATTCAGCAGCTCAGTGAGAAGCAGAGAGCAGGGGAGGGGTGTGGGTAATGGCGGTTTAATAACACCCTGAAACCAGAGTGGCACAGACCCCACCCAAAGAGCTAAGATAAATAAACCACAAGAGTTGCTTCGGAGGGGAGAAGGAGGTTGGAGATGGGCGGTAGTTTGCAACGATAGCAGGATCAAGGTTTTTTTTTGAGGAGAGGGGTGATGACGGCCGATTTGAAGGAGAGGGGGACAGTACCTGAGGAGAGAGAACCGCTAACAATGTCAGCTAACATAGGGCCCAGGAAGGGAAGTTGGGAGGTCAGCAGTTTAATGGGAATAGGGTCGAGGGAGCAGGAAGTGGGTCTCATGCACAAGATGAGCGTGGAGAGGTCATGAGGGGAGATCGGAGAGAAACTGGGGAAAAATGTGAGTTCAGAGCTAGGGCGGGGAGAACCTTGGAGGAAGTTTGGCCCAGTGGGCTAGGGGGAGGAAGGGAAATGGCAAGAATGGAACCAGCTGAGTGCCAAAGCCCCAGTCCCTCTCCCACTGCCACAGGCCCCAGTCCCAGTCCCACAGGCCCCGGTCCCTCTCTCACTGTTACAGGCCCCAGTCCAGTCCCACAGGCCCCAGTCCCTCTCTCACTGCCACAGGCCCCAGTCCCACAGGCCCCAGTCCTTCGCCCACTGCCACAGGCCCCAGTCCCAGTCCCACAGGCCCCAGTCCCTCTCTCACTGCCACAGGCCCCAGTCCCAGTCCCACAGGCCCCAGTCCCTCTCCCACTGCCACAGGCCCCAGTCCCAGTCCCACAGGTCCCAGTCCCTCTCCCACTGCCACAGGCCCCAGTCCCTCTCCTCCTGCAGTCGCTGCCTCTCTCCCACTGCTATGCCCTGTTTCCTAAAGTTAATAGATGATGTGCCTCAATAATTCCGAGACTCGATGTTAGCGAAACAAAACAAGGCTTTTATTAACTTAGAAGGTAACACGCAGTGGAGAGAGGTATCTTCCATCTGGAGGTCTGCAGTACTGGATATGAGGCCAGACTGAGCTTGCTTACATAGAGGCCAGGTATGGGCGGAGCCCTACACACAATACATTACAATATACAATACAATGGTGAGGAGACGGAACTGAGGTAAGGGAACTGAAACCTGAAACCAACCACAGTCACAGGCAGTGATGAATGGAATATTTCATCACAATAGAAACGACAGCCAGATGATGTATAAACTTGCAGCCTTGTTCCTCTCAGGGGATACTAATCTGCTTCGTTGTCAAATTAAAATGCGCAGAACCAGTTTCATTTAATTAGTGTTTGATTTATTTAATCAACTTGCCAATCTTTCCCCCTGATAACAAGAACAACCACCTCCGTTTATACTGCACCTTTACAGTGATAAATGATCCCGAGGAGCTGACTGTCACAGGCAACAACTGCCAGCTGACTGGTGTACTCGAGGCTGAAGTGTTTGGCCTCAGTGAGTAGCTGGTCACACCTCAGGTTATCAGAGAGGGAGAAAGCTTTATAGATGAGGTGTTAGAGATGAGCACGCTGGGTGTCGGAGTAGGAGAGGAGCTGTCGGTTCCTAGAGGGGGAGGGTGGGTTGTGGCGTACCGATCACAGAAAGGACACAATCCGCTTTTCGGTCCGTAGACGATAAATCAGGCGTCATGTCTTTAAGAAGGATCACACCTTTAAGAAACTCGATCTGCAACATAGTTAAGCCCAGAGCGGGGGAGGAGCAGTCGAAGCTGTGGACTGATGAAAGACAGTCGGACTTGGTGTAGTCTCTGACGCCATTTTTGTGTTCAACGTGTGGTCTCAACAATTAAACCTTTTCTGTTGAACCTCTCCGAGTTCAGTATATTTTGTTAGGAGTACGTAGACTCCTACATTGGTGACCCCGACGCTCAGGACGACTCCTAAGCGTAACCATGGCTGACACAAACGTAGTTTCTGTGAAGCTGCCGGAGTTCTGGGAGAACCTAGCCACCGCCTGGTTCCTTCAAGCCGAATCGCAATTCCGACTCCGCGGCATCACCGCCGACGCAACGATGTACGACTACCTCCTCGCCTCCCTGGGCAGCTCCACAATCACGAAAGTCTGGACAACACTACAAAACCCTTTGGAGGAAGGCAAGTATGCACATCTCAAGGCCGCGCGCCTTAAAAAATTCACAGCCTCCCAATTCGTGCGCAACTGCCACCTCCTCGACCTCCCGGGCCTCGGTGACTCCACGCCGTCAGACTTGCTCTCACACATGCTTGCTCTGACCGACGAGAAACCGCCCGGCTCCCTCTTCCGCACGCTCTTTATCCGCCAACTACCCCCCAGCATCCGCCCGGCGATCGTGGCGTCCAGCCTCACGGACCTCGAGGACCTGGCCGACGAAGCCGATAAGCTCCTGTCCGCCGGCTCCAACCACGCCGTCACCCCCGACCTGGCCTCCGCAGCGTCGGCGCGCGCTCCACCCTCTATCGCGCGGCCACACAGCTCGGCCACGAGGCCCCCCAGGCCCCCACGTCCCCCAAGCCCTCCGACCCAGGGCTACTGCTACTTCCATAACCGGTTCGGCGCACGGGCATGCCGCTGCAGCCATCCCTGCACGTTTCCAACCGCCCCCACACCGGCCTACACGATGGCCGTGGGGCAAGCAGGTGCGCTGCTGTACGTTACGGACAGCGCCTCCGGACGCCGTTTCCTATGCGACACGGGCGCGCAGCGCAGCATCATCCCCGCGTCTGCCCTCGAGATCCAGCGAGGCGGCCGCGGCCCTGCGCTGGCTGCCGCCAACGGCACCGACATCCGGACGTACAGCACCCGCACCGTCACCATCGACCTCGCAGGCCGCCACTACCACTGGGAATTTATCACCGCCAAGGTGCTCTCCCCGCTCCTCGGTGCGGATTTCCTTTGCGCCCACGGCCTGTTGGTCGACATGCCTCGGCGCCGCCTCGTGGACATGAACACCATGTCACCTATCCCGGGCGCCATGGCTCCCCCCCAACCCGCCGAAATGGCGTGGCAGTGCCGCGCCCGCTCAACGGACGACTACTCAGCACTCCTGGCTGAGTTCCCAGCCCTCACCAACCCGACCTTCTCCGCGAAAGTTGCTAAGCACGGGGTAGAACACTTCATCCCCACCACAGGCCCACCGGTGTATGCCCACGCCCGCAGGCTGGACCCGGCAAAGCTGGAGATCGCGCGGGCCGAGTTCGCCACAATGGAACAGCTCGGCATCATCCGCCGCTCCAACAGCCCCTGGGCCTCTCCACTCCACATCGTCACCAAACCCGACGGGGGATGGCGCCCCTGCGGGGACTACCGGTGCCTAAACAACGCCACCACGCCGGATCGGTACCCCATACCGCACATTCAAGACTTCTCGGCTAGACTGGCCGGCCGCTCAGTCTTCTCCAAAGTCGACCTGGTGCGCGGTTACCATCAGGTGCCAGTCCACCCCACGGACGTCCCCAAGATGGCCATAATCACCCCTTTTGGGCTATTTGAGTTCCTCCGAATGCCCTTCGGCCTCAAAAACGCGGCCCAGGCCTTCCAGTGGCTCATGGACTCGGTCCTCCGGGACCTGAAGTTCCTCTTTGTCTACCTGGATGACATCCTGGTAGCTAGTTCCTCCAAGCAGGAACACATCGAGCACCTCCGCACTCTGTTCCAGCGGCTCAGTGAGCACGGGCTCATCATCAGCCCAGCCAAGTGCCAATTCGGCCTCAGCAGGATCGAATTCCTCGGCCACCACATCACGCAGGACGGAGCCATTCCCCTGCCCGCCAAGGTGCAAGCCGTCCAGCAGTTCCCCCGGCCTACCACCATCAAAGGCCTCCAGGAGTCCTTGGGGATGATCAACTTTTACAACCGCTTCATTCCCGGAGCGGCCTCCCTCATGCGGCCCCTATACGAAGCCCTCCGGGGTAAGCTTTCGACTCGACCAAAAAGGCGCTCGCCGACGCCACCATGCTCGCTCACCCACAGCCCAACGCCAGGGTGGCCCTCACCACGGACGCCTCCGACCACGCGGTCGGCGCCGTGTACGAACAGTGGGTCGACGGGGCCTGGCAACCGCTGGCCTTTTTCAGCCGCCAACTGCGCCCCCCGGAGGCCAAATACAGCACCTTTGACCGCGAGCTCCTCGCACTGTACCTGGCAGTCCGCCATTTTAGATTTCTTCTGGAGGGCCGCCCCTTCACCGCGTTTGTCGACCACAAACCCCTGACATTTGCGATGGCAAAATCTGCGGACCCGTGGTCAGCCAGGCAACAACGCCAGCTCGCCGCGGTGTCCGAATTCACCACGGACATCCGGCACGTCTCCGGTCGAGACAACGTGGTGGCCGACTGCCTATCCCGCCCCGCCGTCCACGGCGCCCACCTGGCAGTGGACTATGCTCAACTGGCAGCGGAGCAACGCACCGACCCCGATCTGCTCTCCGTGCCCACAACCCTCCCAGGGCTGCGACTGACCGACGTCGCCTGCGGCCCGTCCGCCGTCACAGTCAAATGCGACACCTCCTTGGCGCAACCCCACCCCTAGTCCCGGCGTCCTGGCGAAAACGGGTGTTCGACATCGTCCACGGCCTCTCACACCCCGGCACCCGCGTGTCCATTAGACTGGTGGCCAACCGATTTGTCTGGCGCGGCCTGCGCAAAGATGTGCGCATCTGGTCCAGATCCTGCATAGCTTGCCAGCGTGCCAAAATCCACCAGCACGTCAAAGCCCCACTCGAGGAGTTCACCGTGCCAGAAAGAAGGTTTGACCACGTCCACATCGACCTCGTCGGCCCCCTGCCGCCATCACAAGGTCACACGCACCTGCTGACAATCGTGGACCGTACCACCCGCTGGCCCGAGGCCATTCCACTGACGTCCACCACCACCGCCGACATCGCGAGGGCGTTCATCGGGACCTGGGTTGCTCGGTTCGGCGTCCCCTCCGACATGACGTCGGATAGAGGCCCGCAGTTCACCTCTGATCTGTGGGCCGCCATCGCCCGAAACCTCGGGGTGGCTGTTCACCGCACCACGGCTTACCACCCCCAAGCCAACGGACTGTGCGAGCGATTCCACAGGTCCATGAAGGCGTCCCTCCGCGCCAGCCTCGAGGACGAGGCCTGGATCGACCGCCTCCCGTGGGTGCTACTTGGCCTACGCTCCGCGGTCAAGGAAGACCTGCAAGCCTCGGCGGCGGAACTCGTGTACGGCCAGCCGCTGCGCGTACCCGGTGAGTTCCTGCCCACCGCCACGACCCCCTGGTCGGCTGACCAGCAACGCCACGCTTTCGCCAACCGAGCACAACAGTTCGCTTCGGTACCCACCGGCCAGCACGGCGAACCAGCAATCCACAACCAGCAATCCGCGTACCACCTAGCCTGTACATGGCCAAATTTGTTTTCGTGCGCCATGACGCCCACCGAGGACCTCTACGGCCCCCATACAACGGACCCTACAAGGTACTCCAGACGGGGAACAAGTTCTTCCTCCTCCAAGTGGGCGGCAGAACTGACAAGTTCTGGCACACCTAGAGCCCGACGAACCCGTTCAAGTGGACCAACCCCCACCGTGGGGCAGACCGCCTAAGAGCCCGACGCGTCCGACCGCCCCGCTCCCGACACCAACCGCCAAGAGCCGTTCCGGCCGTGCCATCAAGCCGCCACGCCGGTTCGTACACTCCCTACAAGCGGATTCTGGGGGGAGCTGTGTGGCGTACCGATCACAGAAAGGACACAATCCGCTTTTCAGTCCATAGATGATAAATCAGGCGTCATGCCTTTAAGAAGGATCACACCTTTAAGAAACTCGATCTGCAACATAGTTAAGCCCAGAGCCGGGGAGGAGCAGTCGGACCTGTGGACTGATGAAAGACAGTCGGACTTGGTGTAGTCTCTGACGCCATTTTTGTGTTCAACATGTGGTCTCAACAATTAAACCTTTTCTGTTGAACCTCTCCGAGTTCAGTATATTTTGTTAGGAGTACGTAGACTCCTACAGGGTATTTGTTAGAAAGGAGGCCAGAAGTCAAGGTCGGGTAATTGGGGCAGGAGCAGTCATTCCCCGTGTTCTCCGTGAGTTACTCTCCTCCTCGACTGAAACGTTGTGGAGACTCAGGAGGTGGCTGCGACAGGTGAGGCTGTGCCATGCACTGGGGCAATCCAGCCACCTCGGGCCATGCACTGGGGCAATCCATCGCCTCGGGCCATGCACTGGGGCAATCCAGCCACCTCGATTCATGCGCTGGGGCAATCCATCGCCTCTGGCCATGCACTGGGGCAATCCATCATCTCGGGCCATGCACTGGGGCAATCCATCGCCTCGGGCCATGCACTGGGGCAATCCATCGCCTCGAGCCATGCACTGGGGCAATCCATCGCCTCGGGCCATGCACTGGGGCAATTCAGACACCTCGAGTCATGCACTGGGGCAATCCATCGCACTGGGGCAATCCATCGCCTCGGGCCATGCACTGGGGCAATCCATCGCCTCGGGCCATGCACTGGGGCAATGCAGCCGCCTCGGGCCATGCACTGGGGCAATGCAGCCACCTCGGGCCATGCACTGGGACAATCCATCGCCTCGGGCCATGCACTGGGGCAATCCATCGCCTCGGGCCATGCACTGGGGCAATCCATCGCCTCGGGCCATGCACTGGGGCAATCCATCACCTCGGGTCATGCACTGGGGCAATCCATCACCTCGGGCCATGCACTGGGGCAATCCATCACCTCGGGCCATGCACTGGGGCAATCCATCACCTCGGGCCATGCACTGGGGCAATGCAGCCGCCTCGGGCCATGCACTGGGGCAATGCAGCCACCTCGGGGCATGCACTGGGGCAATCCATCGCCTCGGGCCATGCACTGGGGCAATCCATCGCCTCGGGCCATGCACTGGGGCAATCCATCGCCTCGGGCCATGCACTGGGGCAATCCATCACCTCGGGTCATGCACTGGGGCAATCCATCACCTCGGGCCATGCACTGGGGCAATCCATCACCTCGGGCCATGCACTGGGGCAATCCATCACCTCGGGCCATGCACTGGGGCAATCCATCACCTCGGGTCATGCACTGGGGCAATCCATCACCTCGGGCCATGCACTGGGGCAATCCATCACCTCGGGCCATGCACTGGGGCAATCCATCACCTCGGGCCATGCACTGGGGCAATGCAGCCGCCTCGGGCCATGCACTGGGACAATGCAGCCACCTCGGGGCATGCACTGGGGCAATCCATCGCCTCGGGCCATGCACTGGGGCAATCCATCGCCTCGGGCCATGCACTGGGGCAATCCATCGCCTCGGGTCATGCACTGGGGCAATCCATCACCTCGGGTCATGCACTGGGGCAATCCATCACCTCGGGCCATGCACTGGGGCAATCCATCACCTCGGGCCATGCACTGGGGCAATCCATCACCTCGGGCCATGCACTGGGGCAATCCATCACCTCGGGTCATGCACTGGGGCAATCCATCACCTCGGGCCATGCACTGGGGCAATCCATCACCTCGGGCCATGCACTGGGACAATCCATCGCCTCGGGACATGCAGTGGGGCAATCCAGCCGCCTCGGGCCATGCACTGGGGCAATCCATCACCTCGGGTCATGCACTGGGGCAATCCATCGCCTCAGGCCATGCACTGGGGCAATCCATCACCTCGGGCCATGCACTGGGGCAATCCATCGCCTCGGGACATGCAGTGGGGCAATCCAGCCGCCTCGGGCCATGCACTGGGGCAACCCAGCCGCCTCGGGCCATGCACTGGGGCAGCCTGTCAAGGAAGATGGGGAAAGGATAAAGAGAAGCAGATAAGTTGTGGTATTGGAAGATTCGATACAGCTCCACCTAAACAAAAGGTTGTTGGCAGCCGGGGAGGAGCAGTCGGACCTGTGGACCAAAAGGAATGTCAGGAGTATAGAACAGGCACCAGAGTGGCAAAGAAAAGAATCACATTGAATATGGCAAGAGGAGTGAAGGATAATCACAAAAAGGTTTCTAGTTATATTTAGGCAAAAAGGAAAAACGAGGAATGGAGTGGGGCCACTGAAAGCGGGTTCGGGTGAAGGCAGGACAACTCGACCTGCTAAAGTACTAAATAAGTTTATTGCCTCAGTTCTTACCAAGCAGGCGACCGGTATTAAAGAAAAAACCATGGGGCATCTGGATAGAAGTAATATCACAGCCAATATCAGTTCATAAAGGGAGGGTCTTGTCAATTTAACTTGCTGGTTTTCTTTGAGGGTGTGACACAGGAGTTTGATCAGGTAATGCAGTGAATGTGGTTACATGCAGGTGATGCAGTGGCTGTGGTTACATGCAGGTGATGCAGTGAATGTGGTTACATGCAGGTGATGCAGTGGCTGTGGTTACATGCAGGTGATGCAGTGGATGTGGTTACATGCAGGTGATGCAGTGGCTGTGGTTACATGCAGATGATGCAGTGGATGTGGTTACATGCAGGTGATGCAGTGGCTGTGGTTACATGCAGGTGATGCAGTGGATGTGGTTACATGCAGGTGATGCAGTGGATGTGGTTACATGCAGGTGATGCAGTGGCTGTGGTTACATGCAGGTGATGCAGTGGATGTGGTTACATGCAGGTGATGCAGTGGATGTGGTTACATGCAGGTGATGCAGTGGCTGTGGTTACATGCAGATGATGCAGTGGATGTGGTTACATGCAGGTGATGCAGTGGATGTGGTTACATGCAGGTGATGCAGTGGCTGTGGTTACATGCAGGTGATGCAGTGGATGTGGTTACATGCAGGTGATGCAGTGGATGAACTTACAGCACAGAAAGTGGCCATTCGGCTCAACTGGTCTGTGCCGGTGTTTATGTTCCACACCAGTCTCCTCCCACCCTACTTCATCTCACTCTATCAACATCTCCTTCTATTCCTTTCTCCCACAGGTACTTATCTAGCTTCCCCTTAAATGCATCTGTGCTATTTGCCTCAACTACTCCCTGTGGCAGTGAGTTCCACATTCTAACCACTCTCTGGGTAAAGAAGTTCCTCCTGAATTTATTATTGGATTTATTTGTGACTATTACATTTATGACCTCTAGTTTTGGTCTCCCCACAAGCGGAAACATCTTCTCTACGTTTACCCAATCAAACCCTTTCATCATAATTATAAAGACCTCGGTTAGGTCACCCCTCAGCCTTCTCTTTTCTAGAGAAAAGAGCCCCAGCCTGTTCAGTCTTTCCTGATCGATATAATCTCTCAGTTCTGGTATCATCCTTGTAAATCTTGTTTTCACCTTCTCCAGTGCCTCTTTATCCTTTTTATAATATGGAGACCAGAACTGTTCACAGTCCTCCAAGTGTGGTCCAACCAAGGTTCGATACAAGTTTAACATAATCTCTCTACTTTTCAATTCTGTTCCTCTAGAAATGAACCCCAGTGCTTTGTTTGCTTTTATGACCTCATTAACCTGTGTCGCTACTTTTAGTGATTAGTATATCTGTACCCCCAGATCCCTCTGCACCGCTAGCCCAGTTAGATACTTATTTTCCGAGGAGTATGTGGCTCCTTATGCCTCCTACCAAAATGCACCACCTCACACTTACCTATATTGAAATTTATTTGCCATTTACACACCCATTCTGCAAGTTTATTAACACCCTCTTGTATTCTGTTGCAGACTTCTTCAGTATTAACGATACCCCCAATTTAGCATTGTATACTTGGATTTCAGTAAGGACTTTGATACTCTGGAAAGGCTGGTACTGAAAATAAAGAAAGCGGGAATCAGTGGAAATATTTTGCATTGGATACATAATTGATTAACCCAGAGGGTGGTGGTACAGGGATTATCATCATCAATTGTGCCCTGTGCTCTTTGTAAATCACCCGTCTGTTGTTCTCCTGCAGGTCATTTCACTCAGCCGGTTTGGAGAGGCTCCAAGGAGATTGTGGTTGGCCTGGCATCTGATGATAAAGGTCTCACCATCATGGCTCAGATCAACAAAGCCGGTAACATCACCGACCTGGGATACTTTGCTAAAAATATTCTGCCCGTTAGCAGCAAGGTGAAGGAGGGCGAGGGTGGGTCGGCCCAAGGAGAGGGGGTCAAGACACCTGGCGCACCAGGAACAAGCCGGGTGGCACCAGTATGCTCTTTGTTGTCTAAAACAATTCTCGATTTCTGTCAGAGATATGAAAACAAGGACTGGAGTTTAACTCTCCCTGCCCGGCAGAAACCGGGGAGGTGGGTAGTTAAATACAAGCAGGTTATATACCCGCTCACATCCCAACCATTTCCCGTTTTTGGATGAGACATGCATCCGGAGAATCATAAATTTATGCAAACCAGTTCCTATTACAGCAATAGGACCCCGATACAGTTTTACCCAGGGCCCGAGCAGAGAGGCCGCAGGGACTTTGCCACGAGGCAGAAACCGGTCTGAAGATAGAAGGGGCCATCAGGTTAAGTCTAAAACTTTCCCTTAGGGGACCAGGCGGAGCAGGATGGTTCCCCGGACTCTACCCGCTTCCCTCCCGCCAGGCCCTCATAAAAATCACCACCAGTTACTTGGAAGCCGGCAGGTGGCTAAGGGCCGCCTGATCCTCTCCGCCTGCCGGCAGCCACTCTGTGCCTGTTCCAGGTGGGAAGTGAACTGTCAGCATTTAAATGAGGTCCAGGTGTTAAAACACTCTGGGCCTGTCAATTAGGCATTTCACACTCACCCCTCCTCCACTGTCCAAAACCTGCTCTGGGTCAAGATCTATCCCCCCAAGTGTCAACAATGATTGACCTGGGATAGCGACCCAAGTCAGCTGACCCAAGAATGAGGTCAGGTAGTTCCTGATCGCTCTGAACAGAGCCCAGGGGAGCCGGGTTTATAGGGTCCTTTAGAGCAGTCCACAGGCTGAGGCTTCTACAGACGCTTTCACTCCGAACTGACAGCGACACAGTGAGAAAGCAGCAGAGAGAAACACTGAATATTCAACGCGGTGTAATTGTTCTCTGAAGTGTTAAGATGGAGTGTTAGAGTTGGCAACACTGAGTGGACGTATTCCTGGAGGTTTTATCACGTGACTTCCCACCTCCAACTGCCCCGCCCCCACATTCCCGTCATTGGTCGCCCGACACATCCAATCATAGAATGGTTACAGCACGGAAGAAGGCCATTCGGCCCGTCGAGCCCGTGCTGGCTCTCTGCGAGAGCACTTCAGCTAGTCCCACTCCCCCACCCTTTCCCCATAGCCCTGCAATTTTTTTCCTTCAGATACTAATCCAACTCCCTTTTGAAAGATAAGATTGAATCTGTCTCCACCACCCTTTCAGGCAGTGCATTCCAGATCTTAACCACTCGCTGCATTAAAAAGTTTTTTCTTATGTCACCTTTGGTTCTTTTGCCAATCACCTTAAATCTGTGTCCTCTGGTTCTCGACCCTTCCACCAATGGGAACAGTTTCTCTCTATCTACTCTGTCCAGACCCTCATGATTTTGAACACCTCTATCAAATCTCCTCTCAACCTTCTCTGTTCCAAGGAGAGCAACCCCAGCTTCTCCAGTCCATCAACGTAACTGAAGTTCCTCATTCCTGGAATCATTCTTGTAAATCTTTTCTGCACCCTCTCTAAGGCCTTCACATCCTTCCTAAAGTGTGGTGCCCAGAATTGGGCACAGTACTCCAGTTGGGGCCGAACCAGTGTTTTATACAGGTTGATCATAATTTCCACACTTTTGTACTCTATGGGCTGGATTTTCATTCAGGAGTCGGGTTGGAGGCGGGACTACAACTTTCGGGGTTGTAGTCCCGCCTCCATCGAGATGCGGCCAATCCACGCGATTTTAACTTGATTGACCTTGTTGAGCCCGCCCAGCGGGCTCAGCAGGCCAATTAAGGGCCACCCGGCAACAGGTGACGTCACAGACTGAAATTTCATCTGTCAAGACATTTTGACAGATGAAATATCAATGTTTCACAGCTGTTTGAAGCTGTCAAACACTGACAGTCTTACTTCTAACCTGAGTCCTTCTCCACAGACTCAGTTAGAAATCTCTCCTGCACAGAAAGCTGAAGGCTGTCACTTTTGACAGTTCGCAGCCATTCTGCTTTCTGTGCCGGTGAGATGAGGGATTCCCCGAATCTAAAGGAAGGAAGGCTGAAAAGGTAAGAAAAGGCAATTTACACTTCTTTAATCACTTTAGACACTCCAAACACACTTACCTTTGCACTCATGCACACATCACTCACCTGAACACCGACATCTCGACCCCTCCAAGTCCTTCAACCCGACGGCCCGACTCCTCCAACTTGGCGTGGTTTGGAGCCGTCAGGAATCCCACAGTTCAAGCTTAAAAATAGGGATTAGGCTAAAAACTGCCTGTTAGGTAGTTAATTGGCACTAATCCCTTCCCGCTTCGGGGAGGCGGGGCCCAGTGTGGGGCGGGTACCCGCCTCCTTTGAAACTTACACGGAGGTGGGTTTGGGGGCGGGATGGGGACGGGACCCCTGATTTCGGGAATTTAACCCCCCGCACGCCTCCAATCCCGACTCCACGGCCCGCTGAAAATCGAGCCCCATACCTCTATTTATGGGGCCCAGGCTCCCATAAGCCTTTTTAACTGTTTCTCAATCTGCCCTGCCACCTTCAATGATTTGTGTACATATACCCCCAGGTCTCTCTGTTCGTGCACCTCCTTCAGGATTGTACCATTTAGTTTATATGTCCTCTCCTCAGTCTTTCTACCAAAATGTATCACTTCACACTTTTCTGCGTTAAATTTCATCTGCCACGTGTCTGCCCATTTCACCAGCCTGCCTATGTCTTACTGAAGTCTATCACTCTCATCGTCACTGTTCACTATACTTCCAAGTTTTGTGTCATCGGCAAATTTTGAAATTGTGCCTTGTACACCCACGTCCAAGTCATTACAGGAAACTTTCGTTTAACCAGAATGTCCGGAAAGCTCTACCAGCAAAATTCAGGAGCCGTTTCCTATAAGTTTTTTTTACTTCTCGTTGCTTTTTTTTCCAGTCGTGGCTCCCAAGCGTCTAGCTGAAGCGGTTGCTTAGCTACAGAGGCGCTTTTAAGCTGCGGCCGACTGTTTTGAAGCTGTTGCTAAGCAACAGGGTTTATTGTTTCATACGGAGCTGAGAAGCTCCGTATGTTTTATCATTAGCGCTGGTTTATACGGCAGTTTTGATGGGACGGCACCAACTCGGTCCCGTCAGTGCCGGATACCAGAAAGTTTCCTGTAATATATATTCAGAAAAGCAGTGGTCCTAGAACCGACCCCTGGGGAACACCATTGTATACCTTCCTCCAGTCCGTAAAACAACCGTTCACCACTACTCTGTTTCCTGTCACTTAGCCAATTTCGTACCAAGGCTGCTCCTTCACTATGTCTATGGCAGTATCCTCTTCCTTGGTGAAGACAGATGCAAAGTACAAAGTACTGATTGGGACCAAAAAGGAGACCTATATTTCTTTCTTTCAAGGTCAACATGGCCCTTAACTTTTATGCCACGGGTTCCCTTGGTGTATTTCCCTTGGTGTAATCCGTGTTATGTCCCATAATGTGGCTTGTGGTTAGCTCCATGTACAGGCTGGGAATATTATTCCCAACCCGCTGCTGCCCCTGACCTCAAGCTACAGACCAGCTCCTGCACCTCTTCATTCAATGCATCGACCACACACACAACACACAGGGAACATGCTCACATCACAGAGAATGTTACCACATGCAGAGTGTCGCTTCACTGTCGGAGCGAGAGAGAGCGAGACACTGCGCTGCCTCGGGCTCAGCTCCCTCACTGTATGGGCCCTGTGTTTCCCGGTTGCGCTACATCACTGAGATCTCTCTCTTTCAGGGGAAGGTTCTGGAAATTTTGCCACGCAGTTGCTGAAATCTCTGAATGAATATCGGACGAAGCATGGAGCGAGACCATTAACCCTGAACCCGCTAATCGGCAAGAAGGCTGAGAAGTGGGCAAAGCATCTGGTAACCTCCAGAACATTGCAGCACAGCGACACACTGTGTGGGGAGAATATCTGGTGTCAGCAAGGCCCTGTCAGTGCGCAGGTCACAGGTACGTCACATCACTGCCTGACACACTCACACACTGTTTCATGGTCAACATCAGTCAGAGAGCATACACTGGGTTTGACCCCAGCCCATCCAGCCTGTCCCTTCCACAGCTCCTGTGCAGTTTGCTCTATCCTGGACTCCATACAAGCCACTGAAACTCCTGCAGAAGGGTCCTGCAAAGTTTTTCTCTGCCCCAAAGTAAATCCAGGATACCTACCCAACCCTCCTTTCTCATCCTTAGTTGCTTGCAGGACATTACATTGGGCCATTGGACTCATGAACCATCATGTTCCACACAGTATCTGAACATCATTACCAGTCCCTATCCTTATAACCCTCGGTCCAGTTCCTAACCATGTATTCAGGTCATGCTCATTGAATGTGTTCATAAACGCTGCATTAACCGGGAGACTATCCAACGGAATCACTGCTCTAAGAGAAAAGAAACACATAATGGTCTAGCACCGCACACCAGTGCGAAATGGGCAGCAAGCAAGGAGCAGAGGGGAGACAAATAGTAAGCTGGGTGAGCCCAAGCCGGTAGCTATTGTGGGGCTAGGATCAGTGCTCCTGCTCCTGCTGTCTCCATAGGAACAGGAGGAGGCCATTCAGCCCCTCAAGCCTGTTCTGCCATTCCATTAGATCATGGCTGTTCAGAATCTTAACTCCATCTACCCCGGCTTGGTACCCTCAATACCCTTGCCTAACAAAAATCTATCAATCGCAGTTTTGAAATTTTGAATTGGCCCCCGGCCTCAACAACTTTTTGGGGGGAGAGAGTTCCAGATTTCCACTAGCCTTTGTGTGAAGAAGTGCTTCCTGACATCACCCCGAACGGCCTAGCTCTTAATTTTACAGTTAGACACCCTTGTTCTGGACTCTACTTTAACGTAAGTAAAAGAAATTCTACCGGTCTTTTCTCAGTGGCCTCAGTAAACCCAGAAAAACTGAGCGGAACAGGGGCAGCGCAGGCTCCTGCCACTTTATGGCTAATTTGGTCCTAAAGCAGGTGTCAGACCTCTGATTAGCAATATTCAAGGGGTCTAACCCCTGCTCCAGGCGGGCGCCCTGGACACTTGGAGATCTCCGGGGGAGATAGGGTGTGGGACACCTCCCCAAAATTCATCCCCCCCAGCGCTCATTTATTGTCCGATAAATATAGAATTACATATAATTTACAGCACAGAAACAGGCCATTCAGCCCAACAGGTCTATGCCGGTGTTTATGCTCTACACAAGTCTCCTCCCACCTTACTTTATCTCACCCGATTTGCATTTCCTTTTATTCTTTTCTCCCTCATGTGTTATTCAGCTTCCACTTGAAGGCACCTCTGCTGTTCACTTCAACCACCCCGTGTGGTAGCGAGTTTCACATTCTAACCACATTCCACATTGCAATATGACCCCAAACTGTGTGACAAACGGTGAATATGATACCAATCGACAGCAACAGGACATAGAAAGGCTAGCAGAATGGGCAGACAAGTGGCAGATGGAATTTAATACAGAGAAGTGTGAGGTGATGCATTTTAGCAGAAGGAACAGGGAGAGGCAATATACACTTAATGGCACAGTTTTAAAGAGTGTGCAGGGACAGAGGGACCTGGGAGTTAATGTGCATAGGTCCCTGAAGGTGGCAGGACATATTGAGAGAGTGGTTAGCAAAGCATATGGGATCTTGGGCTTCATGAATAGAGGTATTGAGTACAAAAGTAGAGAAGTTATGCTGAACCTTTTAAAAGTGCTGGTTAGGCCACAACTGGAGTATTGCGTCCAGTTCTGGTCACCACACTTTAGGAAGGATGTGAAGGCCCTTGAGAGGGTGCAGAGGAGATTTACCAGAATGGTTCCGGGGATGGGGAATCTTAGCTACAAGGACAGGATGGAGAAGCTGGATTTGTTTTCATTAGAGCAAAGGAGGTTGCGGGGTGATTTGATTAGAGGTGTACAAGATTATGACGGGTTTGGATAGGCAAGACAGGAAAAAGCTGTTCCCACTAGTTGATGGTACAAGGACTAGGGGGACACAGATTTAAGGTTTCGGGCAAGAGATACAAGGGGGGGGGTGTGAGGAAAAACCTTTTTACGCAGCGAGTGTTGATGACCTGGAACTCGCTGCCGACGGAAGCGGTGGAAGCGGAGACACTCAATGTTTTCAAGGGGAGACTGGATAGGCACTTGAGGGAAATAAACTTGCAGGGCTACGGGGATAGAGCGGGGGAATGGGACTGACTCGATTGCTCTACAGAGAGCCGGCACGGACTCGATGGGCCGAATGGCCTCCTTCTGTGCTGTTATGACTCTGGGGGGGGAAATTCGGTTGCTTTGCGCCTCTTGTTGGGGCGCTAATGGGGCGCAAAGCAACATAGCGCCCGGGCGCGGCACCGCCAACGCCTCCCGCGAAATTCAGCGAAATTAATAAATTCAGGACAGGAATACTGCTGTACGTGTGTATTTATTTGTATATAACTGCCTGACAGGGTGATAGAAGCAGATTCAATAGTAACTTTCAAAAGGGGAATTGGATATATATACTTAAAAAGGAAAACAAATTGCAGGGCTACGGGGCAAGAGCGGGACTAATTGAATAGCTCTTTCAAAGACCTGGCATAGGCATGATGGGCCAAATGGCCTCCTGCTGCGCAGTGTGATTCTATCATTCTCTCTGTGTATGGAACCTCTGCTATTGAGATAAATGAAGTTGGGCTGTGCAAACTCCTGACTTTGTTTTATTTCAGCAATGAAAGAGCAAGCTGATTTTACCAAGCATGAAAATCAAAGCTTCCTATCGCAGAATCCTAGAATCATAGAATGATACAGCGCAGAAGGAGGCCATTCGGTCCATCGTGCCTGTGCCAGCTCCTTGGTGGAGCTATCCAATTAGTCCCACTCCCCTGCTCTTGCCCCGTAGCCCAGCAAATTTTTTCCCTTCAAGTATTTATCCGATTCTCTGTTGAATGTTACTGTTGAATCTGCTTCCACCACCAGAGGGCTTTCTAAAAAATCTGTAAAATTTATGATTAATTGTTGATAATTTTAAAAGTTTTTTTGTGTGTTTATTATTGCGGACGAGCTGGTTCAGCCTGAAACAGTAGCCAGGGAGTTGGGGGCTAGGGAGCGGAGTTTGTGGTGGGGGCCGAGACAATGACGTCCATCTTCCCAATATTTAGTTGGAGGAAATTTCTGCTCATCCAGTGCAGAATGTCGGACAAGCAGCCTGACAAATCAGAGCTAGTGGAGGGGTCGAGAGAGGTGGTGGTGAGGTAGTGCTGGGTGTCATCAGCGTATAAGTGGAACTTGAAGCTGTGTTTCCGGATGATGTCGCTGAGGGGCAGCATGTAGATGAGAAATAGGAGGGGGCCAAGGATGGGACCCAAGATAGATTCTTGGGGGACACCAGGGGTAACGGTGTGGGAGCGGGAAGAGAAGCCATTGCAGGTAATTCTCTGGCTATGACTGTGTAGATAAGAATGGAACCAGGGGAGGGCAGTCCCACCCAGCTGGACGATGGAGGACAGGTATTAGAGACATAGGGGGAGAAATTGGGTGGAACCGCAAACGGGCCGCCAAGCTCGCCTGGGCGCCGGATTTAGCGCAACGTTTGGAGCAGTAGCGATCGCTGGAAATTCAGCTTGAGCGCCCCAAGAGGGACACGGGGCGAGGCTCGAGGCGCTCCGCGTCCCTCTTAGGGCGCTGAAACTGAATATCGCAGCGCAACGTGCCGCAGTGCCACACGCTGCGGTACTGCAGGCCTTCCTCCCATTCTTAAGGGGGAGGGGCCTGCACCAGCGCGATGAGCGATCGCGAGTGCCGGCAAAAGAGCCCGGCACCGAGGAGAAGTGCCGGGCTCTTGGAAAACAGCCGGCAATGCCGCGGGGGGCGATCAGGAGGCCGGGGACGGAGGTGCTGGCAGGCGGCCGCCGAAAAAAACGGCCGCCCCGCACCTCCACCTTAATTTGCGCCACTGCCGCCGCAGGAAGGCCCCGTGAACCGGGCGCCATTTGCGAACGGCGCTACAGAGGCGGCCGCTGCCAAATATCGAGATCGGGGCAATAGCGGGATGCTGCGCACACCGATGACATCATCGGAGGAGGCGCAGCGCAACAGGTTAACGCTGCCATTTGCGCCCCAGCTAAATATCGCGGGAGGTGCGGCCAGTGGCGCTAAAGCCACTGAGTGCCCTCTTTAGGCGCTAACTGGTGGCGCAGCCCACCGAATTTCTAGGCCATAGAGTTATACAGCACAGAAAGAGGCCCTTCGGCCCATCGTGTCAACACCAGCCATCAAGCCCTGTCTAATCTAATCCCATATTCCAGCACTTGCTCCATAGCCTTGTATGCTATGACGTTTCAAGTGCTCATCCAAATGCTTCTTAAATGTTGTGAGGGTTTCTGCCTCCACAATCCTTTCAGGCAGTGAGTTCCAGACTCCAACCACCCTCTGGGTGAAAAAGTTCTTTCTCAAATCCCCTCTAAACCTCCCGCCCTTTACCTTGAATCTATGCCCCCTAGTTATTGACCCCTCTACCAAGGGGAAAAAGCTCCTCAGCATCCATCCTATCTATGCCCCTCATAATTTTGTACACCTCAATCAGGTCCCCCCTCAGCCTTCTCTGCTCTAAGGAAAACAACCCCAGCCTGTCCAGTCTCTCTTCATAGCTGAAGCGCTCCAGCCCAGGTAACATCCTGGTGAATCTCCTCTGCACCCTCTCCAATGCAATCACATCCTTCCCATAGTATTCCAGCTGTGGCCTAACTAGCATTTTGTACAGCTCCATCATAACCTCACTGCTCTTATATTCTATGCTTCGGCTAATGAAGGCAAGTATCCCATATGCCTTTTTAACCACCTTATCTACCTGTCCTGCTGCCTTCAGGGATCTATGTACATTCACACCAAGGTCCCTCTGATCCTCTGTCCTTCCTAGGGCCCTACCATTCATTGTGTATTCCCTTGCCTTGTTAGTCCTCTCAAAATGCATCACTTCACACTTTTCAAGGTTAAATTCCATTTGCCACTGTTCTGCCCATCTGACCAACCCGTCTATATCGTCCTTTAGCCTGAGGCTTCCCTCCTCGCTATTTACCACTCCACCAATTTTGTGTCATCTGTGAACTTACTGATCATACCTCCTACATTCATATCTAAATCATTGATGTACACTACAAACAGCACAGGACCCAGCACCGATCCCTGCGGTACACCACTGGACACAGGCTTCCAGTCACAAAAACAGCCTTTGACCATCACCCTCTGCCTCCTGCCACTAAGCCAATTTTGGATCCAATGTGCCAAATTGCCCTGGATCCCATGGGCTCTTACCTTCTTGACCAGTCTCCCATGAGGGACTTTGTCAAAAGCCTTACTGAAGTCCATGTAGACCACATCAACTGCACTGCCCTCATCCACACACCTAGTCACACCCTCAAAAAATTCAATCAAATTGGTTAGACATGATCTCCCCCTGACAAAGCCATGCTGACTATCCTTCATTAATCCTTGCCTCTCCAAGTAGAGACTAATTCTGTCCCTCAGAATTTTTTCCAATAATTTCCCTACCACTGATGTTAGGCTCACTGGCCTGTAATTCCCTGGCTTATCCCTACTACACTTCTTGAACAATGGTACTACGTTAGCTGTCCTCCAGTCCTCTGGCACCTCCCCTGTGGCCAGAGAGGTTCTGAAAATTTGTGTCAGAGCCCCTGCAATCTCCTCCCTTGCCTCACACAGCAGCCTGGGATACATATTGGGGAAGGATGGTGTGATCAACTGTGTTGAAGACAGTTTGAGAAGGACGAGAGGGATAGTTTACCATGGTCACAATCACAAAGGGTGTCATTTGTGACTTTGATGAGGGCCATTTCAGTTCTGTGGCACGGGCGGAAACCTGATTGGAGGAATTTAAAGATGGAGTTGCGGGAAAGCTGGGCCCAGATTGGGGAGGCGACAACATGGACTTTGAAGAGGAAAGGGAGTTTGGAGATGGGGCGGTAGTTTGCAAGGATGGGTTTTTTTGAGGAGAGGGGTGATACTGGCAGATTTGAAGGAGAGGGAGACAGTACCTGAGGAGAGAGAACCGTTAACAATATCAACTAACATGGGGGCCAGGAAGGGAAGTTGGGTGATCAGCAGTTTGGTGGGAATAGGGTCAAGGGAGCAGGAGGTGGATGTCACGGACAAGATGGGCTCGGAGAGGAGAAATAGGAGAGAAACTAGAGAAAGATGCGAGTTCAGGGCAAGGGCAGGGGGGAACCTTGGGGGAAGTTTAGCAGGAGAGAAATATTCCGAGGAGCAGCACTGACCATTACTGTAGCACTAGAGTGATGCAAGAAGAGTAGTGATGGAGAAAAGATGGCGGTGGGAAGGAATATCTTACCAGGCAGGATATCACATATCCTGTCCATGAGTTTGAGACAGGTGTTCGTAAAGCCTTGCCAGATGTGGGAGCAGCCTTCGAGTCTTGGGACCAAGGTCAGAGGAGATACTGAGGCCAAGAATACTGAAAGGTGAAGGAATAAGGGTGGAGTGATTGAAGGTACGTGGTCTTTCCCTGGGCAGAGCTTCAGCACGTACCTTCACCTATTGCTTTCCCAAGCTCCATCACCACACAATTCCCATCGACTTCAACAGGATTGGGTGCCGTGACATCTATGGGGAATTCCTCTGCACACAGATCCTGCTCTGTAATGACTTTTACTGGAATTACATTTTGTGAAATCTAATTGCCTTTCTGTGACTGTCAATGTTCTGATCTTTACAGGGCAGGAAGTCTCTGATTCCTGGTACAATGAAATTAAAAATTATGACTTCTCCTCTGCTGGATTTCAGAAGAATTGCGGTAATTTGCTTTTGATGAACCCAATGTACATTCAGTTGCGTGACTATCGATGGGAGAAACAACAAGCCTTAAAGGACAATCTGAGTCCTATTGCTGCAATAATGGACCGATCCTCAGTAAAAGATGAGCTGGGAAATCCCAGAGCTACAGGCACAGTGAGATGGGGCTGCGGTGGGGTGGGTGGGGTGGGGGTGGGAATGGGGTGAAGGGTCTGTTTTTAAGTATGTTTCATTACCCGACAGTGATGGAGTTGGTTTTCTCTTTTGTTTCGGCTGTTGATGCCCTCTGTTAATGTGATTAAACTTCATGCTCTTCATATTTTAAAATTGCTGCATGCTTCTGACTGGCCGATAGGGGCAGAGATGATAACCGACCATAAAGTTTGGAGCCACTTTAAGCACTGAGCTCTGTGGTGGATACAACTCATGCAGGGTATTGAATGGTAGACGCTGTGGGTCGTGCATGCGGGCAACACTGTCCCGTGCCCTGTGCTCTTTGTAAATGACCCCACTGTTGTTCGCCTGCAGGTCATTTCACACAGCTGGTTTGGAGAGACTCCAAGGAGATCGGGGTTGGCCTGGCATCTGACGGCAAAGGTCTCACCGTGGTGGTGGCTCAGTTTGACCCGGCCGGGAACATCACCAACCCCGGCTACTTTGCTAAAAACGTCCTGCCCATTGGCAGCAAGGTGGAGAAGGGCGAGGGTGGGTCGACCCAAGGAGAGAGCGTCAAGACACCTGGCGCACCAGGAACAAGCCAGGTGGCACCAATGTCAGGTACGGGTTTTGTTCTTTAAAAAGCGCTCGCACATAGGAGACATGAAATGTTTAATGGGACTGGACCCGACTGAAGCACACCCAAAGAGAAGGTAGATTGTCCTGAGCATCTCTGAACAGCCATGACCACCAAATCACCACATCCACAAATACTTATATAAACCAGCACTAGGAGACTCGCAGGGGCTGAAAATCCACAGATGGAATCCCGCGCGACACTGCCGCTGATAGCTCCGCCAAGGTTTGTGGAGTTTAGGGTTGGGGGCGACCCCTCAAGTAGCATCCCAATGGCAGGTGCCCGCATCTCAAGTAGGGTCACCAACCCTCCAGGATTGACCAGGAGTCTCCAGGATTGACCAGGAGTCTCCAGGAATGACCAGGAGTCTCCAGGATTGACCAGGAGTCTCCAGGAGTGACCAGGAATCTCCAGGATTGACCAGGAATCTCCAGGAATGAAAGATTCATCTCCCGGACGCTGCTGTGAGCAACAATGGAGAAAAATCATTGGGGCAATAAAAAAATATTGCGTGTTTTCATTGTCATTTAATATTTATAAAAATATTGAAGATGAGGAAAAAATGGTTGCTTCCGAGACAGTCGTGACTCAGCCAGTCGGGTAATAGAGAGTATGTTTGCTCTACGATTGGCACGGAATGGTGTTGCTCCATGAGGACGGACATTTCAGGGGACCAATGGCAGAGAGTGGGGGCGGGGCTGTTGGCGGCCATGTGATGAATCCTCCACGAATAGGTCCAACCAGAATTGGCAACCCGAATCACATGGTGTGTATTTTGAGTGACTGCCTTGCTGCAGAGCCCACGTACTGTGTCGCAAGTTGCCGGTTCAGGGTTCGTCGCATCCCCGCAGGAAGAACAGCTGTATTTAGGTAAAAGCATTGCATTTGGGAGGGGTCCAGGGCACAATCCCAGCCAGCACCCTCAGGGTGGGACCCACAAGTGCTGTCTGGTCTCACCGGTCATTCCACCAATGGTCTCTTTGGAGCTAGGAACATTTGAGCCCCTGGCGTTGGGAGACCCCACTCCCCCTTCCCATGCCGATGGCCTTCTATGGGGTAGACAGAAGTTCGACCACAGATAAGGCTCCACGGAATCCCAGATGTAAGGTCAGGAACCGGCATATCCAGGGCCTGGCCTGAATTCCGGCCCATCCGGCAGGCTCTGGCCTGCGTTATGGCTGGAGAGCAGCAGGAGGATCACATGGCCATACAGGGTGAGGTCACATTGCTCCGCAGGGTGTGGTCACACGGCCCCACAGGGTGAGGTCACATGGGCCCACAGGGTGTGGTCTCATGGCCCAGCAGGGTGAGGTCACATGGCCACGCCTGGTGAGGTCACATGGCCCCGCAGGTTGAGGTCACATGGCCCCGCAGGTTGAGGTCACATGGCCCCGCAGGGTGAGGTCACATGGGCCCGCAAGTTGAGGTCACATGGCCCCGCAGGTTGAGGTCTCACGGCTCCGCAGGGTGCGGTGACATGGCCCCGCAAGGTGAGGTCACACGGCCCCGCATTGTATGGTCACATGGGCCCGCAGGGTGAGGTCACATGGCCCCGCAGTGTAAGGTCACATGGGCCCGCAGGGTGAGGTCACATGGGCCCGCAGGGTGAGGTCACATGGCCCCGCAGTGTAAGGTCACATGGGCCCGCAGGGTGCGGTCACATGGGCCCGCAGGGTGAGGTCACATGGCCCCGCAGGGTGAGGTCACATGGGTTCGCAGGGTAAGGTCACATGGGCTCGCAGGGTGAGTTCACATGGGCTCGCAGGGTGCGGTCACATGGGCCCGCAGGGTAAGGTCACACGGCCCCGCACAGTGCAGTCACATGGGCCCGCAGGGTGAGGTCACATGGCCACGCAGGGTGAGGTCACATGGGCCCGCAGGGTGCGGTCACATGGCCCTGCAGGGTGCAGTCACATGGGCCCGCAGGGTGAGGTCACATGGCCACGCAGGGTGAGGTCACATGGCCCCGCAGGGTGCGGTCACATGGCCCCGCAGGGTGCAGTCACATGGGCCCGCAGGGTGAGGTCACATGGACGTGCAGGGTGCGGTTATTTTTTCAGTGGTGGATAGGTGCCGTGCGAGTGTCCCACTTTGGCGAGGCGGGACACTTCATTTTAATATTTAAATCAGGTGTAATTGGGAGCCTGATTTAAATTTAACAGTTGCCCAGGGCTCGGGAAACCCGGCACAAAGTGGAGTCGGGAGCTGCCGGCTCCAGAAGGTAAGTGCTTGTTACAGCACTCCTTTTAGGCCAGGAGGAGCAAGACTTCTCTGTCTGTCCCCTCAAGCAAACCTCCTGCCCTCATCTGCCGATCGCGGCCTCTCCTTGCTGCCGTGATCGGAAGCCCCCTTCCCCCCACCAAGGCACCAATCACTTCTAGTTGCCGGGTACAGTCCCCAGCCTGTCAATCTGGTCCATTTATCCCCGCAACCACACTTCATTGCTCGATCCCGCCTCCCCGTAAATATCAGGGCCTGTGCAACACACGGACAAACAAACAACAACAACTTACATTTCTATAGCGCCTTTAACATAGTAAAACGTCCCAAGGTGCTTCACAGGAATGTTATCAAACATAATTTGACCACAAGCAACATAAGGAGATATTAGGACAGGTGACCAAATGCTTCCTCAAAGAGATCGGTTTCAAGGAGGAGAGGTTAAAGGAGGGAATTCCAGAGCTTAGGGCCTCGACAGCTGAAGGCACGGCCGCCAATGGTGGTATGATTAAAATCGGGCTGCTCAAGAGGCCAGAATCGGAGGAGCGCAGAGAACTTGGAGAGTTGTGGGGCTGGAGGAGATTACAGAGATAGGGAGGAGCGAGGCCATGGAGGGATTTGAAAACAAGGATGAGAATTTTAAAATTGAGGCGTTGCCTGACCGGGAGCCAAAGTAGGTCAGTGAGCACAGGGGGTGATCGGTGAACGGGACTGGGTGTGAGTTAGGACACGGGGCAGTGAGCACAGGGGGTGATCGGTGAACGGGACTGGGTGTGAGTTAGGACACGGGGCAGTGAGCACAGGGGGTGATGGGTGAACGGGACTGGGTGTGAGTTAGGACACGGGGCAGTGAGCACAAGGGGTGATGGGTGAAAGGGACTTGGTGTGAGTTGGGACACGCGCAGCGAGCACAGGGGTGAGGGGTGAACGGGACTTGGTGTGAGTTAGGACACGGGGCAGTGAGCACAGGGGGTGATGGGTGAACGGGACTTGGTGTGAGTTAGGACACGGGGCAGTGAGCACAGGGGGTGATGGGTGAACGGGACTCGGTGTGAGTTAGGACACGGGGCAGTGAGCACAGAGGGTGATGGGTGAATGGGACTCGGTGTGAGTTAGGACACGGGGCAGAGAGCACAGGGGGTGATGGGTGAACAGGACTTGGTGTGAGTTAGGGCACGGGCAGTGAGCACAGGGGGTGATGGGTGAACGGGACTTGGTGTGAGTTAGGACACGGGGCAGTGAGCACAGGGGGTGATGGGTGAACGGGACTGGGTGTGAGTCAGGACACGGGCAGTGAGCACAGGGGTGATGGGTGAACAGGACTAGGTGTGAGTTAGGACACGGGGTAGTTAGCACAGGGGGCGATGGGTGAACGGGACTTGGTGTGAGTTAGGACACGGGCAGTGAGCACAAGGGGTGATGGGTGAACGGGACTGGGTGCGAGTTAGGACACGGGGCAGTGAGCACAGGGGGTGATGGGTGAACAGGACTGGGTGTGAGTTAGGACACGGGGCAGTGAGCACAGGGGTGGGGGGGTGAACGGGACTAGGTGTGAATTAGGACACGGGGCAGTGAGCACAGGGGTGATGGGTGAACGGGACTGGGTGCGAGTTAGGACACGGGGCAGTGAGCACAGGGGTGATGGGTGAACGGGACTTGGTGTGAGTTAGGACACGGGTCAGTGAGCACAGGGGGTGATGGGTGAACGGGACTAGGTGTGAGTTAGGACACGGGTCAGTGAGCACAGGGGTGATAGGTGAACGGGACTTGGTGTGAGTTAGGACACGGGTCAGTGAGCACAGGGGGTGATGGGTGAAGGGGACTAGGTGTGAGTTAGGACACGGGTCAGTGAGCACAGGGGTGATGGCTGAACGGGACTTGGTGTGAGTTAGGACACGGGGCAGTGAGTACAGGGGTGATGGGTGAACGGGACTTGGTGCGCGTTAGGACACGGGGCAGTGAGCACAGGGGTGATGGGTGAACGGGACTTGGTGCGAGTTAGGACACGGGGCAGTGAGCACAGGGGTGATGGGTGAACGGGACTAGGTGTGAGTTAGGACACGGGTCAGTGAGCACAGGGGTGATGGGTGAACGGGACTTGGTGTGAGTTAGGACACGGGGCAGTGAGCACAGGGGTGATGGGTGAACAGGACTTGGTGTGAGTTAGGACACGGGGCAGCGAGCACAGGGGGTGATGGGTGAACGGGACTTGGTGTGAGTTAGGACACGGGTCAGTGAGCACAGTGGGTGATGGGTGAACGGGACTAGGTGTGAGTTAGGACACGGGTCAGTGAGCACAGGGGGTGATGGGTGAACGGGACTGGGTGTGAGTTAGGACACGGGGCAGTGAGCACAGGGGTGATGGGTGAACGGGACTTGGTGTGAGTTAGGACACGGGCAGTGAGCACAGGGGGTGATGGGTGAACGGGACTTGGTGTGAGTTAGGACACGGGGCAGTGAGCACAGGGGGTGATGGGTGAACGGGACTGGGTGTGAGTTAGGACACGGGGCAGTGAGCACAGGGGTGATGGGTGAACGGGACTTGGTGTGAGTTAGGACACGGGGCAGTGAGCACAGGGGTGATGGGTGAACGGGACTTGGTGTGAGTTAGGACACGGGGCAGTGAGCACAGGGGGTGATGGGTGAACGGGACTGGGTGTGAGTTAGGACACGGGGCAGTGAGCACAGGGGGTGATGGGTGAACGGGACTAGGTGTGAGTTAGGACACGGGTCAGTGAGCACAGGGGTGATGGGTGAACGGGACTTGGTGTGAGTTAGGACACGGGGCAGTGAGCACAGGGGTGATGGGTGAATAGGACTTGGTGTGAGTTAGGACACGGGGCAGCGAGCACAGGGGTGATGGGTGAACGGGACTTGGTGTGAGTTAGGACACGGGGCAGTGAGCACAGGGGGTGATGGGTGAACGGGACTGGGTGTGAGTTAGGACACGGGGCAGTGAGCACAGGGGGTGATGGGTGAACGGGACTTGGTGCGAGTTAGGACACGGGGCAGTGAGCACAGGGGTAATGGGTGAACGGGACTGGGTGCGAGTTAGGACACAGGGCAGTGAGCACAGGGGTGATGGGTGAACGGGACTGGGTGTGAGTTAGGACACGGGCAGTGAGTACAGGGGTGATGGGTGAACGGGACTTGGTGTGTGTTAGGACACGGGCAGTGAGCACCGGGGGTGATGGGTGAACGGGACTGGGTGCGAGTTAGGACACGGGGCAGTGAGCACAGGGGGTGATGGGTGAACGGGACTTGGTGTGAGTTAGGACACGGGGCAGTGAGCACAGGGGGTGATGGGTGACCGGGACTGGGTGTGAGTTAGGACACGGGGCAGTGAGCACAGGGGTGAGGGGTGAACGGGACTAGGTGTGAGTTAGGACACGGGGCAGTGAGCACAGGGGTGATGGGTGAACGGGACTGGGTGCGAGTTAGGACACGGGCAGTGAGCACAGGGGGTGATGGGTGAACGGGACTTGGTGTGAGTTAGGTCACGGGCAGTGAGCACAGGGGGTGATGGGTGAACGGGACTTGGTGCGAGTTAGGACACGGGGCAGTGAGCACAGGGGTGATGGGTGAACGGGACTGGGTGTGAGTTAGGACACGGGGCAGTGAGCACAGGGGGTGATGGGTGAACGGGACTTGGTGCGAGTTAGGACACGGGGCAGTGAGCACAGGGGTGATGGGTGAACGGGACTTGGTGTGAGTTAGGACACGGGTCAGTGAGCACAGGGGTGATAGGTGAACGGGACTTGGTGTGAGTTAGGACACGGGTCAGTGAGCACAGGGGGTGATGGGTGAAGGGGACTAGGTGTGAGTTAGGACACGGGTCAGTGAGCACAGGGGTGATGGCTGAACGGGACTTGGTGTGAGTTAGGACACGGGGCAGTGAGTACAGGGGTGATGGGTGAACGGGACTTGGTGCGCGTTAGGACACGGGGCAGTGAGCACAGGGGTGATGGGTGAACGGGACTTGGTGTGAGTTAGGACACGGGGCAGTGAGCACAGGGGTGATGGGTGAACAGGACTTGGTGTGAGTTAGGACACGGGGCAGCGAGCACAGGGGGTGATGGGTGAACGGGACTTGGTGTGAGTTAGGACACGGGTCAGTGAGCACAGTGGGTGATGGGTGAACGGGACTGGGTGTGAGTTAGGACACGGGGCAGTGAGCACAGGGGTGATGGGTGAACGGGACTTGGTGTGAGTTAGGACACGGGCAGTGAGCACAGGGGTGATGGGTGAACGGGACTTGGTGTGAGTTAGGACACGGGGCAGTGAGCACAGGGGTGATGGGTGAACGGGACTTGGTGTGAGTTAGGACATGGGCAGTGAGCACAGGGGTGATGGGTGAACGGGACTGGGTGTGAGTTAGGACACGGGGCAGTGAGCACAGGGGGTGATGGGTGAACGGGACTTGGTGCGAGTTAGGACACGGGGCAGTGAGCACAGGGGTGATGGGTGAACGGGACTTGGTGTGAGTTAGGACACGGGTCAGTGAGCACAGGGGTGATAGGTGAACGGGACTTGGTGTGAGTTAGGACACGGGTCAGTGAGCACAGGGGGTGATGGGTGAAGGGGACTAGGTGTGAGTTAGGACACGGGTCAGTGAGCACAGGGGTGATGGCTGAACGGGACTTGGTGTGAGTTAGGACACGGGGCAGTGAGTACAGGGGTGATGGGTGAACGGGACTTGGTGCGCGTTAGGACACGGGGCAGTGAGCACAGGGGTGATGGGTGAACGGGACTTGGTGTGAGTTAGGACACGGGGCAGTGAGCACAGGGGTGATGGGTGAACAGGACTTGGTGTGAGTTAGGACACGGGGCAGCGAGCACAGGGGGTGATGGGTGAACGGGACTTGGTGTGAGTTAGGACACGGGTCAGTGAGCACAGTGGGTGATGGGTGAACGGGACTGGGTGTGAGTTAGGACACGGGGCAGTGAGCACAGGGGTGATGGGTGAACGGGACTTGGTGTGAGTTAGGACACGGGCAGTGAGCACAGGGGTGATGGGTGAACGGGACTTGGTGTGAGTTAGGACACGGGGCAGTGAGCACAGGGGTGATGGGTGAACGGGACTTGGTGTGAGTTAGGACATGGGCAGTGAGCACAGGGGTGATGGGTGAACGGGACTGGGTGTGAGTTAGGACGCGGGGCTGTAGTGTATGTAACCGTCTACCTTTAAGAGACTATTGTATGTAACCGTTCACCTTTAAGAGAACTATTTTAGGTGTGGCACTACTTGTTTGGCTTCTGTATACGGTAATACCGACGGTGACCACACCGGTATATAAGTGCTGTGGCATGATTTATAGGGCAGATTCGCCCTGATCTTCGAATAGTAAAGTCCTGTTGTATGTTACTCCTGAAGTCTGTGTCGTAATTAACTGCACAACCCACAGACTTTACAGTGGCGATGAGTCCGATTGTACCCTGCGGCAACAATAATTTCAAAGCAACGAAAGAGCGTCGAAAAGAGGCAACCGCCCTCGTCATTCGGCTGGGAGAAAACTCAAGGCTGCAGCAATAGAAAGGAGGAAAACTTTAGCGACAAAAACTTCCATCAGCAACAGGCACTGACTGTCCCTTCTGCCACGGTGACTGTGAGTAAGGGAAAGTGAAAAGAATAGCCGGAGGATAAGGGCTGGGCACTCGACCACAGTCGAGGGGGAAAAGGAGCCGGACAAAAAGTCGGGTCCAACGGCGTCGTGAGAGACCGCGACCGGCAGGAAAAGCCGGGCGGTGACCGAAGCCACGAAGCGCTGCGACCGGGAGCGTAGGCGCGGGAAGAGAGAAACTCAGCCGCAGCCGGGGAGAGAAGCGGGAGAGGCAGAGCCGACCAAGAGAGACTGCGCGAGAGCCAGTCCAGCGGCTGAACTGTCCTCCGTCAACGGGGTGTAACCAGCGCCGGTAGAGCCGAGCGAGCGGGAGAGAGACAGAGCCGAGCAAGGGGAACTGTGCGAGAGCCAGCCCAGCGGCTGAACCTGTTCGCCGTCAACGGGGTACCCAGAGCCGGTCGCCCTGCCATAAAATTAAAAAAAAGGGAAAGCCTTGAAGCCGACGCGCAGGCTGTGAACCTGAAAGCCAGCGGCCATCGCCCGTGGGGAAAGTGTACCCCTCCCGCCAGGGAAGAAACGCGGGAAGCCGCCATTAGGCGGGGAAGAAGACAGAAGCAGGAAACCGCCATTGAAGTGGGCGGGGAGAGAAGATAAGAGCGGGAAACTGCCATTTTCGCGGGAAAACCGCCATCTTAGAAAAAAAAAGAAATAATAATTTAAAGAAATACTTGTGTTGTTCCCAAAGAGAGGAAGATGCCTAAGCGTGGTAACATCAACGATTTTAATTCCGAAGTAGAAGACGGCCACGTACATGGAACGCATTGAGATCTATTGTGAGGCCAATAAAATAGAAGAAGATGACAAAGCTATAACCTTGCTGAACTCGATGGGCGCAAAGACATACGGCCTCTTGAAGCATCTACTAGCACCAGCTAAACCGACGGATCAGACTTTCGATGATATTGTGGCTGTCCTGAAGGACCACTTGAACCCTACACCGTTGATGTTGGCGGAACGATTCAAATTCTATGCGAGAACGCAACGGAAAGACGAAAGCAACGCAGAATACTTGGTCGAACTGCGTAGACTAGCGAAATACTGCCAGTTTGGAGGGAATCTGACAGAGGCATTGCGAGACAAGTTCGTGTGCGGGTTGGCAAAGGAAGGAACGCAAAAGCGACTACTCGAAGAGAACGACCTTACACTTGACAGGGCTGTCCTTATTGCAGCATCGCATGAAGCCGCAGCGAAGGGAACTGCGGAAATGCAGCTAAAGACAGCAGCACTAAGTGTGGATCAAATTACCTCGACAACAACAAAATGCTATCGTTGTGGGAAGACAACACACGACCAGAACCAATGCTGGTTTAAGAACCAGGAATGTAGGAAATGTGGCAAACTGGGCCACATAGCTAAGGTATGCCGGTCAGGGAAGAAGACCAACAACCAAAGGACCAACAACCAAAGGAAGCCATCACAGGAAAAGTACAACAAGGTACACAAGGTGGCTGAGAAGAGTTCAGACGAACAGAATTCAGACTCAGACCCAAACGGCCAGGAGCTGGGTAGTCTGAGAATTCACAATGTGAGTAAGGAAGCTGACCTACAAACTATCTGGGTTATGCTAAAAATAGCTGGAATCCAAGTGAAAATGGAGTTGGACACTGGATCAGCTCTATCAGTCATAAATCGAAGGAATTACCACCGGCTATTCTCACATATACCCTTAAGAGATACCAAGTTCGTATTGCAGACATACACGGGGCATAAAGTATACCCCATGGGAAAGATAAGAGTCAAAGTGAGAGATAGGGGTAAAGAACACCCAAGAATGAACTTATACGTACTACATGAGGGAGGACCACCACTTCTAGGACGGGAGTGGATCAAGAAAATAGACATGGAATGGCACTATCTAAAAGCCATAACGAGTGAGGACTCGGTGCAGACAATCAGCTCAGATTCTGAAACGGATGACGATAAGACCAACCCAAATATGAAAGACAAGGCTGAAATGGACTTGCCGACGAAGGTTGGAAAAACGAAGGCATGCATAAAGGCTTATGCTCCAGAGAAGAACAAAGTTTCAGAACAGAACTCCACCGAACAACGACAACCTAGTTCGACAGAAAATTCTGAGCCTGTTCAAGTTACGGACATATCCATGACGGAAGAACACCGAGCTCGGACTCAAACTTATTTCAAATTACGACAACAATTAGAACAATTGAGTTACCGTCTCGTACAAGAGATGAAAACAATGAAAAAGTTCTATGACACCGAATGGGAGAATCTGGAAAGACAACAGAAGCAGCTAGCTCAAGCAGAGAGCGACCATAGAGCCATCGTGACCAATTACCGATCACATCTCCCTTATGCTGTTCAGGAGTTAGAATATTTGCAGGAAGAAGCAAATGAAGAGGAATCTGCAGGAAGCCAGGATTTTATTCCAGTTCTTCTCTATGACTCCTTACAAGTAGAGTGTGAGAAGTTGAAAGAACAGTATGAACAGGCCCAGGCTACAATTCTGGAAGGGGTTAACTCGGCAACCTCCGAAAAGCTAGTTTCAGTGGAAGCATATGAGCAACTGAAGGTTGAACATGAGCAAGAAGTCCAAAGGCTGCAGGAAATTCTTGATGAGCTCAAGGCCAAGACAGACTCATCGGTAGAAGTTCCATCCATAGATGAGAAATTAGAGGTGAAAGACATGGCAGAACATGAAAGACAAGATGTACAAGAACTCATAAAAATATTAAAGGAACCCAAGACAAATATGGGGCGGCAATGACCGAGATTCAACAACTTGAAGAACAGATTCAACTGGGAATCCGTTCAGTGGAAGAAAAGGGAACTGTAAGAAACACAGAGACTGTAAGAGTGGCCTCTGAACATGAGCTAGAGAGCATCAAGGCGCAACTTCTCCGAGCGCTGGAAGCCAAAGTACAAGAGGAAAAGAAGGTGAAAGCATTGGAGGAAAAGGTGGATGAAATGGAGAAGACTCTGACCCACAGTGTTCCCGTGGAAGAGTTAACGGTCAGCCAACTCCTTCATATGCTGAAGGACAAGACTCTACAATGGGAACAATCTGAACACGAGCTTCAATCTTCAAAGGGAAGGAGTTCGGAGCTCTCAAAAGTTATGGAAATAGCTGAGGTTGCAACACAGATTTTACAGGGATGACAAAAGTACACTGAATCACGTCAATGTGAACAGCAGAATGTTGAAACAGCTGCTCCAGTAGAAGGATTGAATAGCCTGATCAATCAATCCCCGAGGGAAGGGGAAGTATTGAAATCACAAACGAGGTCATTAGTGAAGGATTGGCAGGAAACCCAGGAAGAGCGGGATGAATATGAACGCATGAAGAAGTCTCTTCAGGAAAGATGTCTAGGGAGGGAACAACAGTCGGCTAATGTCCAGTTGGGTACGGAAGAAGTAGCAGGCCCTCTCGCTAGACTAGCTCAGGACGACACCGAATATTACCATGACCTGTTGAGTGACACTGAATATTACGAGGATCTGGTCTGCCCAGCTTGTGATGAAAACTCCCAAAGTGCAGAAATCAGGATGAAGCACTTAAAGTCTAAGGAACATAGAGAGATGGTGGCGCTACAGCTGGCAGCTGATAAGGGAGCCCCGAGAGTCTCCAAGAAGCAGAAAAGAAAAAGAAGAAGCAGAAGATGATAACCATCAAAATCATTATCACTCCTACCAGATCATGCACGTGGGCCCTACAAAGGGAAATAAATCAGTTGGAAAGTAAGAAAAATTACCAAACCAATACAGCTGTTTGTAAAAGTCAGCATTGCTGGTTCAGCAGGACGAAAGTTCAAGCTGTTATGTCAAGGGGAAGACTAGTGGAGGAGTCACGCTAGCATTGTAAACCGGCTACACCACAGCGATGTTGTTCGGACCAAGTCAAGACTAGAGACTGAATCTATACACTGTTCCCACAGAGACTGAACCTGTGAACTGTTTCCCACAGAGACTATATCTGTAAATTGTTTACCTGAAGTTGAATATATGTATGTTAATGAGAAATAGTATGTTGTAAGCTAAAAAGGGAGGATTGTAGTGTATGTAACCGTCTACCTTTAAGAGACTATTGTATGTAACCGTTCACCTTTAAGAGAACTATTTTAGGTGTGGCACTACTTGTTTGGCTTCTGTATACGGTAATACCGACGGTGACCACACCGGTATATAAGTGCTGTGGTATGATTTATAGGGCAGATTCGCCCTGACCTTCGAATAGTAAAATCCTGTTGTATGTTACTCCTGAAGTCTGTGTCGTAATTAACTGCACAACCCACAGACTTTACAGGGGCAGTGAGCACAGGGGGTGATGGGTGAACGGGACTGGGTGCGAGTTAGGACACGGGGCAGTGAGCACAGGGGGTGATGGGTGAATAGGGCTGGGTGTGAGTTAGGACACGGGGCAGTGAGCACAGGGGTGATGGGTGAACGGGACTAGGTGTGAGTTAGGACACGGGCAGTGAGCACAGGGGTGAGGGGTGAACGGGACTCGGTGTGAGTTAGGACATGGGCAGTGAGCACAGGGGTCATAGAGTCATAGAGTCATAGAGTAATACAGCACGGATAGAGGCCCTTCGGCCCATCGTGTCCGCGCCGGCCATCAAGCCCTGCCTAATCTAATCCCATATTCCAGCATTTGGCCCGTAGCCTTGTATGCTATGGCATTTCAAGTGCACATCCAAATGCTTCTTAAATGTTGTGAGGGTTTCTGCCTCCACAACCCTTTCAGGCAGTGAGTTCCAGACTCCAACCACCCTCTGGGTGAAAAAGTTCTTTCTCAAATCCCCTCTAAACCTCCCGCCCTTTACCTTGAATCTATACCCCCTAGTTATTGACCCCTCTACTAAGGGAAAAAGCTCCTCAGCATCCATCCTATCTATGCCCCTCATAATTTTGTACACCTCAATCATGTCCCCCCTCAGCCTCCTCTGCTCCAAGGAAAACAAACCCAATCTGCCCAGTCTCTCTTCATAGCTGAAGCGCTCCAGCCCTGGTAACATCCTGGTGAACCTCCTCTGCACCCTCTCTAACGCGATCACATCCTTCCTGTAGTGTGGCGACCAGAACTGCACACAGTATTCCAGCTGTGGCCTAACCAGTGTTTTATACAGCTCCATCATAACCTCCTTGCTCTTATATTCAATGCCTCGGCTAATGAAGGCAAGTATCCCATATGCCTTTTTTACCACCTTATCCACCTGTTCCGCCGCCTTCAGGGATCTGTGTACTTGCACGCCCAGATCCCTCTGACCCTCCGTCTTGCCTAGGGTCTTTCCATTCATTGTGTATTCCTTTGCCTTGTTAGTCCCCCCAAAGTGCATCACCTCGCACTTTTCCGGGTTAAATTCCATTTGCCACTGTTCCGCCCATCTGACCAACCCATCTATATCGTCCTGCAGACTGAGGCTACCCTCCTCGCTATTTACCACCCTACCAATTTTTGTATCATCCGCGAACTTACTGATCATACCCTTTACATTCATATCCAAGTCATTAATGTAGACCACAAACAGCAAGGGACCCAGCACCGATCCCTGTGGTACCCCACTGGCCACAGGCTTCCAGTCACAAAAACAACCTTCGACCATCACCCTCTGCCTTCTGCCACTAAGCCAGTTTTGTATCCAATGTGCCAAGGCACCCTGGATTCCATGGGCTCTTACCTTCTTGACCAGCCTCCTGTGCGGGACTTTATCGAAGGCCTTACTGAAATCCATGTATACCACATCCACTGCGTTACCCTCATCCACACACCTAGTCACCCCCTCAAAAAATTCAATCAAATTAGTCAGACATGATCTTCCCTTGACAAAGCCATGTTGACTATCCCTGATTAATCCTTGCCTCTCCAAGTGGAGACAAATTTTGTCCCTCAGGATTTTTTCCAATAATTTTCCTACCACTGATGTTAGGCTCACTGGCCTGTAGTTCCCCGGTTTTTTCCTACTTCCCTTCTTGAATAATGGTACTACATTAGCGGTTCTCCAGTCCTCTGGCACATCCCCTGTGGCCAGAGAGGTCCTGAATATATGTGTTAGAGCCCCCGCAATCTCCTCCTTTGCCTCACACAGCAGCCTGGGATACATTTCATCCGGGCCTGGGGATTTATCCATTTTTAGGCCAGCTAAAACCGCCAATACCTCCTCCCTCTCGATGTTAATATGTTCGAGCATATCACAGTCCCCCCGCCCTATTTCTATGTCTACATCGTCCTTCTCCATAGTGAAAACAGATGCAAAAAATTCATTTAGAACCCCTCCTACATCTTCCGGCTCCACACACAGATTGCCACTTTTGTCCCTAATGGGCCCTATTTTTTCCCTAGTTATCCTCTTACCCTTAATATACTTATAAAACATCTTCGGATTTTACTTTATTTTGCTCGCCAGTGTTATTTCATGGCCCCTCCTTGATCTCCTAATTTCTTTTTTAAGTATCCCCCTGCACTTTTTGTACTCCTCTAGGGCTTCCTCCGTCTTTAGCCTTTTGTATCTACCAAAAGCCCTCCTTTTTTTCCTAATCCATTCTCGTATATCCCCTGACATCCAAGGTTCCCTGTGGTTTTTGGAACCACCCTTGACCTTTACGGGAACATGTTGCCATTGTATGATCTCAATCTCCCTTCTGAAAGCCTCCCATTGCTCCGATGCGGATTTTCCTACAAGTAGCTGATCCCAGTCCATTTTGGCCAGATCCTGCCTTATCCTATTAAAATCGGCCTTCCCCCAATTTAGAACCTTTATTTCCGGCCCATCCCTGTCCTTTTCCATGACCACCTTAAATCTTACCATATTATGGTCACTATCACCAAAGTGCTCACCTACTAGCACTTTTTCCACTTGGCCGGCCACATTCCCTAGAATTAGGTCCAGTACCGCCCCCTCTCTTGTAGGACTTTCTACATGCTGGCTCAAAAAGCTCTCCTGGATGCACTTTAAGAATTCTACACCCTCTGAGCCTTTCACACTCTGACTATCCCAGTTAATATTGGGGAAGTTGAAATCCCCCATTATTATTACCCTATTATTTGCACATTTCTCTGAGATTTGCCAACATATCTGTTCCTCTATCTCCCCCTGACTGTTTGGAGGCCTATAGTACACTCCCAGCAAAGTGCTTGCCCCCTTTTTGTTTTTAAGCTCCACCCATATGGCCTCATTAGAGGACCCTGCTAATATATCATCCCTCCTTACTGCAGTAATTGACTCCTTAATTAATATTGCGACACCCCCTCCTCTTATACCTCCCCCTCTGTCTCGCCTGAAGATTCTGTACCCCGGAATATTGAGCTGCCAGTCTTGCCCCTCCCTCAACCATGTCTCCGTGATAGCAACAATATCATACTCCCATGTGTTTATCAACACCTTCAGTTCATCCACCTTATTTGCAAGACTCCTTGCATTAAAATAGATGCCATCCAGCCTTGCCCTTATATATTTGCCCTGTCTACCAAGCTGACTTGTTTTTTTCTCTATAATTGGCAGCACATCCCCCCCTATTTCAGCTCCCCTCTGTATCCCATCCCCCTGCCAAGTTAGTTTAAACCCCCCCCAACAGTGCTAGCAAACCTCCCCGCAAGGATATTTGTCCCGCTCTGGTTCAGGTGCAACCCGTCCGACTTGTACAAGTCCCACCTTTCCCAGAAGCAGGCCCAGTGATCCAGGAAAGTAAAACCCTCCCCCCTACACCAACTCTTTAGCCACGCATTCATCTGCTCTATCCTCCCATTCCTATACTTACTAGAACGTGGCACTGGGAGTAATCCAGAGATTACAACCTTTGAGGTCCTGCTCTTTAATCTGTTACCTAGCTCCCTAAATTCTTGATGCAGGACCTCATCCCTCTTTTTACCTATGTCGTTGGTACCAATGTGGACCACGACCACTGGCTGTTCACCCTCCCCCTCCAGAATGCCCTGCAGCCGCTCAGTGACATCCTTGACCCTGGCACCAGGGAGGCAACAAACCATCCTGGATTCACGTCTACGGCCACAGAAACGCCTATCTGTTCCCCTTACTATAGAATCCCCTACCACTATTGCTCTCCCACTCTTTTTCCCCCCTTCCTGGGCAGCAGGAGCACCCCCAGTGCCAGGAAGTTGGCTGCTGCTGCCTTCCCCTGGTGAGTCATCCCCCTCAACAGTATCCAAAGCGGTATACTTGTTTGAAAGGGGGATGTCCGCAGGGCTTCCCTGCACTACCTGCCTGCCTTTGTTGCTCCGCCTGATGGTCACCCCCTGTGCTGCCCTACCCTGAGGCATGAACAACTCGCTAAACGTGCTATCCACGAGCCTCTCAGCATCGCGCATGCTCCAAAATTCATCCACCCGCAGCTCGAGCGCCGCAATGCGGTCTGCAAGTAGCTGCAGCTGGATGCATTTCCCGCACACATGGTCGCCAGGGACACTGGCAGCGTCCCTGATTTCCCACATGGAGCAAGAGGAGCAGAACACGGGTCTGAGCTCTCCTGCCATGACTTACTCCTTTAATTAATTTAAAAATGTATTCAATACCCCAGCTACAGGTATACTCTAGGGCGCTTTATTTACCAACCGTCCCCACTACACCACAGAAATTTAACACCACAGAAGTCAAGCTTGTATTGAAAAGAGAGAAATACTCACCAACCAATCACTTACCTGCTCCCTGGTGACGTCACACATTGATTACTTTTTACCTCTCTCCTCTGCTGTTGATTTGGTATGCCTCTGCCTTGGCGCCGGTTTTTAAGCCGGGCTCACCTCCTCCGCTGCTGCTCTCCCCCGAACTGGTCGGGCCTCTGCCTTGGCGCCGGTTTTTAAGCCGGGCTCACCTCCTCCGCTGCTGCTCTCCCCTGAACTGGTCGGGCCTCTGCCTTGGCGCCGGTTTTTAAGCCGGGCTCACCTCCTCCGCTGCTGCTCTCCCCCGAACTGGTCGGGCCTCTGCCTTGGCGCCGGTTTTTAAGCCGGGCTCACCTCCTCTGCTGCTGCTCTCCCCCGAACTGGTCGGGCCTCTGCCTTGGCGCCGGTTTTTAAGCCGGGCTCACCTCCTCCGCTGCTGCTCTCCCCCGAGGGTGAGGGGTGAACGGGACTGGGTGTGAGTTAGGACACGGGCAGTGAGCACAGGGGGCGATCGGTGAACGGGACTGGGTGTGAGTTAGGACACGGGGCAGTGAGCACAGGGGGTGATGGGTGAACGGGACTGGGTGTGAGTTAGGACACGGGGCAGTGAGCACGGGGGTGATGGGTGAACGGGACTCGGTGTGAGTTAGGACACGGGCAGTGAGCACAGGGGGTGATGGGTGAATGGGACTCGGTGTGAGTTAGGACACGGGGCAGAGAGCACAGGGGGTGATGGGTGAATGGGACTTGGTGTGAGTTAGGACACGGGGCAGTGAGCACAGGGGTGATGGGTGAACGGGACTGGGTGTGAGTTAGGACACGGGGCAGTGAGCACAGGGGTGATGGGTGAACGGGACTGGGTGTGAGTTAGGACACGGGCAGTGAGCACAGGGGGTGATGGGTGAACGGGACTTGGTGTGAGTTAGGACACGGTCAGTGAGCACAGGGGTGATGGGTGAACGGGACTTGGTGTGAGTTAGGAGACGGTCAGCGAGCACAGGGGGTGATGGGTGAACGGGACTCGGTGTGAGTTAGGACACGGGGCAGTGAGCACAGGGGGTGATGGGTGAACGGGACTGGGTGTGAGTTAGGACACGGGGCAGTGAGCACAGGGGTGTTGGGTGAACGGGACTTGGTGTGAGTTAGGACACGGGGCAGTGAGCACAGGGGTGATGGTGAACGGGACTTGGTGTGAGTTAGGACACGGGCAGTGAGCACAGGGGGTGATGGGTGAACAGGACTTGGTGTGAGTTAGGACACGGGGCAGTGAGCACAGGGGGTGATGGGTGAAGAGGACTTGGTGTGAGTTAGGACACGGGGCAGTGAGCACAGGGGTGATGGTGAACGGGACTTGGTGTGAGTTAGGACACGGTGCAGTGAGCACAGGGGTGATGGTGAACGGGACTTGGTGTGAGTTAGGACACGGGCAGTGAGCACAGGGGTGATGTGTGAACAGGACTTGGTGTGAGTTAGGACACGGGGCAGTGAGCACAGGGGGTGTTGGGTGAACGGGACTTGGTGTGAGTTAGGACACGGGGCAGTGAGCACAGGGGGTGATGGGTGAACGGGACTGGGTGTAAGTTAGGACACGGGGCACTGAGCACAGGGGGTGATGGGTGAACGGGACTTGGTGTGAGTTAGGACACGGGGCAGTGAGCACAGGGGTGATGGGTGAACGGGACTTGGTGTGAGTTAGGACACGGGGCAGTAGAGTTGTCGATAAGCTCCAGTTTACGAAGGGTGGAAGGTGGGAGGCTGACAAACACGCATCAAATATACTGTTACTTCAGGGCACTGCCACACAGTGGAGCCACCACATACAGTCACATTCCCGGAGAGAGCGAGAGAGACACTGCGCTGCCTCGGGCTCAGCTCCCTCACTGTACGGGCCCTGCGTTTCCCAGTCGCGCTACATCACTGAGATCTCTCTCTTTCAGGGGAAGATTGTGGAAGTTTTGCCGCGCAGTTGCTGAAATATCTGAATGAATATCGGACGAAGCACGGAGCGAGACCGTTAACCCTGAACCCGCTAATCAGCGAGAAGGCTGAGAAGTGGGCGAAGCATCTGGTAGCCTCCAGAACATTGCAGCACAGCGACACACCGTGTGGGGAGAATATCTGGTGTCAGCAAGGCCCTGTCAGTGCGCAGGTCACAGGTACGTCACATCACTGCCTGACACACTCAGTTTATTACAACAACAATTGTTCACATTATAGAAACTTAGAAAAATAGGAGCAGGAGTCGGCCATTCGGCCCTTCGAGCCTGCTCCACCATTCAATATGATCATGGCTGATCCTCTATCTCAATACCATATTCCTGCTTTCTCCCCATACCCCTTGATGCCTTTTGTGTCTAGAAATCTATCTCTCTCCTTCTTAAATATATTCAGCGACTTGGCCTCCACAGCCTACAGTGGTAGAGAATTCCATAGGTTCACCGCCCTGAGTGAAGAAATTTCAGTCCTAAATGTCCCACCCCATATCCTGAGACTGTGACCCCTCGTTCTAGACCCCCCAGCCAAGGGAAACATCCTCCCTGCATCCAGTCTGTCAAGCCCTGTCAGAATTTAATGGCCCAGAAATACCAGAACGGGGCTTGCAGCGCGTGCAAGCCCCGTATTTGCACTTACCCCGCGCTCGTGCCGATCAGCTCCTGGGATGCCTGAACTTGCAGAAATAGAAAGCACATTCCCGGGCAGCGTATGACGTCACGCCGCCCAGGAGTGCAGCCAGCGCGAAGCCAGGAGCGTGCAGTGTAAGTGAGACACTTCCCCTTGAGGTCTCAGTTTCACTGGACACGCCCCCAATGTTTCTGTCAAGCTGCTCAGGATTTTTACATGCAAAGCAGCAGTTTAAATAGGTTTTTGGAAGTTTTTTGAAGATTTTGGTAACTTTTATAAACTTTTTAAAATGTTTACATTATTTTGAGTAATCTGAAGTAGTTTTAAAGAGAATTAAAGCAATTTAAAGACTTTTAAAAGCCCTAAAAGAATTTTTTAATTCCATTTATTTATTTAGCAATGTCGTCGTCATACGTGTCTTCACACTGTTCCCTTTGGGGAACTGTATGAAGTGGTGGAAGGACTTATGGCCATGATTAACGCTCATTCCGTGACCGTAACCATCTTTGAACCAGCCATTAGGGCGGTTAGTCCTATGGCGGGAGGGTTTTACGGGCTCCCACAAGCTATACAAGGAGGGGGGGCCACCCACACCCACGGACGCAAGTATCCCGCTGGATGTCCACCCAGAATTTAAAGTTGGAGCTCCGACTCCACTTGCCGGGACTGTCTGGAGCAGGGTTCGAAACCCTACCCTGATCTGGCCCAGCGGCGGGGATCCTACCGCTATGACAAAGGCCCAATCCAATTAGCAACGTGAAATGGCAGCATAGGGCTCCAGTCACGGGGAGGGAAAAGGCGCAGGAAACGTATGGGTGTCACCTTTTGTGCGGAGTGGGCCTTTTGCGTAGCAGTAAGCATCCCCTCCGCTGGGCCAGAAGGAGTAGGGTTTTGAACCCCACTCCAGACAGTCCCAGCAAGTGGAGTCGGAGCTCCAACTTTAAATTCTGGGTGGACATCCAGCGGGATACTTGCGTCCGTGGGTGTTGGTGGCCCCCCCCCCTCAGATGGGTTGTGGGAGCCCGTAAAACCCTCCCGCCATAGGACTAACCACCCTAATGGCTGGTTCAAAGATGGTTACGGTCACGGAATGAGCGTTAATCACGGCCATAAATCCTTCCACCACTTCATACAGTTCCCCAAAGGGAACAGTGTGAGGATACGTACGATGATGACCTCTTGCGCAATGCACCTCCTTGGGCCCTCAGTCGCAGATGCGAGGGGGCAAGTCGTGCAATTGTTAAATTTTTTATTTTATTGACATGTAAAATGTTGGCCCAGTAATTCCCTTCCAAATGCGCTAGTACGGTCGGGGTACTTACGCATCTGGCCAGATGAAATGCCGGTTTTCAGCATTCACAGTGCATGTGGGGAAAACCGGCATTTCCTGTCCTCTGAACGAAGGGGTTCAGAGGCAGAACGCGTGCGACTGCACAGGCAGCGCGTGCGCAGTATAATTCACCGCTTTCATTAATGCTTTCAGTGAGGTCCAGTCATTACAACTTACACATGAAAAAAGCATGGGTACAGTTGCTCCACAGGCTGCGGAGGAAGATATTTCTTATCGTGCAGCTTCTGAAAGTATGTATGTCTGTATATATTCCTTTGCGTGTTATGTATATATTCCTTTATTTATGTGTATGAATGTATTGTTTAATTATGACTTTCAGAGAAAGTAACTTATTGGAAAATCATAATTAAAAACATACATTCATACACATTAGTAAAGGAATATAAAACATACATACATATACGTAAAGGAATATATGTGGACATACATACATAACTCATTCTCACATTCCATTCACACAGCCACAATTGCTCCTTCTACCTACCGTTCTGAAAACCCTTTTAAAAAAAAAATTTAAACTTTAAAACTTACTTAAAATTTCTTAAAATAACTTCCCTCCCTTTCCCAAACAAAAATATTGCATTTCAAAAGCTCCACGATAAAATATATCTTCCTCCGCAGCCAATGAACAACTTTACACTTGCTTTTTTCACGTGTAACTTCTAAGGACTTACCCTCACGGATTTCATGAATGAAATCCACGAAGTTCACTGCGCAAGCGCTGCCTGTGCAGTCGCACGCGCTCGAGGTCTGGAAATGCCGGCGTTCCCCGCATGCGCTGTTCATGCTGAACGCCGGCATTTCCAACGGCCAGAAGCGTGAGTAAGCCGACCGTACTCACGCTTCTGGCCTGGAATTTCTGGCCCTATATGTTTCAATGAGATCACCTCTCGTTCTTCTAAACTCTAGTGAATATAGGCCTAGTCTATCCAATCTCTCCTCATACGACAGTCCTGCCATCCCAGGAATCAGTCTGGTGAACCTTCGCTGCACTCCCTCTCTGGCAAGTATATCCTTTCTTAGGTAAGGAGACGGAAACTGTACACAATACTCCAGGTGTGGTCTCACCAAGACCCTGTACAACTGTAGTAAGATATCCTTGCTCTTGTACTCAAATCCTCAATGAAGGCCAACATACCATTTGCCTGGTTTTATTATAACAAGCTTAGCATAACTGGGTGTTATTATAACAGTGGTTTATGATAACTGGAATTTAATTATAACAGGTGTCTCTATACCGAGGTTACTTGCAGTTTTTATCGGAGGGCATTCCTTTCTCAGTCAGGCTCTGCTCTATTTACACAGCAATGGATTTAATTGAATCATTCTCTCAATGTTTACAGGACAGGAAGCTGTTGATTCCTGGTACAATGAAATTAAAAATTATGACTTCTCCTCTCCCGGATTTCAGAAGAATTGTGGTAAGTTTTTGATCAACACAGTTGTATATAATGATCAATCGCTTCTGGGACCATCAATAGCATAGACAGCACCAGGATTTAAAGAATGGACTGTGTCATTGTATTTACCACACTGCAAGGCTCGAGCACACAATCTAGGTTGGTGCTCCAATGCCGCATTGAGGGGGTGGTGTATTATTGGTGGTTCCGTCCTTTCGATGAGGCACTAAACTGAGCGCCTACTCCAAAAGCTCAACCCAATTACATATATGATCCCATCATTGGAAGAAACAATCGCAAGCTTGAAAGAATGATCTGAGCGAGGGCTCCAACTACTGAAATAATGGGGCTCTACTCAATAAGAAAGACAGAACTTCAAGAGCAATCTGAGGAATCCCAGCGTTGCGGGGATTTTGAGTGTCACTGTAGTAAACCCAGCACTATACATGCATTGTTTCAGCAGTTGTATCAGATGGAATTGGGATGGGACTTGGTCAGGATCTTCTATTAAGAGAACATTGTTATCTGTTGGATAGATGGTTGGTTTTCTGTCTTGATTTGACTGATGACTCCCTCTGTTGACCTCACTGATGGAACGTCATGCTCTGGGTTGTCCGTTTCTCGTCATTATACAAGAATGTACTTTGGCTGTGCATGTGTTTAAATGTTCCCTGCCTCTTGGTGATGTTTCTGAATGGTGACTGTGGTACATTATCCCTCGTCATCCTCCTCGACCTCTCCGCAGCCCTTGACATGGTTGACCACACCATCCTCCCAATGTTTCCTGTAAGCTGTTTGGCCGGGTAACCGCGCAGCGCTCCAGGGATCTCGCACGGCCGGCTTGTCGGCTTTTCAATACTAGAACCGTGCATGCTTGGTATTTTCATTGGCCCACATTGCCCCTTAAAGGGGCCACGCGGTGTCAAGAAAAATTAGAGGGAACATTGCATCCTCCCCCAATGCCTCTCCTCCATTGTCTAGTTCAGTGAGACTGGCCTCGCTTGGCTCAAATCTCACCGATCCAATCATAGCCAGAGCATCTCCAACAATGGCTTCTCTTCCTGTCATGCAACGTTAGCTACAGAGTTCCCCAAAGATCAATCCTGCCCTCCTTTTCCTCATCTACATGTTACCCCTTGGTGACATCATCTGCAGACATGGGGTCAACTTCCACATGTGTGCTGAAGACAATCCAGCTCTACTTCTCCATCTCTCCCAACCCCTCCACTGCCTCTGTGTCAGACTGTGTGTCTGATATCCAGTCTTGGATTTGCTGCAACTTCCTCTAGCTAAATATTGGGTAGATTCAATCCACCACCGTCCCTCTCGCTGGCCACATTCTGAGGCTGAACCAGACTATTTGCAACCTTGACATCCGATTTGACCCCAAGCGGAGCTTCCCACCCAATAATCGTTCCTTCACAAAGACTGCCTCCGTCCAACCACTTTCATACCCTGCCTCAGCCCATCTGTTGCTGAAACCCACATCCATGCTTTTGTCATCTCCAGACTCGACTATTCCAATGTTCTCCTGGCCAGCCTCCCACTTTCCATCCTTTGTAAACTTCGGGCCATCCAAAACTCTGATGTTTATATTCTATCCTGCAACAAGACACGCTCACCCAGCGCTCGTGACCTCACTGATCTGCAGTGGCTCCCAGTGGCGGTGACCTCTTGGATAAGTGAGGCAGAGCCACACGTCCCTAACCAAGCCAGCATCTTACCATGGCAACAGGCCACTCACGCACGTGTAATGTATTTTCTTATCCATGGCTATTTTTCATTAAAAAAGAAAGCGAGGTCAAAGAAAAGAGCGAGAGGGGCAGCAGGGGAGAGTGGAGAGGAAGCCAACAATCACTTTGGCAAAGCCAGCTCCATTTCGTAAACTTGTTCTTGCCAACGCACATCGTAAACCTCCAACCCACCCTCTAATCTCACCTGCGGCTCGAGCCACTGCCGACAGCGACAACAAGACCCGCTCACTCGCTCACACTCACGAGCTGCCTCTGTTAGCTCGCGGCCCCCCACCCCTCCAATTTTAAAATTCTTATCTTCATGTTCAAGTTTTTTCATGGCCTCACCCCTCCCTATCTCTGTATCCTCTTACAGCACCCCTCCTTCCCAAACCTCCATTCCTCCGACTGTCCCTCTTGTGCATCTCTCCCACCCGTCGCCCACCTTTCGCAGTTGTATCTTCAGCTGCTTAGGTCCCATGCTCTGAAATTAACCTCCCTTAAACCACTCCGCCTCCCCACTTCCCACTCTTCATAGTGTCAGCTGTGGCTCAGTGGGCAGCACCCTTGCCTCTGAGTCAGAAGGTTGTGGGTTCAAGTTCCCACTCTAGAGACTTGAGCACAAAAAGCTAGGCTGACACTCCAGTGCAGTACTGAGGGAGTGCAGCACAGCCAGAGGTGCCGTCTTTTGGATGAGACGTTAAACTGAGGCCCCGTCTGCTCTCTCAGGTGGACGCAAAAGATCCTATGGCACTATTTCGAAGAAGAGCAGGGGAGTTCTCCCTGGTGTCCTGGCCAATATTTATCCCTCAACCAACATCACTAAAACAAGATTATCTGGTCATTATCACATTGCTTTTTGTGGGATATTGCTGAGCGCAAATTGGCTGCCGTGTTTCCTACATCACAACAATGGCTACACTTCAAAAAGTACTTCATTGGCTGCAAAGCACTTTGGGATGTCCGGTGGTTGTGAAAGGCGCTATAGAAATGCAAGTCTTTCTTTCTTTAAAACCATCTTTTTGACCAAGCTTTTGGTCATGCCTTCTAATATTTCCTTTTTTGGCCTGGCATCGGGGCATCCTGTTTTTTGATTCCATCTCTGTGAAGTGCCTTGGGACGATGTTCTATGTTAAAGGCAAGTTGCTGCTGCTGCTATACCTGCTGCCATACCCAGGCTGGGAGTGAGTAGCTTCATTTTGCGAAGTTCTAGAATAGTCTTTGGATAAGAGCTCCATGGCGAGATTGTCTGTCGCGTGATGCTGGATGTACAGTAGACGCTGTGGGTCGTGCGTGCGGGCCGCACTGTCCCGTGCCCTGTGCTCTTTGTAAATGACCCCACTATTGTTCGCCTGCAGGTCATTTCACACAGCTGGTTTGGAGAGACTCCAAGGAGATCGGGGTTGGCCTGGCATCTGACGGCAAAGGTCTCACCGTGGTGGTGGCTCAGTTCGACCCGGCCGGCAACATCACCAATCCGGGCTACTTTGCTAAAAACGTCCTGCCCGTTGGCAGCAAGGTGGAGGAGGGCGAGGGTGGGTCGGCCCAAGGAGAGAGCGTCAAGGCACCTGGCGCACCAGGAACAAGCCAGGTGGCACCAGTGTCAGGTACGGGTTTTGTTCTCTAATAAACACCCCACCTCCTGTCAGAGAACTGAAAACAGTGGTTGATACGGGACAGCCCAGCCCAACCACCCCAGGGGTGAGTGCGGGTAGTTCCTGAGTGCTCCAAACAGAGTCTCAGCATCCCGTCTTGGATGAGTCGTAACTTCCTTCAGCTAAAAATTGACTCAGTCCTTCAGAGCAAAGCTTCTCCAGATCTTTATATTCTGAATTGATAGCAAAACAGTCAGAAATCAGCGGAGTGAAAGTGTGAATATTCGACAGAGTCAGAAAGCAGTGAAGTGAATTTTTAATAATGTAACTTTACTCAAGTATCAAGGGGTGGAGTGTGGGCTTCATTGACCAACATATACGCACTTACACACACCCAACATACATACACACATAGACACACAAACACACACTCCCACATAAACATACACCCACCTAAACACACCTACCCTCACATACACACCCACATACACAAACACACGCACACCCATATAGACACCCACCCACCCACCCCCACCCACACACACCCCACCAACACCCCACCCACCCCTACCCTCACACACACACCCCACATGGTCCCACAGGGTGAGGTCACAATGCCATGCAGGGTGCGGTCACATGGCCATGCAGGGTGCGGTCACATGGCCATGCAGGATGCAGTCACATGGCCATGCAGGATGCAGTCACATGGCCCCGCAGGGTGCGGTCACATGGCCGTGCAGGGTGCGGTTATTTTTACAGCGGTGGATACGTGCCGTGCGAGTGTCCCACTTTGGCGAGGCGGGACACTTCAGTTTAATGTTTAAATCAGGTGTAATTGGGAGCCTGATTTAAATTTAACAGTTGCCCAGGGCTCGGGAAACCCGGCACGAAGTGGAGTCGGGAGCTGCCGGCTCCAGAAGGTAAGTGCTTGTTACAGCACTTGTTTTAGGCCAGGAGGAGCAAGAGTGCTCCGTCTGTCCCCTCAAGCAAACCTCCTGCCCTCATCTGCCGATCGCGGCCTCTCCTTGCTGCCGTGATCGGAAGCCCCCTTCCCCCCACCAAGGCACCAATCACTTCTAGTTGCCGGGTACAGTCCCCAGCCTGTCAGTCTGGTCCATTTCCCCCCGCAACCACACTTCATTGCTCGATCCCGCCTCCCCGTAAATATCAGGGCCTGTGCAACACACGGACACAAAAAAACAACAACAACTTGCATTTCTATAGCGCCTTTAACGTTGTAAAACGTCCCAAGGTGCTTCACAGGAATGTTAACAAACATAATTTGACAACAAGCAACATAAGGAGATATTAGGACAGGTGACCAAATGCTTCCTCAAAGAGATCGGTTTCAAGGAGGAGAGGTTAAAGGAGGGAATTCCAGAGCTTAGGGCCTCGACAGCTGAAGGCACGGCCGCCAATGGTGGTATGATTAAAATCGGGCTGCTCAAGAGGCCAGAATTGGAGGAGCGCAGAGAACTTGGAGAGTTGTGGGGCTGGAGGAGATTACAGAGATAGGGAGGAGCGAGGCCATGGAGGGATTTGAAAACAAGGATGAGAATTTTAAAATCGAGGCGTTGCCTGACCGGGAGCCAAAGTAGGTCAGTGAGCACAGGGGGTGATTGGTGAACGGGACTGGGTGTGAGTTAGGACACGGGGCAGTGAGCACAGGGGTGATGGGTGAACGGGACTCGTTGTGAGTTAGGACACGGGCAGTGAGCAGAGGGGTGATGGATGAACGGGACTGGGTGCGAGTTAGGACACGGGCAGGGAGCACAGGGGTGATGGGTGAACGGGACTGGGTGCGAGTTAGGACATGGGCAGTGAGCACAGGGGTGATGGGTGAACGGGACTGGGTGCGAATTAGGACACGGGCAGTGAGCACAGGGGTGATGGGTGAACGGGACTGGGTGCGAGTTAGGACACGGGGCAGCGAGCACAGGGGTGATGGGTGAACGGGACTGGCTGCGAGTTAGGACACGGGCAGTGAGCACAAGGGTGATGGGTGAACGGGACTTGGTGTGAGTTAGGACACGGGCAGTGAGCACAGGGGTGATGGGTGAACGGGACTGGGTGTGAGTTAGGACACGGGCAGTGAGCACAGGGGTGATGGGTGAACGGGACTTGGTGTGAGTTAGGACACGGGGCAGTGAGCACAGGGGTGATGGGTGAACGGGACTTGGTGTGAGTTAGGACACGGGGCAGTGAGCACAGGGGTAATGGGTGAACGGGACTGGGTGTGAGTTAGGACACGGGGCAGTGAGCACAGGGGTGATGGGTGAACGGGACTTGGTGTGAGTTAGGACACGGGCAGTGAGCACAGGGGTGATGGGTGAACGGGACTGGGTGTGAGTTAGGACACGGGCAGTGAGCACAGGGGTGATGGGTGAACGGGACTGGGTGTGAGTTAGGACACGGGCAGTGAGCACAGGGGGCGATGGGTAAACGGGACTTGGTGTGAGTTAGGACACGGGCAGTGAGCACGGGGGTGATGGGTGAACGGGACTAGGTGTGAGTTAGGACACGGGGCAGTGAGCACAGGGGGTGATGGGTGAACGGGACTCGGTGTGAGTTAGGACACGGGCAGTGAGCACAGGGGTGATGGGTGAACGGGACTTGGTGTGAGTTAGGACACGGGCAGCGAGCACAGGGGTGATGGGTGAACGGGACTCAGTGTGAGTTAGGACATGGGGCAGTGAGCACAGGGGTGATGGGTGAACGGGACTGGGTGCGAGTTAGGACACGGGGCAGTGAGCACAGGGGTGATGGGTGAATGGGACTTGGTGTGAGTTAGGACACGGTCAGCGAGCACAGGGGTGATGGGTGAACGGGACTTGGTGTGAGTTAGGACACGGGGCAGTGAGCACAGGGGTGATGGGTGAACGGGACTTGGTGTGAGTTAGGACACGGGCAGCGAGCACAGGGGTGATGGGTGAACGGGACTTGGTGTGAGTTAGAACACGGGGCAGTGAGCACAGGGGGTGATGGGCGAACGGGACTGGGTGTGAGTTAGGACACGGGGCAGTGAGCACAGGGGGTGATGGGTGAACGGGACTGGGTGTGAGTTAGGACACAGGGAAGTGAGCACCGGGGGTGATGGGTGAACGGGACTGGGTGTGAGTTAGGACACGGGGCAGTGAGCACGGGGGTGATGGGTGAACGGGACTTGGTGTGAGTTAGGACACGGGGCAGTGAGCACAGGGGGTGACGGGTGAACGGGACATGGTGTGAGTTAGGACACGGTCAGCGAGCACAGGGGTGATGGGTGAACGGGACTTGGTGTGAGTTAGGACACGGGCAGTGAGCACAGGGGTGATGGGTGAACGGGACTTGATGCGAGTTAGGACACGGGGCAGTGAGCACGGGGGTGATGGGTGAACGGGACTTGGTGCGAGTTCGGACACGGGGCAGTGAGCACAGGGGTGATGGGTGAACAGGACTTGGTGTGAGTTAGGACACGGGCAGTGAGCACAGGGGTGATGGGTGAACGGGACTGGGTGCGAGTTAGGACACGGGGCAGTGAGCACAGGGGTGATGGGTGAATGGGACTTGGTGTGAGTTAGGACACGGTCAGCGAGCACAGGGGTGATGGGTGAACGGGACTTGGTGTGAGTTAGGACACGGGGCAGTGAGCACAGGGGTGATGGGTGAACGGGACTTGGTGTGAGTTAGGACACGGGCAGCGAGCACAGGGGTGATGGGTGAACGGGACTTGGTGTGAGTTAGGACACGGGGCAGTGAGCACAGGGGGTGATGGGCGAACGGGACTGGGTGTGAGTTAGGACACGGGGCAGTGAGCACAGGGGGTGATGGGTGAACGGGACTGGGTGTGAGTTAGGACACAGGGAAGTGAGCACAGGGGGTGATGGGTGAACGGGACTGGGTGTGAGTTAGGACACGGGGCAGTGAGCACGGGGGTGATGGGTGAACGGGACTTGGTGTGAGTTAGGACACGGGGCAGTGAGCACAGGGGGTGACGGGTGAACGGGACATGGTGTGAGTTAGGACACGGTCAGCGAGCACAGGGGTGATGGGTGAACGGGACTTGGTGTGAGTTAGGACACGGGCAGTGAGCACAGGGGTGATGGGTGAACGGGACTTGATGCGAGTTAGGACACGGGGCAGTGAGCACAGGGGTGATGGGTGAACAGGACTTGGTGTGAGTTAGGACACGGGCAGTGAGCACAGGGGTGATGGGTGAACGGGACTGGGTGTGAGTTAGGACACGGGCAGTGAGCACAGGGGTGATGGGTGAACGGGACTTGGTGTGAGTTAGGACACGGGGCAGTGAGCACAGGGGTGATGGGTGAACGGGACTTGGTGTGAGTTAGGACACGGGGCAGTGAGCACAGGGGGTGACGGGTGAACGGGACATGGTGTGAGTTAGGACACGGTCAGCGAGCACAGGGGTGATGGGTGAACGGGACTTGGTGTGAGTTAGGACACGGGCAGTGAGCACAGGGGTGATGGGTGAACGGGACTTGATGCGAGTTAGGACACGGGGCAGTGAGCACAGGGGTGATGGGTGAACAGGACCTGGTGTGAGTTAGGACACGGGCAGTGAGCACAGGGGTGATGGGTGAACGGGACTGGGTGTGAGTTAGGACACGGTCAGTGAGCACAGGGGTGATGGGTGAACGGGACTTGGTGCGAGTTAGGACACGGGCAGTGAGCACAAGGGGTGATGGGTGAACGGGACTGGGTGCGAGTTAGGACACGGGCAGTGAGCACAGGGGTGATGGGTGAACGGGACTTGGTGTGAGTTAGGACACGGGCAGTGAGCACAGGGGTGATGGGTGAACGGGACTGGGTGTGAGTTAGGACACGGGCAGTGAGCACAGGGGTGATGGGTGAATGGGACTGGGTGCGAGTTAGGACATGGGGCAGTGAGCACAGGGGTGATGGGTGAACGGGACTAGGTGTGAGTTAGGACACGGGCAGTGAGCACAGGGGTGAGGGGTGAACGGGACTCGGTGTGTGTTAGGACATGGGCAGTGAGCACAGGGGTGATGGGTGAACGGGACTGGTTGCGTGTTAGGGCACGGTTAGCGAGCACAGGTGTGATGGGTGAACGGGACTGGGTGCAAGTTAGGACACGGGGCAGTGAGCACAGGGGTGATGGGTGAACGGGACTTGGTGTGAGTTAGGACACGGGCAGAGAGCACAGGGGGTGATGGGTGATGGGACTGGGTGCAAGTTAGGACACGGGGCAGCGAGCACAGGGGTGATGGGTGAACGGGACTGGGTGCGAGTTAGGACACGGGGCAGTGAGCACAGGGGTGATGGGTGAACGAGACTTGGTGTGAGTTAGGACACGGTCAGCGAGCACAGGGGTGAGGGGTGAACGGGACTTGGTGTGTGTTAGGACACGGGGCAGTAAGCACAGGGGTGATGGGTGAACGGGACTTGGTGCGAGTTAGGACACGGGCAGTGAGCACAAGGGGTGATGGGTGAACGGGACTGGGTGCGAGTTAGGACACGGGCAGTGAGCACAGGGGTGATGGGTGAACGGGACTTGGTGTGAGTTAGGACACGGGCAGTGAGCACGGGGGTGATGGGTGAACGGGACTGGGTGTGAGGTAGGACACGGGCAGTGAGCACAGGGGTGATGGGTGAATGGGACTGGGTGCGAGTTAGGACATGGGGCAGTGAGCACAGGGGTGATGGGTGAACGGGCCTTGGTGTGAGTTAGGACACGGGGCAGTGAGCACAGGGGTGATGGGTGAACGGGACTGGGTGTGAGTTAGGACACGGGCAGTGAGCACAGGGGTGATGGGTGAACGGGACTTGGTGTGAGTTAGGGCACGGGCAGTGAGCATAGAGGTGATGGGTGAACGGGACTTGGTGTGAGTTAGGACACGGGCAGCGAGCACAGGGGTGGTGGGTGAACGGGACTGGGTGTGAGTTAGGACACGGGCAGTGAGCACAGGGGCGATGGGTGAACGGGACTTGGTGTGAGTTAGGACACGGGGCAGTGAGCACGGGGGTGATGGGTGAATGGGACTCGGTGTGAGTTAGGACACGGGGCAGTGAGCACGGGGGTGATGGGTGAACGGGACTTGGTGTGAGTTAGGATACGGGCAGTGAGCACAGGGGTGATGGGTGAACGGGACTTGGTGTGTGTTAGGACACGGGGCAGTGAGCACAGGGGTGATGGGTGAACGGGACTAGGTGTGAGTTAGGACACGGGCAGTGAGCACAGGGGTGAGGGGTGAACGGGACTCGGTGTGTGTTAGGACATGGGCAGTGAGCACAGGGGTGATGGGTGAACGGGACTGGTTGCGAGTTAGGGCACGGGCAGCGAGCACAGGGGTGATGGGTGAACGGGACAGGGTGCAAGTTAGGACACGGGCAGTGAGCACAGGGGTGATGGGTGAACGGGACTTGGTGTGAGTTAGGACACGGGCAGTGAGCACAGGGGGTGATGGGTGATGGGACTGGGTGCGAGTTAGGACACGGGGCAGCGAGCACAGGGGTGATGGGTGAACGGGACTGGGTGCGAGTTAGGACACGGGGCAGTGAGCACAGGGGTGATGGGTGAACGAGACTTGGTGTGAGTTAGGACACGGTCAGCGAGCACAGGGGTGAGGGGTGAACGGGACTTGGTGTGTGTTAGGACACGGGGCAGTAAGCACAGGGGTGATGGGTGAACGGGACTTGGTGTGAGTTAGGACACGGGCAGCGAGCACAGGGGTGATGGGTGACCGGGACTGGGAGTGAGTTAGGAGACGGGGCAGTGAGCACAGGGGTGATGGGTGAACGGGACTTGGTGTGAGTTAGGACACGGGCAGTGAGCACAGGGGTGATGGGTGAACGGGACTTGGTGTGAGTTAGGACACGGGCAGTGAGCACAGGGGTGATGGGTGAACGTAACTGGGTGTGAGTTAGGACACGGGCAGTGAGCACAGGGGTGATGGGTGAATGGGACTGGGTGCGAGTTAGGACATGGGGCAGTGAGCACAGGGGTGATGGGTGAACGGGACTTGGTGTGAGTTCGGACACGGGGCAGTGAGCACGGGGGTGATGGGTGAATGGGACTCGGTGTGCGTTAGGACACGGGGCAGTGAGCACGGGGGTGATGGGTGAACGGGACTTGGTGTGAGTTAGGATACGGGCAGTGAGCACAGGGGTGATGGGTGAACGGGACTTGGTGTGTGTTAGGACACGGGGCAGTAAGCACAGGGGTGATGGGTGAACGGGACTTGGTGTGAGTTAGGACACGGGCAGTGAGCACAGGGGTGATGGGTGAACGGGACTTGGTGTGAGTTAGGAGATGGGCAGCGAGCACAGGGGTGGTGGGTGAACGGGACTTGGTGTGTGTTAGGACACGGGGCAGTGAGCACAGGGGTGATGGGTGAACGGGACTGGTTGCGAGTTAGGGCACGGGCAGCGAGCACAGGGGTGATGGGTGAACGGGACTGGGTGCAAGTTAGGACGCAGGGCAGTGAGCACAGGGGTGATGGGTGAATGGGACTTGGTGTGAGTTAGGACACGGGCAGTGAGCACAGGGGGTGATGGGTGATGGGACTGGGTGCGAGTTAGGACACGGGGCAGCGAGCACAGGGGTGATGGGTGAACGGGACTGGGTGCGAGTTAGGACACGGGGCAGTGAGCACAGGGGTGATGGGTGAACGAGACTTGGTGTGAGTTAGGACACGGTCAGCGAGCACAGGGGTGAGGGGTGAACGGGACTTGGTGTGTGTTAGGACACGGGGCAGTAAGCACAGGGGTGATGGGTGAACGGGACTTGGTGTGTGTTAGGACACGGGCAGCGAGCACAGGGGTGATGGGTGACCGGGACTGGGTGTGAGTTAGGAGACGGGGCAGTGAGCACAGGGGTGATGGGTGAACGTGACTTGGTGTGAGTTAGGACACGGTCAGTGAGCACAGGGGTGATGGGTGAACGGGACTTGGTGTGGGTTAGGACACGGGCAGTGAGCACAGGGGTGATGGGTGAACGGGACTTGGTGTGAGTTAGGATACGGGCAGTAGAGTCGTCGATAAGGTCCAGTTTACGAAGGGTGGAAGGTGCGAGGCTGACAAACTCGCATCAAATATACTGTTACTTCAGGGCACTGCCACACAGTGGAGCCACCACATACAGTCACATTCCCGGAGAGAGCGAGAGAGACACTGCGCGGCCTCGGGCTCAGCTCCCTTACTGTACGGGCCCTGCGTTTCCCAGTCGCGCTACATCACTGAGATCTCTCTCTTTCAGGGGAAGATTCTGGAAGTTTTGCCACGCAGTTGCTGAAATATCTGAATGAATATCGGACGAAGCACGGAGCGAGACCATTAACCCTGAACCCGCTAATCGGCGAGAAGGCTGAGAAGTGGGCGAAGCATCTGGTAACCTCCAGAACATTGCAGCACAGCGACACACCGTGTGGGGAGAATATCTGGTGTCAGCAAGGCCCTGTCAGTGCGCAGGTCACAGGTACGTCACATCACTGCCTGACACACTCACACACTGTTTCATGGTCAACATCAGTCAGAGAGCAAACACTGGGTTTGACCCCAACCCATCCAGCCTGTTCCTTCCACAGCCCCTGTGCAGTTTGCTCCATCCTGGACTCTACAACCCGATTAATCCTACAGAGTTTCACCCCTCCCCAAAGTAAATCCAGCGAATCTCCACAATACTACACTTCCATGGTCCAGATGGGCCATTTGATCATCCTTATCTGTAGTCATCCTCGGTGCAATTCCTCTGATTAAAAGGCATTAACACAGAATGAACTACTGTTCCACATATCCACTCCTGAGCTCGTTCTATGGCTGGGACATTCCTGGGAGTTGTTCCCGCTCTGCCACACTTACAGTCAAGTGACACCTGGGGAGTGGGAGCTGCTCCCAGGAATTTCCCGCCCATGTTGTACTAAAATCGGTGGACAGTAAATAACCATCTCACAGGGTTTTAGAACATGGATCAAGTCCCCTCGTAATCAACCTTCCTGCAATGAAAACCAGTGACGCTCTCTGTGTTTCTTTCTAGAGCTTTGAGTCTTAAAATGATGGTGTTGCCATGCAACTGCGGCCCTTGTCCTTCCTGGTGGTGGAGATTGTGGGTTTGGGAGGTGCTGCTGAAGAAGCCATGGTGACTTGCTGCAGTGCATCCTGTAGGTGGTGCACACTGCAGCTACGGTATACCAGTGGTGGAGGGAGTTTAGGCTAGCGGATGAGGTGCTGATCAAGCACGCTGCTTTGTCCTGGATGGAGTCGAGCTTCTTGAGCATTGTTGCATCTGCACCCATCCAGACAAGTGGAGAGTATTCCATCGCACTCCTCACATGCTTTGGGGAGTCAGGGAGTGAGCCACTCACCGCAGAATACCCATCTTCTGACCTGCTCTAGCAGCCACGACATTTGATCCAGTTGAATTCCTGGTCAGTGGTGGCCACTGGAGTGTTGATGGGGAAGGGGGGATTCATTGACTGTCAAGAGCAGGTGGTTAGACTTTCTTGTTGGAGATGGTCATTGCCTGGCACTTATGTGGCTCGAATGTTACTTACCACTTGTGGGATAATGGGAGAGCGGGGAGAAAGAGAATTAAAATAAAACACCAATAATAACCTGCATGTAAAGGAGAAATTACTTAAGAGGCATAAAGAAAAACAAACAAACAAATAAATCAATGTTCATGAAGAAAAACCGAATAGAACCCAGCAGATAAAAATTGAGTAAGAAAACAGGTAAAAGCTTCGCACATTGAACAGGGACACCCGCGTGTACATTTTCCTGCAGTCCTAGCAACCACCTTGAATTTAGACAGTCACTCAATTATTTGTTTTGATTGTTCAGTCTCAGGATGTGGGCATCACTGGCAAGGCTGACATTTTACTCCCTGTTCTATTGCCATTGCCACTAAATTTGCAAGGACACCAATGTGTTGAATGCTGTGTTCTCATCTGTGTTTATTTTAGGATCTCTGTTGACTCCTATTAAATAATTGCCATTGCACCTTCCAAACCCGCGACCTCTACCGCCTAGAAGGACAAGGGCAGCAGGCGCATGGGAACACCACCACCTCCAAGTTCCCCTCCAAGTCACACACTGTCCTTGTTAGATCCGTGTATTTTTGATGTAGTGTGTCCTTCAAAAACTAGACACGAGACTGCAGGAGCAATCAACAGGTATTTACTGGATGAGGGTTACTCTAAAACTAAACATACAGATCCCTACTCAGGGTTTATATACAGGTGTGGTCACTGCCGGTACTACAGTATACAGGAGCTGTAAAAAGTAGTTCTCCCCTTAAAGGTACATACACAACAGTACTGACTTGGAAATATATCGCCTTTTGCTTCATCGTCACTGGGTCAAAATCCTGGAACTCCCTCCTTAACAGCACTGTGGGAGTACCTTCACCACACGGACTGCAGCGGTTCAAGAAGCTGGCTCACCACCACCTTCTCAAGGGCAATTAGGGATGGCCTTGCCAGCGACACCCACATCCCGTGAATGAATTAAAAAAAACACTTAGTATAAGCAATACTATGAATCTTAAATTGTTGTAAAGTGTACATTGGGAATAAAAGGGAAATTAAAGAAGCGTGCAATAAGGGCACAGCAGTCATCATGGGTGACTTTAATCTACATATAGATTGGGCCAACCAAATGAGTAACAATACTGTGGAGGAGGAATTCCTGGAGTGTTTACGGGATGGTTTCCTGGACCAATATGTCGAGGAACCAACCAGAGATCAGGCCATTTTAGACTGGGTATTATGTAACGACAAAGGATTGATTAGCAATCTTGTTGTACGAGGCCCCTTGGGTCTGAGCGATCATAATATGATCGAATTCTTCATTAAGATGGAGAATGAAGTAGTTGACTCAGAGACTAGGGTCCTCAATTTAAATAAAGGAAACTACGATGGTGGGACTTGTACAAGTCGGACGGGTTGCACCTGAACCAGAGCGGGACAAATATCCTTGCGGGGAGGTTTGCTAGCACTGTTCGGGGGGGTTTAAACTAAAATGGCAGGGGGTTGGGAACCTGAGCAGGGAGACAGAGGAAAGGGAAACAGGGATAAAAGCAAAAGGTAGGAAGGAGAAAAACAAAAGTAGCAGTCAGAGAAATCAACGGTTTAAATCAAACGTGGCCACAGTAAATAATAATTCTAATAGGTCTAAGTGCGTTAAAAAAACAAGCCTGAAGGCTTTGTGTCTTAATGCGAGGAGCATTTGTAATAAGGTGGACGAATTGGCTGCGCAAATAGAGGTAAACGAATATGATTTGGTTGGGATTACGGAAACATGGCTCAAGGATGGCCAAGGCTGGGAACTCAACATCCAGGGGTATTCAATATTCAGGAAAGATAGGCAAAAAGGAAAGGGAGGTGGGGTAGCATTGCTGGTTAAAGAAGGGATTAATACAATTGTAATGAAGGATATTAGCTCTAATGATGTGGAATCTGTATGGGTAGAACTGAGAAATACTAAGGGGAAAAAAACATTAGTGGGAGTGGTATATAGACCTCCCAACAGTAAGGCGGAGGTTGGGGATGGCATTAAAAGGGAAATTAAAGAAGCGTGCAATAAGGGCACAGCAGTCATCATGGGTGACTTTAATCTACATATAGATTGGGCCAACCAAATTAGTAACAATACTGTGGAGTGTTTACGGGATGGTTTCCTGGACCAATATGTCGAGGAACCAACCAGAGATCAGGCCATCTTAGAGTGGGTATTATGTAACGACAAAGGATTAATTAGCAATCTTGTTGTACGAGGCCCCTTGGGTCTGAGCGATCATAATATGATCGAATTCTTCATTAAGATGGAGAATGAAGTAGTTGACTCAGAGACTAGGGTCCTCAATTTAAATAAAGGAAACTACGATGGTCTGAGGAGCGAGTTGGGTAGGATTGATTGGGGAATGGCACTCAAAGGGTTGACGGTGGATAGGCAATGGCAAACATTCAAAGACCGAATGGATGAGCAACAGAATTTGTTCATCCCAGTTTGGCATAAAAATAAAACAAAAAAGGTGACTCAACCGTGGCTAACAAGGGAAATTAGTGATAGCATAAGATCCAAGGAAACGACATATAAATTGGCCAGAAAAAGCAATAATCCTGAGGATTGGGAGCAGTTTAGGATTCAACAAAGGAGGACAAAGGGATTAATTAAGAAAGGGAAAATAGAATATGAGAGTAAGCTATCAGGGAACATAAAAACTGACTGTAAAAGCTTTTATAGATATGTGAAGAGAAAAAGATTGGTGAAGTCAAGCATAGGTCCCTTACAGTCAGAATCAGGGGAATTTATAATGGGAAACAAAGAAATGGCAGACCAACTAAACTCATACTTTGGTTCTGTCTTCACAAAGGAGGACACAAATAACCTCCCAGAGATGCCGGGGAACATAGGGCCTGATGAAAGGGTGGAACTGAAAGAAATCAGTATTTGTAGGGAAATGGTGTTAGGAAAATTGATGGGACTAAAGGCTGATAAATCCCCAGGGCCTGATAATCTACATCCCAGGGTACTTAAGGAAGTGGCCCTGGAAATAGTAGATGCATTGCTGGTCATCTTCCAGAACTCGATAGACTCTGGAACAGTACCCATGGATTGGAGGGTAGCTAATGTTACCCCACTATTCAAAAAAGGTGGTCGAGAAAAAGCGGGGAATTATAGACCGGTAAGCCTGACATCGGTAGTGGGGAAAATGCTAGAATCTATTATAAAAGATGTAATAGCAGAGCACTTGGTAAGCAGTGACAGGATCGGACGAAGTCAACATGGATTTACAAAAGGTAAATCATGCTTGACTAATCTACTGGAATTTTTTGAGGATGTAACTGGTAAAATAGATAAGGGAGAACCAGTGGATGTGGTGTATTTGGACTTTCAGAAGGCTTTCGATAAGGTCCCACAGAAGAGATTAGCGTGCAAAATTAAGGCACATGGGATTGGGGGCAAGGTATTGACTTGGATAGAGAACTGGTTGGCGGACAGAAAGCAAAGAGTTGGAATAAACGGGTCGTTTTCCGAGTGGCAGGCAGTGACTAGTGGGGTACCGCAAGGATCGGTCCTAGGACCCCAGCTGTTCACAATATATATTAATGATCTGGACGAGGGAATTGGATGTAATATCTCCAAATTTGCAGACGACACAAAGCTGGGTGGGAGGGTAAGCTGTGAGGAGGATGTCGTGAAACTCCAGTACGATTTGGGCAGATTGGGTGATTGGGCAGAAACATGGCAAATGCACTATAATGTGGATAAATGTGAGGTTATCCACTTTGGTGGCAAAAACAGGAAGGCAGACTATTATTTGAATGGCAATAGATTGGGAGAAGGGGAAGTGCAAAGAGACCTGGGTGTTCTTGTGCACCAGTCGCTGAAGGTAAGCATGCAGGTGCAGCAGGCGGTTAAGAAGGCAAATGGTATGTTGGCCTTCGTAGCGAGAGGGTTCGAGTACAGGAACAAGGATGTCTTGCTACAGTTGTACAGGGCCTTGGTGAGACCACACCTTGAGTACTGTGTGCAGTTTTGGTCGCCTTACCTGAGGAAGGACGTTCTTGCCATGGAAGGAGTGCAGCGAAGATTCATCAGGCTGATACCTGGGATGGCAGGAATGACGTATGAGGAGAGATTGTGTCGATTGGGCTTATACTCACCGGAGTTTAGAAGATTGAGAGGGGATCTCATCGAAACTTATATAATTCTGTCAGGCCTGGACAGACTAGATGCAGGAAGGATGTTTATGATGGCCGGGGAGTCCAGAACCAGGGGTCATAGTCTAAGGATAAGGGGTAAGCCATTTAGGACTGAAATGAGGAGGAATTTCTTCACCCAGAGAGTGGTGAACCTGTGGAATTCTCTGCCACAGAGGGCGGTGGAGGCCAGTTCATTAAATATATTCAAAAAAGAGTTGGATATATTTCTTAAGGCTAAAGGGATCAAGGGATATGGGGAGAAGGCAGGGACAGGGTACTGAATTTGGATGATCAGCCATGATCTCATTGAATGGCGGAGCAGGCTCGAAGGGCCGAATGGCCTACTCCTGCTCCTATCTTCTATGTTTCTATGTCTTCTGAGGGAGTGTCTACAGAATGAAATTTTCCATTAAAGAAATATTCTTTTTAAAGAAATATTCCTTTTGTCGCTGCTTATACAGTTGGTTCTGGTGGCGTTGTGTTTCTGGACACTTCCCCTCTCGCTACCCCTAAAATTCTTGCTGCAATGTCAAAGTTCCATTGTCATCAGAAGTGCATCATAATAGTTTTCTCAGCAGACATTACATGCTTTGTACAGTATAGCAGTTGCAGTTGACACGATTATGAAAACCAGCCTGTTCATTACTGCCTACAGGCTGCCAATCTATTCTATTTACAGTCTCTAAATGTTAACAGGTGATTTGTACACGAATGTTGAGTCACTATCTGGGTTTAATGCTTGTGGTGATCTTTGAGGGGAGGTTTGTTCAGGTTGGTGCTTTCCTGTTGGAATTGCAGCAAGATTGTGACAAAAAAGACTCGTCACCAATAGTAAGCTTTTAAGAACTTGAGACAAAGTCTGGAATGAGCATTGGCTGCTTATCTCCTACAGGGAAGAGCAATTCTTATGTTCTTAAAATCATCATTCTGCTCGTCTCTAAACCCTCTATTGTTACTCATTCTCGGGGTGCTGACAAGGCTGGCATTTACTGCCCATCCCCAGTTGCCTGCTGAGCCACTTCAGAGTCAAACCACATCAGTGTGGGACTGGAGTCACATATAGACCAGATTGGGTAAGGACAGCAGGTTTCCTTCCCTAAAGGACGTTAGTGAATTTACAGGCCATTCAGCCCAACCACACGAGCCTCCTCTCACCCCTCTTCATCTAATCCTATCAGCAGATCCTTCTATTCCCTCTTAGGGCGCTGAAACTGAATATCGCAGCGCAACGTGCCGCAGCGCCACACGCTGCAGCACGGCACGCTGCGGTACTGCAGGCCTTCCTCCCACTGTTAAGGGGGAGGGGCCTGCAACAGCGCGAACCCCGATCGCGAGTGCCGGCAAAAGAGCCCGGCACCAAGGAGAAGTGCTGGGCTCTCGGGAAACAGCCGGCAATGCCACGGTGGGGGGGGACCAGGAGGCCGGGGACGGAGGTGCTGGCAGGCGGCCGCCGAAAAAGTGGCCGCCCCGCACCTCCACCTTAACTTGCGCCTCTGCCGGCGCAGCAAGGCCCCGTGAACCGGGCGCGGGTAGCGAACGGCGCTACAGCGGCGTTCGCTACCAAATATCGCGTTCGGGGCGCGAATGGGGCGCTGCGCACACCGATGACATCATCGGTGGCGGCGCAGCGCAAATGGCTAATGCCACCATTAGCGCCCCTGCTGAATATCGCGGGAGGGGCAGCCAGTGGCGCTACAGCCACTGACTACCTCTTTAAGCGCTAACAGGTGGCGCTACTCACCCAATTTTTCCCCCATAGAGTTATACAGCACAGAAAGAGGCCCTTCAGCCCATCATGTCCACACCGGCCATCAAGCCCTGTCTATTCTTATCCCATTTTCCAGCACTTCGTCCGTAGCCTTGTATGCTATGGCGTTTCAAGTGCTCATCTAAATGCTTCTTGAATGTTGTGAGGGTCCCTGCCTCTACCACCCTTTCAGGCAGTGAGTTCCAGATTCCAACCACCCTCTGGGTGAAAAAGTTTTTCCTCAAATCCCCTCTAAACCTCCTGCCCCTTACCTTGAAACTATGCCCCCTGGTTATTGACCCCTCTACTAAGGGGAAAAGTTCCTTCCTATCTACCCTATCTAAGCCCCTCATAATTTTGTACACCTCAATCAGGTCCCCCCCTCAGCCTTCTCTGCTCTAAGGAAACCAACCCTACCCTGTCCAGTCTCTCTTCATAGCTGAAGCGCTCCAGCCCAGGTAACATCCTGGTGAATCTCCTCTGCACCCTCTCCAATGCAATCACATCCCTCCTATAGTGTGGCGACCAGAACTGCACACAGTATTCCAGCTGTGGCCTAACCAGCGTTTTGTACAGCTCCATCATAACCTCCCTGCTCTTATATTCTATGCCTCATCTAATGAAGGCAAGTATCCCATATGCCTTTTTAACCACCTTATCTACCTGTCCTGCTGCCTTCAGGGATCTATGTACATGCACACCAAGGTCCCTCTGATCCTCTGTCCTTCCTAGGGTCCTACCATTCATTGTGTATTCCCTTGCCTTGTTAGTCCTCCCAAAATGCATCACTTCACACTTTTCAGGGTTAAATTCCATTTGCCGCTGTTCTGCCCATCTGACCAACCCGTCTATATTGTCCTGTAGCCTGAGGCTTCCCTCCTCACTATTTACCACTCCACCAATTTTCGTGTCAGCTACGAACTTGCTGATCATACCTCCTATGTTCATATCTAAATCATTGATGTGCACTACAAACAGCAAAGGACCCAGCACCGATCCCTGCATTACACCACTGGACACAGGCTTCCAGTCACAAAAACAACCTTTGACCATCACCCTCTGCCTCCTGCCACTAAGCCAATTTTGGATCACATGTGCCAAATTGCCTTGAATCCCATGGGGTCTTACCTTCTTGACCAGTCTCCCATGTGGGACTTTGTCAAAAGCCTTACTGAAGTCCATGTAGACTACATCAACTGCACTACCCTCATCCACACATCTAGTCACCCCCTTGCAAAATTCAATCAAATTGGTTAGACAAGATCTCCCCCTGACAAAGCCATGCTGACTATCCTTGATTAATCTTTGCCTCTCCAAGTGGAGACCAATTCTGTCCCTCAGAATTTTTTCCAATAATTTCCCTACCACTGATGTTAGGCTCACTGGCCTGTAATTCCCTGGTTTATCGCTACTACCCTTCTTGAATAATGGTACTACGTTAGCTGTCCTCCAGTCCTCTGGCACCTCCCCTGTGGTCAGAGACGTTCTGAAAATTTGTGTCAGAGCCCCTGCAATCTCCTCCCTTGCCTCACACAGCAGCCTGGGATACATTTTGTCTGGTCCTGGGGATTTATACACTTTTAAGCCCGCTAAAACCGCTAGTCCCTCCTCCCTCTCAATACTAATTTGTTCAAGTATATCACAATCCCCCTGGCTGATTTCTGTGCCTACATCGTCCTTCTCCATAGTGAACACAGATGTAAAATATTCATTTAAAACCTCACCCACATCTTCCGGCTCTACACACAGATTGCCACTTTGGTCCCTAATGGGCCCTACTCTTTCCCTGGTTATCCTCTTGCCCTTAATATACTTATAAAACACCTTAGGATTTCCCTTTATTTTGCCCACCAGTGTTTTTTCATGCCCCCTCTTTGCTCTCCTAATTTATTTTTTAAGTACCCCCCTGCACTTTCTATACTCCTCTAGGGCTTCCACTGTTTTTAGTCCTTTGTATCTGCCAAAAGCCTCCCTTTTTTTCCTAATCCATTCTTGTATATCCCTTGACATTCAGGGTTCCCTGGGCTTGTTGGTCCCACCCTTGACCTTTACGGGAACATGTTGGCGTTGTACTCTCTCTCTCTATTTCCTTTCTGAAAGACTCCCACTGCTCTGATGTGGATTTTCCTACAAATAACTGATCCCAGTCCACTTTGGCCAGATCCTGCCTTATCATATTAAAATCGGCCTTCCCCCAATTTAGAACCTTTATTTCCGGTCCATCTTTGTCCTTTTTGCCTACATATCTGTTCCTCTATCTCCCCCTGACTGTTTGGGGGCCTATAGTACACTCCCAGCAAAGTGCTTGCCCCCTTTTTGTTTTTACCTTCTACCCATATGGCCTCATTAGAGGAACCTGCTAAGATATCATCCCTCCTTACAGCAGTAATTGACTCCTTGATTAATATTACGACACCCCCTCCTCTTTACACCCCCCTCTGTCTCACCTGAAGATTCTATACCCCGGAATATTGAGCTGCCAATCCTGCCCCTCCCTCAGCCATGTCTCTGTGATAGCAACAATATCACACTCCCATGTGTTCATCAACACCTTCAATTCATCTGCCTTACTCGCAAGACTCCTTGCATTAAAATAAATGCCATCCAGCCTTGCCATACTCCCTTGTGCCGTTACATATTTGCTCTGCCTTCCAGGCTGACTTGTTTTTTCCTCTATATTTGGCTGTGCATCACCCCCTACTATAGCTCCACTCCGTATCCCATCCCCCTGCTAAGTTAGTTTAAACCCCCCCCCCAACAGCACTAGCAAACCTCCCTGCAAGGATGTTGGTCCCGTTCCGGTTCAGGTGCAATCTGTCTGACTTGTACAGGTCCCACCTTCCCCAGAAGCATTCCCAGTGATCCAGGAAACGAAAGCCCTCCCTCCTGCACCAACTCTTTAGCCATGCATTCATTTGCTCTATCCTCCTATTCCTATACTCACTAGCACGTGGCATCGGGAGTAATCCAGAGATTATAACCTTTGAGGTCCTGCTTTTTAATCTGCTACCTAGCTCACTAAATTCTTGTTGCAGGACCTCATCCCTCTTTCTACCTGTGTCGTTGGTACTAATGTGAACCACGACCTCTGACTGTTCGACCTCCCCCTCCAGAATGCCCTGCAGCCGTTCAGTGACATCCTTGACCCTGGCACCAGGGAGGCAACATACCATCCTGGGGTCACGTCTGCAGCCACAGAAACGTCTATCTGTTACCCTTACGATAGAGTCCCCTATCACTATTGCTCTCTCACTCTTTTTCCTCCCCTCCTGTGCCGCTGAGCCACTTGCAGTGCCACGGACTTAGCACTTGCTGCATTCCCCTGAGAAACCATCTCTCCCAGCAGTATCCAAAACGGAAAATCTGTTGGAAAGGGAGATGGACCCAGGGGACTTCTGCACTACCTTCCTAGTTCTTTTACTCTGTCTGTCGGTCACCCATTCCCTGTGTGCCTGTGCACTCTTTACCTGCGGTGTGACCACCTCGTTAAACGTGCTATCCACGAAGATCTCAGCTTCGCGGATGCTCCACAGTGACTCCAGCCGCAGCTCCAGCTCCGAAACGCGGATTTCGAGTAGATGCAGTTGGAGACACTTCCTGCACATGTGTTCGCCCTGGACACCGAAAGTGTCCCTGACTTCCCACATAGCACAGGAGCAGCACTCCACGCTGCCGAGCTGCCCTGCCATATCCTACCCTTAATTTACTCCCTTTACTTCCTTTAAATTAAAGAATATTAAATACACTAGGGACCTTACTTCCCTTTAAACACTACTTACTCTAAACTAGAGACTTTACTTTTACTTCAACAACTGGACTATAGAAATACTTACCAGGTCCTACTTACCAATCAGCTCCTTCCCTGGTTGCCACGTCACTTTAGCGGTTTCGCAGTTGTTGTTGTTTGCTCCCGTTCTCGGACTCTTTCCCAACTCGCAGCACTCCAGTGTCGGGCCTCCTCTGGAGCGCTCCTTTATGGCCGCTCCGCCTTCTCTCAGGTCCCGCTGCCGCTCTCACACAGGTCCGCCTCCGTGTGGTGAAGGTACTCCCACAGTGCTGTTAGGGAGGGAGTTCCAGGATTTTGACCCAGCGACGATGAAGGATCGGTGATATACTTCCAAGTCAGGATGGTGTGTGACTTGGAGGGGAACTTGGAGGTGGTGGTGTTCCCATGCGCCTGCTGCCCTTGTCCTTCTGGGTGGAAGAGGTCGCAGGTTTGGGAGGTTCTGTCGAAGAACTAGAAGACAGTCGTTCCAACATCTTATTTCAAATACTTCTGTCACTTACATAAACGCATTTTGAGGCCCTATTATCTTGCTGTTTTTGGATCACCAAATTACAATCCTTGTATTTACTTTGAGCTGAGATAGTATTGATCAGAGCTGTGCCCTGCTTTCTTACCCAACCGAGCTACACTCGGAGTTAGGAAAGCGAAGAGAGGGCATGAGAAAATATTGGCAAGTAATGTCAAGGAAAACCCAAAGATGTTTTATAAATGTATAAAGAGCAAAAGGATAACTAAGGAAAGAATAGGGCCTGTTCGAAACCAAAAAGGTAACCTTGTGTGTGTAGGCAGAAGACGTGGGTAAGGTTTTTAACTAATACTTTTCGTCTGTCTTCACAAAAGAGAGGGATGATGCAGGCGTTGTAGTTAAGGAGGAGGTGTGTGAAATATTAGATGAGATAAACATAGTGAGAGAGGAAATATTAAGGGGTTTAGCAACTTTGAAAATAGTTAAATTGTCAAGCCCGGATGAAATGTATCCCAGGCTGTTAAGAGAAGCAAGGGAGGAAATAGCTGAGGCTTTGACCATCATTTTTCAATCCTCTCTGGCTACAGGTGTGGTGCCAGAGGACTGGAGGACTGCTAACGTTGTACCTTTGTTTAAGAAGGGAGAAAGAGATAGACTGATTAATTACAGGCCAGTCTACCTAACCTCGGTTGTGGGCAAATTATTGGAAAGAATTCCGAGGGACCATATTAATCATCATTTAGAAAGGTACGGATTAATCAAGGACAGTCAGCATGGATTTGTTAAGGGAAGGTCGTGTCTGACTAACTTGATTGAATTTTTTGAGGAGGTAACAAGGAGGGTCGACGAAGGTAGCGGGTTTGATGTAGTCAACATGGATTTTAGCAAGGCTTTTGACAAGATCCCACATGGCAGAATGGTTAGAAAAGTATGGGATCCAAGGGAAAGTGGCAAGTTGGATCCAAAATTGGCTCAGTGGCAGGAAGCAAAGGGTAATGGTCGACAGCAATGTCCCCTGTAAGCTGTGCTTTGTTCTGCATGGCCTGTTTCTTTCACTGTGCAGTCCCTTTAAATTTCTGCGCATGCGCGGTACTTACAATGGAAAAGCCAGTGAGCGGCCTGCGCAGGATCTTTCCCATTACTGTGCGGCCGGGCAGCTTAAAGGGAACATTGGTTGACAGGTGTTTTTGTGACTGGAAGGCTATTTTCAGTGAGGTTCCGCAGAGCTCAGTACTAGGTCCCTTGCTTTTTGTGGTATACATCAATGATTTAAACTTCAATGTAGGGGGCATGATTAAGAAGTTTGCAATTGATACAAAAACTGGCCGTGTGGTTGATAGTGAAGACGAAAGCTGTAGACTGCAGGAAGATATCAATGGCTGGTCAGATGGGCAGAACAGTGCAAATGGAATTCAATCCGGAGAAGTGTGAGGTAATGCATTTGTGGAGGGCTAACAAGGCAAGGGAATACACATTAAATGGCAGGATACTGAGAAATGTAGAGGAACAAAGGGACCTTGGAGTGCATTTTAACAGATCCCTGAAGGTAGCAGGACAGGTAGATAAGGTGGTTAAGAAGCCATATGGGATACTTTCCTTTATTAGCCGAGGCATAGAATATGAGCAGGGGGGTTATGCTAGAACTTTATAAAATACTAGTTAGGCCGCAGCTCGAGTACTGCATACGGTCCTGGTCACCACATTACAGGAAAGATGTGATTGCACTAGAGAGGGTGCAGAGGAGATTTACAAAGATGTTGCCAGGACTGGGGAATTTTAGCTATGAGGAAAGATTGGACAGGCTGGGGTTGTTTTCTTTGGAACAGAGGAGGCTGAGCGGAGACTTGATTGAGGTGTATAAAATATGAGGGGCCGAGATAGAGTGGATAGGAAGAACCTATTTCCGTTAGCAGAGAGGTCAATAACCAGGGGGCATAGATTTTAAAGTAACTGGTAGAAAGATTAGAGGGGAGTTGAGGAGAACTTTTTTCACCCAGAAGATGGTGGGGGTCTGGAACGTGCTGCCTGAAAGGGTGGTAGAGGCAGAAACCCTCATCGCATTTAAAATGTATTTGGATATACACTTGAAGTGCCATAACCTACAAGGGTACGGACCAAGAGCTGGGAAGTGGGATTAGGCTGGATAGCTCTTTTTCAGCCAGCAAAGACACGATGGGCCGAATGGCCTCGTGCTGTGCTGTAGACCTCTCTGATTCTCTGATTCTCCTGTAAAGGAACAGACTTTCCATCCAATACTCTCCTGGCCGGCCTCCCTAAACTTCAGCTCATCCAAAACTCTTCTGCCAGTATCGCAACTTTCACCAAGTCCTGTTTACCCATCACCCCTATGCTCGCTGAGCTACATTGGTTCTACTTCCAGAAAGGCCTCAGATTTAAAATTCTCATCCTCATGCTCAAATCCCTCCATGGCCTCGCCCCTCTTTACCTCTGTAACCTCCTGCAGCCCTACAACCCTCTGAGATCTCACCGCTCCTCCAATTCAGGCGTCTTATGCATCCCCGATTTCCATCGCTCCACCATTGGCTTCAGCTGCCTAGGCCCTAAGCTCTGGAATTCACTCCCTAAACCTCTTTACCTCATTCTCCTCGCTTAAGATGCTCCTTAAAATCACCTGTCCTAATATCTCCTTATGTGGCTCGATGTCTGATAACGCTCCTGTGAAGCACCTTGGGATGTTTTCCTACGTTAAAGGCGCTATATCAATGCAAGCTGGTGTTGTTGATGTTGTTACTCCCTACATATAAAGCAACCACAGTTCCGTGACACTCTCCTTTCATCAGCTTGTCCATTATGTCATGTGGATCCATGGATTTTGACCGTGCCATGTGGACATGACCCTGGAAAACACATATCTGCTCTTGAAAATGCCTGACCATGAACCAGCATGCTCTCCTTGGGCTACAAGACGAGGAGGACACTCTGACTTACCTCCTTCTTGCTTGTCCTTGACCTTTTCTTTGCTGTCTTCCCTTTAACCCTTTCCCTCTCCGTGGCTGGTTGGATGAGACTGCTAGGGGCCGCCATTGTGTTAGACGTTTGAGAGTCTCCTGGGTCTCTGAGCACAGAGACTCTATTGATTGAAGCAAAGGTCAAATCAAATGTACACAATGATCCAGATACTTCAGCAGAGGAATACTTCCGGGAAATTAGATAATTAAAATTATAACAGGAATTTATTATAATAGGAGCTTAAGTTTAAGGGTTTAATTGCAACAGAAGACTATTGTGACGGAAGTTTATTATATCAGGAGCTGAAGGGGTGTTTCTTGTAGTAGGTTTGTTATGGGAAGAGTTTAACTATAATAACAATTTATTATAACTGAATTGAACTTATAATCATAGTTTATTATCTCAAGTGTTTATTATAACAAGAGTTTATTGTGGCTGTGAGGGTGCCGGTTAGTTCCCTCAGTAACCCCTAGGTGGCACCTTCACTTGTTTTTCCCTTTGCTAATTGTTGCTGGTTTCTCCTGTGTTTATTACTTAACTGCCTTTTATCAGGTTTATTGGTTTCACCTGTTTTTGCTTGTATTTAAGTTCTGTGGTTTCTTCCCTCTGTGCTCAGTCTTGACAAGCCGTTTGCCTAGTGGTAGCTTGTCTTGAGCTCCTATGTTTGCAACTGTTTACCTGTGTGAATCTAGTAAAGTACTTTTATTTAAGACTGCATACCTGCTTCTCGCCTCGTCTGTCTGCACCTGGGTCCAGAACCAGCCTCGCCCTGACAGCAAGACTGAGCCATACATGGACCCAGCAGAAACCGGCCAGCCAACTGCCCACTGCCCTGATCAGCCAGGGAGCCTTCATTCCCTAACCTAGGCTGTTGGGTAAGGCCAGCGTTCGGGTTCTACCAAACTCTCGAGTCCCCTGGGCCTCTTCTGTGTTAAACTCTCAAGTGAACTCTCAAGTCTCCTGGGCCTCTACTGTGTTAAATTCTCAAGTGAACTCTCAAGTCTCCTGGGCCTCTACTGTGTTAAACTCTCTAGTAAGCTCTCAAGTCTCCTGGGCCTCCGCTGTGTTAAACTCTCAAGTGAACTCTCAAGTCTCCTGGGCCTCCGCTGTGTTAAACTCTCAAGTAAACTCTCTAATCTCCTGGGCCTCCCCTGTGTTTAATCCTCTGTGTTTAAATTTTGTCTCCTGGGCCCTCCTATGTTTAATTCTCGAGTCTCCTGGGCCTGGGCTCTCGCTGTGTTTTGTGCCGTTGATCTCTCAAGTTCTCCTGGACAAGATAAACTCTCGAGCTCTCCTGTTTTGTACCGATAAACTTTCGAGCTCTCCTGGACAAGATAAACTCTCAAGTTCTCCTGGACAAGATAAACTCTCAAGTTCTCCTGGACAAAATAAACTTTCGAGCTCTCCTGGATAAGATAAACCCTCGAGCTCTCGTGTTTTGTACCGATAAACTTTCGAGCTCTCCTGGACAAGATAAACTCTCAAGTTCTCCTGGACAAGATAAACTCTCAAGTTCTTCTGGACAAGATAAACTCTCGAGCTCTCCTGTTTTGTAGCGACTGGGAGGGTTAGGGTCCTGAAGAGCATTCCTGGGTTCCGGCCCGGGACATTTTGGATCCTGAACTCATCAGGGATTTTCGCCGTCGCCACCCTGATCGTCCAGGAGGAACGTCAGGAGCCGTTCCTAGGGGAGGGGGTCCTGTGAGGGTGCCGGTTAGTTCCCTCAGTAACCCCTAGATGGCACCTTCACTTGTTTTTCCCTTTGCTAATTGTTACTAGTTTCTCCTGTGTTTATTACTTAACTGCCTTTTATCAGGTTTATTGGTTTCACCTGTTTTTGCTTGTATTTAAGTTCTGTGGTTTCTTCCCTCTGTGCTCAGTCTTGACAAGCCGTTTGCCTAGTGGTAGCTTGTCTTGAGCTCCTATGTTTGTAACTGTTTACCTGTGTGAATCTAGTAAAGTACTTTTATTTAAGACTGCATACCTGCTTCTCGCCTCGTCTGTCTGCACTTGGGTCCAGAACCAGCCCCGCCCTGACAGTGGCAGTATTTTATTGGGACAGGAGTTTATTCTAACAGGCATTTACATATAACAGGAGTTTATTACAACAGTATTTTATTGTGACACAGGTTTATTATAACAGGAATTTATTGTGACAGGAGTTTATTGTAACTCGAGCATATTCTGACAGGAGTAGTATAACAGGAATTCACTTATAACTAATTTATTATAATGGGAGTTTATCAGAAGAGTTTATTATAAGTAGTTTACTCGCAATGATATCTGATCGGCATTCCTCCTGTCTCAGACTCTGCTCTATTTACATTGTCAATGTTTCAATGTTTACAGGACAGGAAGCCGTTGATTCCTGGTACAATGAAATTAAAAATTATGACTTCTCCGCTCCCGGATTTCAGAAGAATTGTGGTAAGTTTTTGATTGACCCAGTTGTATGTAATGATTACATAAAATGACACAGAATATACAGCACAGAAACAGGCCATTCGGCCCAGCCAGTCTGTGCTGGGGTTTATACTCCACACGAGTCTCCTCCCATTCCATCTACTTCATCTCAGCCTTTCAGCATATCTTTCTATTCCCTTTTCTGAACAGAAAAGAACATAAGAATTAGGAGCAGGAGTAGGCGTACAGCCCCTTGACCCTGCTCCGCCATTCCATAAGATCATGGCTGATCTTCGACCTTCAAGTCCACTTTCCCACCCAATCCCGAGCAGATTGAGCCTATACTCTCTGGAATCTAGAAAAATGAGAGGTGATCTCATTGAAACATATAAGATTCTGAGGGGGATTGACAGGATAAATGCTGAGAGATTGTTTCCCCTGGCTGGGGAGTCTAGAACTAGGGGCTTAGTCTCAGGATAAGGGGCCGGCCTAGTGGGTTTGGGACATTCTCAGTGTAGAAGGGCCAAGAAGGAAACCAGACAGGTGTATAAGAACATATGAACATAAGAATTAGGAGCAGGAGTAGGCCATACGGCCCCTCGAACCTGCTCTGCCATTCAATAAAATCATGGCTGATCTTTGACCTCAACTCCACTTTCCCACCTGATCGCCATATCCCTCGATTCACCTATGGGCCAGAAATTCGCGGCCAAAGGCGTGAGTGCGCTCGGGGTACTCACGCATCTGGCCGTTGGAAATGCCGGCGTTCAGCATGAACAGCGCATGCGGGGAACGCCGGCATTTCCAGACCTCGAGCGCGTGCGACTGCACAGGCAGCGCTTGCGCAGTGAACTTCGTAGATTTCATTCATGAAATCCGTGAGGGTAAGTCCTCAGAATTTACACTTGAAAAAAGCAAGTGTAAAGTGGTTCATTGGCTGCGGAGGAAGAAACATTTTATCGTGGAGCTTCTGAAATGCAATATTTTTGTTTGGGAAAGGGAGGGAAGTTATTTTAAGAAATTTTAAGTAAGTTTTAAAGTTAAAATTTTTTTTTTTTTTAAAAGGGTTTTCAGAACGGTAGGTAGAAGGAGCAATTGTGGCTGTGTGAATGGAATGTGAGAATGAGTTATGTATGTATGTCCACATATATTCCTTTACGTATATGTATGTATGTTTTATATTCCTTTACTAATGTGTATGAATGTATGTTTTTAATTATGATTTTCCAATAAGTTACTTTCTCTGAAAGTCATAATTAAATAATACATTCATACACATAAGTAAAGGAATATATACATAACACGCAAAGGAATATATACAGACATACATACTTTCAGAAGCTCCACGATAATAAATATCTTCCTCCGCAGCCTCTGGAGCAACTGTACCCATGCTTTTTTCATGTGTAAGTTGTAATGACTTGACCTCACTGAAAGCATTAATGAAAGCGGCGAATTATACTGCGCACGCGCTGCCTGTGCAGTCGCACGCGTTCTGCCTCTGAACCCCTTCGTTCAGAGGACAGGAAATGCCGGTTTTCCCCACATGCACTGTGCATGCTGAAAACCGGCATTTCATCCAGCCAGATGCGTAAGTACCCCGACCGTACTCGCGCATTTGGAAGGGAATTACTGGGCCAACATTTTACATGTCAATAAAATGAAAAATTTAACAATTGCACGACTTGCCCCCTCGCATCTGCGACTGAGGGTCCAAGGAGGTGCATTGCGCAAGAGGTCATCATCGTACGTATCCTCACACTGTTCCCTTTGGGGAACTGTATGAAGTGGTGGAAGGATTTATGGCCGTGATTAACGCTCATTCCGTGACCGTAACCATCTTTGAACCAGCCATTAGGGTGGTTAGTCCTATGGCGGGAGGGTTTTACGGGCTCCCACAACCCATCTGAGGGGGGGGGGCCACCAACACCCACGGACGCAAGCATCCCGCTGGATGTCCACCCAGAATTTAAAGTTGGAACTCCGACTCCACTTGCCGGGACTGTCTGGAGTGGGGTTCAAAACCCTACTCCTTCTGGCCCAGCGGCGGGGATGCTTACTGCTACGCAAAAGGCCCACTCCGCACAAAAGGTGACACCCATACGTTTCCTGCGCCTTTTCACTCCCCGTGACTGGAGCCCTATGCTGCCATTTCACGTTGCTAATCGGATTGGGCCTTTGTCATAGCGGTAGGATCCCCGCCGCTGGGCCAGATCAGGGTAGGGTTTCGAACCCCGCTCCAGACAGTCCCGGCAAGTGGAGTCGGAGCTCCGGCTCTAAATTCTGGGTTGACATCCAGTGGGATATTTGCGTCCGTGGGTGTGGGTGGCCCCCCCTCCTTTGTATAGCTTGTGGGAGCCCGTAAAACCCTCCCGCCATAGGACTAACCGCCCTAATGGCTGGTTCAAAGATGGTTACGGTCACGGAATGAGCGTTAATCATGGCCATAAATCCTTCCACCACTTCATACAGTTCCCCAAAGGGAACAGTGTGAAGACACGTATGACGACGACATTGCTAAATAAATAAATGGAATTTAAAAAATTCTTTTAGGGCTTTTAAAAGTCTTTAAATTGCTTTAATTCTCTTTAAAACTACTTCAGATTACTCAAAATAATGTAAACATTTTAAAAAGTTTATAAAAGTTACCAAAATCTTCAAAAAACTTCCAAAAACCTATTTAAACTGCTGCTTTGCATGTAAAAATGGTTAGCAGCTTGACAGAAACATTGGGGGCGTGTCCAGTGAAACTGAGACCTCAAGGGGCGAGTCTCACTTGCACTGCACGCTCCTGGCTTCGCGCTTGCTGCACTCCTGGGCGGCGTGACGTCATACGCTGCCCGGGATTCTTCTTCTGGAAACACCAATTCCAGGCGTCCCTGGAGCTGATTGGCAGTAGCGCGGGGTAAGTGTAAATACGGGGCTTGCACGCGCTGCAAGCCCCGTTCTGGAATTTCTGGGCCCTAGAGTTCAAAAATCTATCGATCTCAGCCTTGAATATACTCAAAGACTCAGCATTCACAGCCCTTTGGGGCAGAGAATTCCTAAGATTCACAACCTTCTCAGTGAAGAAATCCCTCCTCATCTCAGTCTTAAAAGGCTGACCCCTTATCCCTATGCAGGCTCTTGTGTGTTCTCCTCACCGCTTACTTTCCCACCTAGCTTTGTATCGTCAGCAAACTTGGATGCATTACACTCGGTCCCTTCATCTAAGTCATTAATATAGATTGTAAATAGCTGAGGCCCCAGCACTGATCCTTGTGGCACCCCACTCGTTACAGCCTGCCAACCTGAAAATGACCAGTTTATTCCTCCTCTCTGTTTTCTGTCCATTAACCAATCCTCTATCCACACTAATACATTACACCCAACTCCAAGAGCCTTTATCTTGCATAGCAACCTTTTATGTGGTACCTTATCGAATGCCTTTTGAAAATCCAAATATATTGCATCCACTGGCTCCCCTTTACCCTACCAGTTACATCCTCAAAAAACTCGAATAAATTTGTCAAACATGAGTTCCCTTTCATAAAACTATGCTGACTCTGCCAAATCATAGTATGATTTTCTAAGTGCCCTGTTACCACTTCCTTAATAATGGATTCCAGTATTTTCCCGATGACTGATGTCAGGCTAACTGGCCTGTAGGTCCCTGTTTCCTCTCTCCCTCCTTTCTTGAATAGTGGGGTTACATTTGCTACGTTCCAATCTGCTGGGACCGTTCCAGAATTTTGGAAGATCACAACCAATGCATCCACTATCTCTGCAGCCACCTCTTTTAGAACCCTAGGATGTAGGCCGTCAGGTCTAGGCAATTTGTTGGCTTTTAGTCTCATTAGTTTCTCAATATTAATTACTTTAAGTTCCTCACTCTCATTAGCCCCTAGGTTCCCCTACTATTTCTGGTATGCTTTTTCTGACTTGTACTGTGAAGACAGATACAAAATATTTGTTTAAAGTCTCTGCCATTTCCTTGTTCCCCAATATAATTTTTCTTGTCTCAGCCTCTAAGGAACCAATGCTTTCTTTTGCTACTCTCTTCCTTTTTACATACTTGTGGAAGCTCTTACAATCTGTTTCATATTTCTTGGTAATTTACTCTCATATTCTATTTTCTCCATTTTAATCAATTTTTTGGTCATCCTTTGCTGGTTTCTAAAGTGCTCCCGATCCTCCGGATTATCACTATTCTTTGCAACATTTTTAATTGAATTCTATCCTTAACTTCTTTAGTTAGCCACAGATGGATCACTTTTCCCGTGGATATTTTTATTTCTCAGTGGAATGTATATTCGTTGAGAATTTTGGAATATTTCTTTAAACGTCTGCCACTGCTTATCTACTGTCATAACTTTTAATCTAATTTCCCAATCTACCATAGCCAACTCACCCCCATATCTATGTAATTGGCTTTATTAAAATTTAAGGGGCGCTACTTTTAGCACACCAAATAGTTAGCGCCCCTGTGCCGTGAATTCAGTGGTAGCGCTCCAAGCAGGAGGCGGGGCACTATTGGAAGCACACCCCCTCCTTCCTGGAGTGCTGCCATTCAGTATCGCGGCACTGCAGCGCCACGCACATCGGCACGTAGCGCTGCGGAATTACAGGCCTCCCTCCCCTGATTAAAGCACCGGGGCGCTGCTAGACCACCAGGGAGCGGGGTGCCAGGAAAACAGCCCGATCGCAGCCAGCACCCCGCATGAGGAAGCAAAACGGGGCAGGTGCTGGCAGGCGGGCCAATAAAAAGGCCACCCAACCGCAAAAACACCACCCTGACCCTGTCGGACATATTGTCCAGCGGTAGGTCAGGGGGCGCAACTGAAGTTTGCAGCCGGGGCGCGAGCGGGACACTGCGCATGGCAATGATGTAATCACTGGAGGCGCAGTGCCATGGGGCGCTACTGGCTACCGACGCCACTAACCTCCCACTGAATTTCACGAGAGGCATTAGCGGTGCTGCACCCAGGCACTAGGGGCTTTGCGCCCTGTTAGCACCCCAATTTTCCCCCTAAGACTCTAGTATGTCACTCTCAAACTCAATGTGAAATTCTATCATATTATGATCACTCTTCCCTAGAGGATCCTTTACTATGAGATTACTAATTAACCCTGGCTCATTACACAAAACAAGATCTAAAATAGCCTGTTCCCTGGTTGGTTCCATGACATATTGTTCTAGGAAACTGTTTCGAATGCATTCCATGAGCTCGTCCTCTAGCCTACCCATGCCAAATTGATTTGCCCAGTCTATATGAAGATTAAAATCCCCCACGATTATTGCATTACCTTTGTTACAAGTTCCCATTATTTCTTGATTAATACTCTGTCCAATGGTATAGCTACTGTTTGGGGGCCTATAAACTAATCCCACCACTGTTTTCTGCCCTTTGCTATTTCTTATCTCCACCCATACTGATTCTAATTCCTGATCTTCCGAGCCACGATCCTTTCTCTCTACTGTCTTTATGTCATCCTTTATTATCAGGGCTACCCCTCTCCTTTTCCATTCTGCCTGTCTTTTCGAAATGTCAAGTACCCTGGAACATTTACTTCCCAACTTTGGTCACCTTGCAACCATATCTCTGTAATGGCTATTAGATCATACCCATTTATCTCTATTTGTGCCATTAATTTGTCTATCTTGTTACGAATGCTTCGTGCATTCAGGTAAAGAGTCTTTAGTTTTAATTTCTTACCATTATTCCCTGCTTTCACCTTATTCGCTGATGCACTATTACCTTTAAACTCGCTGTCTCTTCCTGTCACACACTGCTTATCTTTACCCGATTCACTACACTGCTCTATTGCCTTGACTTTTCTCTTTAGATTACTGAATTTCCCCTCACTTGCCCCCTCTCCCCCTTTTTAGTTTAAAGCCCTATATACAGCCCTAATTATTCGATTTGCCAGGACACTGGTCCCAGCCCAGTTTAAGTGGAGCCCGTCCCAACAGAACAGCTCCCTCTTCCCCAGTACTGGTGTCAGTGCCCCATGAATCGAAATTCCTTGCTCCCACGCCAGTCTTTGAGCCATGCACTTAACTCTCTGATCTGCTTGTCCCTATGTAATTAACGTGTGGCTCAGGTAGAAATCCAGAGATTATTATCTTTGAGGTTCTGCATATTAATTTAGACCCTAGCACCTCAAACTCCCTCAACAGAACCTCATTCTTAGTTCTACCTATGTCGTTGGTTCCTATTTGGACCACGACAACTGGATCCTCTCCTTCCCACTCCAAATTCTTCTCCAGCCATGAGGAGATGTCCTTAACCCTGGCAACACAGCCTTCGGGACTCCCGGTCCTGGCTGCAAAGAACAGTATGTATCCCCCTGACTATACTGTCCCCTACCATACTACATTCCTTTTTACTCTCCCCACTTGAATAGCCTCCTGTACCACAGTGCTGTGCTCAGTTTGCCCATCCTCCCTGCAGTCCCTGTTCTCATCCATACAGGTAGCAAGTACCTCATACCTGTTGGGCAAGGTCAAGGGCTGAGGCGCCTCCATCACTACATCCTGGCTCCCCATACCATCCTGACATGCAGTCACAACCTCCTGTCCCTGACCAGTGACTAACTCTAAAGAACTACTTAACCTAAGGGGTGTGACTGCCTCCTGGAACAAATCGTCCAGGCAACTCTCCCCCTCCCTGATCCATCGCAGTGTCTGCAGCTCGGACTCCAGCTCAACAACTCTGAGCTGAAGTTCCTCGAGTTGCAGACGCTGACCGTAGATGTGGTTGCTCGGGAATCTTGATGCTCTCCACAATCTCCCACATGCGGCAGTTACAACACACCACCTGCCCTGCCATCTCTATCTAACCTAATTTTATTTATTTAATTAATTAAAGTTTTTAATCAATCGATTATTTTTAGTTTTAATTAGTTAATGTAGTTTAAGTTATTAAACTAGTTTATGTTATTAATTGTATAAATAGCAGTTATTATTCCCGCAGCTCCTAATTTAACCCACTACACTAACTTCGAGAGCAAAATAAGCTGTAATACTCACCAACCAATCACCTACCTGCTACCCTGTGACATCACTCGGTGATTTTGTTTAATCCACTGCTCTGCCTCTGCTGCTCACAGTGAGTTTATTTAATTAAAATTAGGTAGACAGCTTTTGTTAAAAAGCAAATTACTTACTGTTTACTCACTCGATTTACTCAGACTCAGAGCTCCTGCTTCTAAGAGCGTTAAAAAAACAAGCCTGAAGGCTTTCTGTCTTAATACGAGGAGCATTCGGAATAAGGTGGATGAATTAGCTGTGCAAATAGAGGTAAACGAATGTGATTTGATTGGGATTACGGAAAAATGGCTCCAAGGTGGCCAAGGCTGGGAACTCAACATCCAGGGGTATTCAATATTCAGGAAAGATAGGCAAAAAGGAAAGGGAGGTGGGGTAGCATTACTGGTTAAAGAAGGGTTTAACACAATTGTAAGGAAGGATATTAGCTCTGATGATGTGGAATCTGTATGGGTAGAACTGAGAAATACCAAGGGGCAGAAAACATTAGTGGGAGTGGTATATAGACCTCCAAACAGTAATGCGGAGTTTGGGATGGCATTAAAAGGGAAATTAGAGAAGCATGCAATAAGGGCACAGCAGTCATCATGGGTGACTTTAATCTACATATAGATTGGACTAACCAAATTAGTAACAATACTGTGGAGGAGGAATTCCTTGAGTGTTTACAGGATGGTTTCCTGGACCAATATGTCGAGGAACCAACCAGAGATCAGGCCATCTTAGACTGGGTATTATGTAACGAGAAAGGATTAATTAGCAATCTTGTTGTACGAGGCCCCTTGGGTCAGAGCGATCATAATATGATAGAATTCTTCATTAAGATGGAGAGTGAAGTAGTTGACTCAGAGACTAGGGTCCTGAATTTCAATAAAGGAAACTATGATGGTCTGAGGCGCGAGTTGGGTAGGATTGATTGGGGAATGTCACTCAAAGGGTTGACGGTGGATAGGCAATGGCAAGCATTCAAAGACCGCATGGATGAACTACGGAATTTGTTCATCCCAGTTTGGCATAAAAATAAAACAAAAACGGTAACTCAACCGTGGCTAACAAGGGAAATTAGGGATAGCATAAGATCCAAGGAGAGGACATATAAATTGGCCAGAAAAAGCAGTATACCTGAGGATTGACAGCAGTTTAGGATTCAACAAAGGAGGACAAAGGGATTAATTAAGAAAGGGAAAATAGAATATGAGAGTAAGCTTGCAGGGAACGTAAAAACTGACTGTAAAAGCTTTTATAGATATGTGAAGAGAAAAAGATTGGTGAAGTCAAGAGTTGGTCCCTTGCAGTCAGAATCAGGGGAATTTATAATGGGGAACAAAGAAATGGCAGACCAATTAAATACATATTTTGGTTCTGTCTTCACAAAGGAGGACACAAATAACCTCCCAGAGATGTCGGGGAACATAGGGTCTGATGAAGGGGAGGAACTGAAAGAAATCAGTATTTGTAAGGAAATGGTGTTAAGGAAATTGATGGGACTGAAGGCCGATAAATCCCCAGGGCCTGATAATCTATATCCTACAGTACTTAAGGAAGTGGCCCTAGAAATAGTAGATGCATTGCTGATCATCTTCCAACATTCGATGGAATCTGGAACAGTACCCATGGATTGGAGGGTAGCTAATGTTACCCCACTATTCAAAAAAGGTGGTAGGGAGAAAACGGGGAATTACAGACCGGTAAGCCTGACGTCGGTAGTGGGGAAAATGCTAGAGTCCATTATAAAAGATGTAATAGCAGAGCACTTGGAAAACAGTGACAGGATCGGACAAAGCCCACATAGATTTACAAAAGATAAATCGTGCTTGACTAATCTACTGGAATTCTTTGAGGATGTAACTGGTAAAATAGATAAGGGAGAACCAGTGGATGTGGTATATTTGGACTTTCAGAAGGCTTTCGATAAGGTCCCGCATAAGAGATTAGCGTGTAAAGTTAAGGCACATGGGATTGGGGGCAAGGTATTGACTTGGCTAGAAAACTGGTTGGCAGACAGAAAGCAAAGAGTTGGAATAAACGGGTCTTTTTCCGAGTGTCAGGCAGTGACTAGTGGGGTACCGCAGGGATCAGTCTTGGACCCCAGCTATTCACAATATATATTAATGATCTAGACAAGGGAACTAGATGTAATATCTCCAAATTTGCAGACGACACAAAGCTGGGTGGGCGTGTGTGCTGTGAGGAGGATGCCGAGAAACTCCAGGATGATTTGGACAGGTTGGGTGATTGGGCAGAAGCATGGCAGATGCAATATAACGTGGATAAATGTGAGGTTATCCACTTTGGTGGCAAAAATAGGAAGGCAGATTATTATCTGAATGGCAATAGATTGGGAGAAGGGTAAGTGCAAAGAGACCTGGGTGTCCTTATGCACCAGTCGCTGAAGGTAAGCATGCAGATGCAGCAGGCGGTTAAGAAGGCAAATGGTATGTTGGCCTTCGTAGCAAGAGGGTTTGAGTACAGGAACAAGGATGTCTTGCTGCAGTTGTACAGGGCCTTGGTGAGACCACATCTTGAGTATTGTGTGCAGTTTTGGTCGCCTTATCTGAGGAAGGATGTTCTTGCCATGGAAGGAGTTCAGCGAAGATTCACCAGGCTGATACCTGGGATGGCAGGAATGATGTATGAGGAGAGATTGGGTCGATTGGGCTTGTACTCGCTGGAGTTTAGAAGAATGAGAGGGGATCTCATTGAAACTTATAAAATTCTGACAGGACTAGACAGACCAGATGCAGGAAGGATGTTCCCGATGGTCGGGGTGTCTAGAACCAGGGGTCAAAGTCTAAGGATAAGGAGTATGCCATTTAGGACAGAAATGAGGAGGATTTTCTTCACCCAGAGAGTGGTGAACCTGTGGAATTCTCTACCACAGAAGGCAGTAGAGGCCAATTCATTAAATATATTCGTAAAGTAATAAAGGACAGTATTCGACTGAAAACAAGGGCATATAAATTAGCCAAATCTAGTGGGAGGATAGAAGATTGGGAAGCATTTAAAAGCCAGCAAACAATAACTAAAAGATGAATTAAGAAAGGGGAGATAGATTATGAAAGTAAACTAGCAAAAAATATAAAAACAGATAGCAAGAGTTTCTACAGCTATATAAAAAGAAAAAGGGTGGCTAAAGTGAACGTTGGTCCCTTAGAGGATGGAACCGGGAAACTAGTGGTGGGGAACATGGAGATGGCAAAGACGCTGAACAAATATTTTGTATCAGTCTTTACAGTAGAGGACACTAAAAATATCCCAACACTGGACAAACAGGGAGCAATGGGGGGGGCGGGAGGAGCTAAACAGGATTAAAATCACTAAGGAGATGGTACTCAGTAAAATAATGGGACTTAAGGCGGATAAATCCCCCGGACCTGATGGCCTACATCCTAGGGTCTTGAGAGAAGTGGCGGTAGGGATTGTGGATGCATTGGTGATCATTTTCCAGAACTCCCTGGACTCAGGAAAGGTCCCGGCAGATTGGAAAACTGCTAATGTAACACACTTATTTAAGAAGGGAAGTAGACAAAAAGCTGGAAACTATAGACCAGTTAGCCTAACATCTGTGGTTGGCAAAATGTTAGAGTCCATTATTAAGGAAACAGTAACAGAGCATTTGGATAAACATAATTTAATAGGACAGAGTCAGCATGGTTTTACGAAGGGGAAGTCATGTTTGACAAATTTGCTCGAATTCTTTGAGGATGTAACATACAGGGTGGATAAAGGGGAACCAGTGGATGTAGTGTATTTGGACTTCCAAAAGGCATTTGACAAGGTTCCACACAAAAGATTACTGATCAAGATAAAAAATCACGGGATTGGGGGTAATATACTGGCATGGGTGGAAGATTGGCTATCTAACAGAAAACAAAGAGTTGGGATAAATGGTTCGTTTTCGGGCTGGCAATCAGTAACTAGTGGTGTTCCGCAGGCGTCAGTGCTGGGACCCCAACTCTTTACAATCTATATTAACAATTTGGAGAAAGGGACCGAGTGCAACATATCCAAGTTTGCCGACGATACAAAGATGGGAGGGAAAGCAGTGAGTGAGGAGGACATAAAAAACCTGCAAAAGGACATAGACAGGCTAAGTGAGTGGGCAGAGATTTGGCAGATGCAATATAATGTTGGAAAGTGTGAGGTTATGCACTTTGGCAGAAAAAATCAAAGAGCAAGTTATTATCTAAATGGAGAGAAACTGCAAAGTGCTACAGTACAAAGGGATCTGGGGGTCCTGGTGCATGAAACACAAAAAGTTAGTATGCAGGTGCAGCAGGTGATCAGGAAGGCCAATGGAATCTTGGCTTTTATTGCAAGGGGGAGGGAGTATAAAAACAGGGAAGTCTTGCTGCAGTTATACAGGGTATTGGTGAGGCCACACCTGGAATACTGCGTGCAGTTTTGGTTTCCATATTTAAGAAAAGATATACTTGCTCTCGAGGCGGTTCAGAGAAGGTTCACTCGGTTGATTCCGGAGATGAGGGGGTTGACGTATGAGGAAAGGTTGAGTAGGTTGGGACTCTACTCATTGGAGTTCAGAAGAATGAGAGGCGATCTTATCGAAACATATAAGATTGTGAGGGGGCTTGATCGGGTGGATGCGGTGAGGATGTTTCCACTGATGGGTGAGACTAGAACTAGGGGGCATAATCTTAGAATAAGGGGCTGCCCTTTCAAAACTGAGATGAGGAGAAACTTCTTCACTCAGAGGGTAGTAAATCTATGGAATTTGCTACCCCAGAGAGCTGTGGAAGCTGCGACATTAAATAAATTTAAAATGGAGATAGACATTTTCCTAGCAGATAAGGGAATTAGGGGTTACGGGGAGAGGGCAGGGAAGTGAACGTGAGTCTAGATTCGGATCAGCCATGATCCTATTGAATGGCGGAGCAGGCCCGAGGGGCCGTATGGCCTACTCCTGCTCCTACTTCTTATGTTCTTATATTCAAGAAGGAGTTGGATATATTTCTTAAGGCTAAAGGGATCAAGGGGTATGGGGAGAAAGCAGGGACCGGGCACTGAATTTGGATGATCAGCCATGATCACATTGAATGGCGGAGCAGGCTCGAGGGACCGAATGGCCTATTCCTGCTCCTATCTTCTATGTCTATCTATGTTTCTGCTTCGTCCTCTCCGTGACGACCCTTTTTCAGATATTCCCTTGCGTTAGTTTCACTGCCCGCTCTTCTCGAACTAAGTTTTAATGTCGTTATTAATTATTCGGAGTATTTATTCAACGATTTATTTATAGTTAAGTTTTAAAAAACGTGTGCGTATAGTCAGTTAAATACTTCACTCAATTTCCTCTGCTGGGCTGTGCTGCCGCAGGGGGGCTCCTTTTAAACTCTCCTGTACTCGTCTGGTTTCCTTTTGAAAGCATCTAAGCTATTTTCCTCAACCACTTCCTGTGATGGAGAGTTTCACATTCTCAGCACTCTCTGCTGTTCACAATTTACATTAACGATTTAGACTTTGGAATCAAAAACACAATTTCTAAAATTGGGGATGACACCAAATTGGGGGGGGGGATAAAGAGTCAATACTGAGGAGGACTGCAACAAATTACAGAAGGACATTAATAAACTTGCAGAATGGGCATATAATTGGGAAATGAAGTTCAACACAGATAAATGTGAGGTATTACATTTTGGTAGGAAGAATAGGGAGGTCACTTATCACTTGGAGGGTGCGAGTCTAGGTGGGGTAGAGGAACAAAGGGATCTCGGAGTACAAATACACAAATCACTAAAAGTTGCGACACAGGTTAGCAAGGCCATAAAAAAAGCAAACCAAGCACTCGGGTTTATTTCTGGAGGTATAGAATTGAAAAGTAGGGAAGTTATGCTAAACCTGTATCAAACTTAGTTAGACCACACTTAGAGCATTGTGTACAGTTCTGGTTGCCTTATTATAAAAAGGATATAGAGGCACTGGAGAGGGTGCAGAGAAGATTTACAAGGATGATACCAAAAATGCAAAGGTATACAAATCAGAAAAGGATGAACAGGCTGGGTCTCTTTTCTCTTGAAAAAAGGCTGAGGGGTGACCTAATAGAGGTCTTTAAAATTATGAAAGGTTTTGATAGAATGGATACCGAGAGAATGTTTCCACTTGTGGGGAAGAGTATAACTAAAGGCCGTCAATATAAGATAGTCACCAAGAAATCCAATAGGGAATTCAGAAGAAACTTCTTTACCCAGAGAGTGGTGAGAAAGTGGAACTCGCGACCACAGGGAGTGGTTGAAGCGAATAGTATCGATGCATTTAAGGGGAGGCTAGACAAACATATGAGGGAGAAGGGAATAGAGGGTTACGCTGATAGAGTTAGATGAGGAAAGATGGGAGGAGGCTCGAGTGGAGCATAAACGCCGGCATGGACTGGTTGGGCCGAATGGCCTGTTTCTGTGCCGTATATATGAGGTAATCCTATATAAAGAAATTTCTCCTTATTTCCGTATTGGATTTATTCGTAACTAGCTTGTATTTATGGCCCCTAGTTTTGGATTTTCCCACAAGAATCATAGAATCATAGAACAGTTACAGCACAAAAGGAGGCCGGGCCTATTTGGCCCGTTGAGCCCGTGCCGGCTCTCTGCAAGAGCACTTCAGCTGGTCTCACTCCCCCACCCTTTCCCCGTAGCCCTGCAATTATTTTTCCTTCAGGTACTTATCCAATTCCCTTTTGAAAGCCATGATTGAATCTGCCCCCACCGCCCTTTCAGGCAGTGCATTCCAGATCCTAACCACTCGCTGCGTAAAAAAGTTTTTCCTCATGTCGCCTTTGGTTCTTCTGCCAATCACCTTAAATCTGTGTCCTCTGGTTCTCGACCCTTCCGCCAATGGGAACAGTTTCTTTCTATCTACTCTGTCTAGACCCCTCCTGATTTTGATCATCTCGATCAACCTTCTTTGCTGTTAGGAGAACAACCCCAGCTTCTCCAGTCTATCAACGTAACTGAAGTCCCTCATGCCTGGAACCATTCTTGTAAATCTTTTCTGCACCCTCTCCAAGGCCTTCACATCCTTCCTAAAGTGCGGTGCCCAGAATTGGACACAATACTCCTGTTGAGGCCAAACCAGAGATTTATAAAGGTTCATCATAACTTCCTTGCTTTTGTGCTCTGTGCCGTTTTTTATGAAGCCCAGGATCCCGTATGCTTTTTAACCGCTTTCTCAACCTGTCCTGCCATTTTCAACGATTTGTGCACACATACCCCCAGGTCTCTCTGTTCATGCACCCCCTTTAGAATTGTACCTGTTTAGTTTATATTGCTTCTCCTAGTTCTTCCTACCAAAATGTATCACTTCACACTTTTCTGCGTTAAATTTCATCTCCCACGTGTCTGCACAATTCCACCAGCCTGTCTACGTCCTCTTGAAGTCTATCACTATCCTCCTCACTGTTCACTATACGTCATCTGCAAATGTTGAAATTGTGCCCTGTAGACCCAAGTCCAAGTCATTAATATATATCAAGAAAAGCAGTGGTCCTAGTACTGACCCCTGGGGAACACCACTGTACACCTTCCTCCAGTCCGAAAAACAACCGTTCACCACTACTCTCTGTTTCCTGTCACTTAGCCAATTTGGTATCCATGCTGCCACTGTCCCTTTTATTCCATGGACTTCAACTTTGCTGACAAGCCTATTATGTGGCACTTTATCAAACGCCTTTTGGAAGTCCATGTACACCACGTCAACCGCAGTGCCCTCATCAACCCTCTCTGTTACCCCATCAAAAAACTCAATCAAGTTAGTTAAACACAATTTGCCTTTAACAAATCCATGCTGGCTTTCTTTAATTAATCCACACTTGTCCAAGTGACTCTTAATTTTGTCCCTGATTATTGTTTCTAAAAGCTTTCCCACCACCGAGGTTAAGCTGATTGGCCTGTAGTTGCTGGGTTTATCCTTGCACCCTTTTTTGAACAAGGGTGTAACATTTGCAATTCTCCAGTCCTCTGGCACCACCCCCGTATCTAAGGAGGATTGGAAGATTATGGCCAGTACCTCCGCAATTTCCACCCTTATCTTCCTCAGCATCCTAGGATGCATCCCATCCAGTCCTGGTGACTTATCTACTTTAAGTACAGCCAGCCTTTCTAGTACCTCCTCTTTATCAATTTTTATCCCATCCAGTATCTCAACTGCCTCCTCTTTCACTATGACTTTAGAAGCATCCTCTTCCTTGATAAAGACAGATGCAAAGTATTCATTTAGTACCTCAGCCATGCCCCTGCCTCCATGCGTAGGTCTCCTTTTTGGTCTGTAATTGGCTCCACCCCTCCTCTTCGTGCCCGTTTACTATTTATATGCCCATAGAAGACCATCGTGTTCCCTTTTATGTTAGCTGCCAGTCTATTCTCGTACTTTCTCTTTGCCCCTCTTATTTCCTTTTTCACTTCCCCTCTGAACTTTCTATATTCAGCCCGATTTTCACTTGTATTCTCAACCTGACATCTGCCATACGACCCCTTTTTCTGCTTCATCTTTCTCTTTCGTCATCCAAGGAGCTCTGGCTTTGGTTGCCCTACCTTTCCCCCTAGTGGGAATGTACCCGAACCATCTCCTCTTTAAAGGCAGCCCATTGTTTGATTACAGTTTTGCCTGCCAATCTTTGATTCCAATTTACCCGGGCTAGACCCGTTCTCAACCCACTGAATTCAGCCCTCGTGCAATGAAGTATTTTTACTCTAGCTTGCTCCTTGTCCTTTTGCATTGCTAATCTAAACCTTATGAAGCATTCTCTCCACATCTACCCTGACCAACCCATTCATAATTTTGAAGACTTTTTTCAGGTCACCTCTAATTCAAAAGAAAAAAGCCCCAACCTGTTCAATTTTACCTGATAGCCATAGCAGAGCAGAAGGAGAAGAATAAAGGGGGAGATCCCAGGCTACTATGTGAGGCAAAGGAGGAGATTGCAGGGGCTCTGACACAAATTTTCAGAACCTCTCTGGCCACAGGGGATGTGCCAGAGGACTGGAGAACAGCTAACGTAGTACCATTATTCAAGAAGGGTAGCAGGGATAAACCAGGGAATTACAGGCCGGTGAGCCTAACATCAGTGGTAGGGAAATTATTGGAAAAAATTCTGAGGGACAGAATTGGTCTCCACTTGGAGAGGCAAGGATTAATCAGGGATAGTCAGCATGGCTTTGTCAAGGGAAGATCATGTCTGACCAATTTGATTGAATTTTTCGAGGGGGTGACCAGGTGTGTGGATGAGGGTAGTGCAGTGGATGTGGTTTACATGGATCTCAGTAAGGCTTTTGATAAAGTCCCGCATAGGAGACTGGTCAGGAAGGTAAGAGCCCATGGGATCCAGGGTGCCTTGGCACATTGGATCCAAAACTGGCTTAATGGCAGAAGGCAGAGGGTGATGGTGGAAGGTTGTTTTTGTGACTGGAAGCCTGTGTCCAGTGGGGTACCGCAGGGATCGGTGCTGGGTCCCTTGCTGTTTGTGGTCTACATTAATGATTTGGATGTGAATGTAAAAGGTATGATCAGTAAGTTCGCAGATGACACAAAAATTGGTGGGGTGGTAAATAGCGAGGCGGGAAGCCTCAGGCTACAGGACGATATAGATGGGTTGGTCAGATGGGCAGAACAGTGGCAAATGGAATTTAACCCTGAAAAGTGTGAGGTGATGCATTTTGGATGGACTAACAAGGCAAGGGAATACACAATGAATGGTAAGACCCTAGGAAAGACAGAGGATCAGCGGGACCTTGGTGTGCATGTACATAGATCCCTGAAGGCAGCAGAACAGGTGGATAAGGTGGTTAAAAAGGCATATGGGATACTTGCCTTCATTAGCCGAGGCATAGAATATAAGAGCAGGGAGGTTATCACAGAATCCCCACAGTGCAGATAGAGGCCATTTCGGTTTGATTGAATTTTTCGAGGGGGTGACTAGGTGTGTGGATGAGGGTAGTGCAGTGGATGTGGTTTACATGGATCTCAGTAAGGCTTTTGATAAAGTCCCGCATAGGAGACTGGTCAGGAAGGTAAGAACCCATGGGATCCAGGGTGCCTTGGCACATTGGATCCAAAACTGGCTTAGTTGCAGAAGGCAGATGGAGCTGTACAAAACGCTGGTAAGGCCACAGCTGGAGTACTGTGTGCAGTTCTGGTCACCACACTATAGGAAGGATGTGATTGCTTTGGAGAGGGTGCAGAGGAGATTTACCAGGATGTTACCTGGGCTGGAGCGCTTCAGCTATGAAGAAAGACTGGACAGGCTGGGGTTGTTTTCCTTGGAGCAGAGAAGGCTGAGGGGGGACCTGATTGAGGTATACAAAATTATGAGGGGCATAGATAGGGTGGATAGAAAGAAACTTTTCCCCTTAGTAGAGGGGTCAGTAACAAGGGGGCATAGATTCAAGGTAAGGGGCAGGAGGTTTAGAGGGGATTTGAGGAAAAACTTTTTCACCCAGAGGGTGGTTGGAATCTGGAACTCACTGCCTGAAAGGGTGGTAGAGGCAGGAACCCTCACAACATTCAAGAAGCATTTGGATGAGCACTTGAAATGCCATAGCATACAAGGCTACGGACCAAGTGCTGGAAAATGGGATTAGATTAGACAGGGCTTGATGGCCAGCGTGGACGCGATGGGCCGAAGGGCCTCTTTCTGTGCTGTATAACTCGATGACTCTATGACTCTATGAGAAATTCGGTATCGCCCCATTTGGGGCGCAATTATCGGCCGAGCGCAAAGATTAGCACCTGGCGCTAATTATCGCCTCCGACGGCAAACTTGGCTTTTATCGCCCCTGGAGGTGATTGGAGCGCTAAATCAGGCGCTTCACATCTGTCTTAAGGCGCAAAGGCCAAGGAGCGAGGCGCTAACTCACAGCGCTGGCGAAGCTCATGTGATGTCAGTCAGCAATGGAACACAGACACACTGGCACCGGCCAATTCTTAAAGGGGAGTTCTGGTGAATGGTCATCGACCTGAAGCGTTAACTCTGTTTCTCTCTTCACAGATGCTGCTTGACCTGCTGAGTTTCTCTAGCATTTTCTGTTTTTATCTTAAAGGGGAGGGTTTATCTTGGTCTCCCTCCACATCCTGTTCATTGCAGCCTTGAGTCTCGGCCTGGAGAGACCTGTACATCAAATCTGCTGGAAAGAACAATGGAGAGGCCCAGGGAAAGAGCTCAGAGTGCAGCCCCCACAGTCTCTTCTAAATAGATACAAGGAAGGGCAAATCAAAATGAACCTGCAAAGTGCTGCTCAGTACCCAAAACTCCTTCACACAGCGTTGAATCTCTCCAGAAGTCTCTCTCTCTCTCTCAGAATGCGTGGTGCAAAAATGTCACCAACAAAAAAAGGCAGGAAGCGGTCGTCTTTAAATAGCGCTCCCCCAGTCCCTACCCGACTGCAAAACGCTCCCCTCAACCTGTCGTTGCTTGCGGCAGGCGTTAAGGCAGGGGGCGCCACTCAATTTCCAGTCCGGGCCGCTACCGAGGCGTTGCGCACTCGACTGACGTCACAATCTGCCGGCGCAGGAGATCGTGGTGGTAGTGTTTAGCGCCGCCGCAAAATGTCCGGTCAATTTCGCGAGAGGCGCAGAAATCGCCGCGCCCGGGCACTAGTTGGTTTGCGCCACACTTAGCGCCCTCTTAAGGCACTAATGGGTGGCGCTACCAACTGAATTTTTCCCCCATACTCTCCAGATGGCTAAACTTGAAAGGCATTGGCAGCAGCCATGAAAATTGTCTGGACAGAAGCATTTGGAGTTTTGCAGAAGACTCCACAAGCCTGTTACAGCATTCCTTGTGGACCAGGAGGTGCAGCAATACTTCCCCCAGCCCTCCCGATCGTGAGCCTTCTCCCCCGCCTCCAGCCCTCCCAATCACGGGTAGCCGCCGCCAACCTCCCCCAGCCCTCCTGATCGCGAGCCTTCTCCCCCGACCCCAGCCCTCCCGATTGCGAGCCTTCTCCCCGCTACCCAACCCCAGCCCTCCTGATCACAGGTAGCCCCCGCCCACCTCCCCCAGTCCTCCCGATCATGAGCCTTCTCCCCCCCACCCGACCCCAGCCCTCCCGACCGCGGGCCTCCCCCCGACCCCCTCACCTGACCCCCCCACCTGACCCCAGCCCTCCCGACCGCGGGCCGCCCCCCGACCCCCCCCACCTGACCTCAGCCCTCCCGACCGCGGGCCTCCCCCCGACCCCCCCCCCACCTGACCTCAGCCCTCCCGACCGCGGGCCTCCCCCCGACCCCCCCCCCACCTGACCCCAGCCCTCCCGACCGCGGGCCTCCCCCCGACCCCCCCACCTGACCCCAGCCCTCCCGACCGCGGGCCTCTCCCTGACCCCCGCACCTGACCCCAGCCCTCCCGACCGCGGGCCTCCCCCCGACCCCCCCACCTGACCCCAGCCCTCCCAATTGTACAGGGCGTGGTGAGACCACACCTGGAGTACTGCATACATTTTTGGTCTCCTTATTTAAGGAAGGATATACTTGCATTGGAGGCAGTTCAGAGAAGGCTCACGAGGTTGATTCCGGAGATGAAGGGGTTGTCTTATGAAGAAAGGTTGAGCAGGTTGGGCCTATACTCATTGGAGTTTAGAAGAATGAGAGGGGATCTTATTGAAACATATGAAAAATTTGGATGCATTGTGCCTCCCATTAGCGTCCTAAGAGGGCGCTAATGAGGCGCAAAACAACTAGTGCCTGGGCGCGGCGATGTTTGCGCCGCCTGCGAAATTGACCAGGCATTTTGTGGTGGTGCTAAACACTACCGCCACGATCTCCTGCGCCGGCAGATTGTGACATCAGTCGAGCGTGCAACGACCCATTAGCGCCCCGGACCAGATATTGAGTGGCGCCCCCTGCCTTACCGCCTGCCGCTAGCAACGACAGGTTGAGGGGAACGTTTTGCAGTCGGGCAGGGACTGGGGGAGCGCTATTTAAAGGCGACCGCTTCCTGCCTTTTTTTGTCGGCGACATTTTTGCACTACGCATTCTGAGAGAGAGAGAGAGACTTCTGGAAAGATTCAACACAGTGTGAAGGAGTTTTGGGTACTGAGCAGCTTTGCAGGCTCATTTTGATTTGACCTCCCTTGCATCGATTTAGAAGAGACTTTGGGAGCTGCACTCTGAGCTCTTTCCCTGGGTCTCGCCATTGTCCTTTCCAGCAGATTTGATGTACAGGTCTCTCCAGGCCGAGATTCAAGGCTGCAATGAGCAGGATGTGGATGGAGAGCAAGATCGACCCTCCCCTTTAAGAACTGGCCGGCGCCAGTATGTCTGTGTTCCATTGCTGACTGACATCACGAGTTTCGCCAGCACTCTGAGGTAGCGCCTCGCTCCTCGGCGTTAGCACCATAAGACAGGTGTGTAGTGCCTGATTTAGCGCTCCAATCACCTCCAGGGGCGATAGAAGCCAGGTTTGCAGTCGGTGGCGATAATTAGTGGCAGGCACTAAACTTTGCGCCCAGCCGATAATTGTGCCCCAAATGGGGCGTTACCGAATTTCTCCCTCATAAGGTTCTGATGGGGCTTGACAAGGCAGATGCAGAGAGGATGTTTCCCTTCGTGGGGGAATCTAGAACTAGGGGGCATAATTTCAGAATAAGGGGGCACCCTTTTAAACCGGAAATGAGGAGGAATCTCTTCTCAGAGGGTCGTGAATCTTTGGAATTCTCTTCCCCAGAGAGCTGAGGAGGCTGGGTCATTGAATATATTTAAGGTGGAGATAGACGGATTTTTGAAAGGTGAGGGAGTCGAGGGTTATGGGGAGCGGGCAGGGAAGTGGAGTTGAGGCCAAGATCAGATCAGCCATGATCTTATTGAATGGCGGAGCAGGCTCGAGGGGCCGAATTTCCTACTCCTGATCCTACGTCTTATGTTCTAATATTTATATATATAATATAAATAATATAGGACATAGGTTGTCCTATGAGGAAAGATTGAGTAGAATGGGCCTATATTCCCTGGAGTTTAGAAGAATGAGAGGTGATCTCATTGAAACGTATAAAATTCTTAGAGGGCTTGACAGGGTAGATGTTGTTTCCCCTGGCTGGAGAGCCTAGTACGAGGGGTCACAGTCTCAGGATAAGGGATTGGCCATTCAGGACTGAGATGAGGAGAAATTTCTTCACGCAGAGGAATTCTCAAGCCCAGAGGGCTGTGGATGCTCAGTCATTGAGTATATTCAAAGCTGAGATCGATAGATTTAGGGAATCAAGTGATACGGGGATCGGGCGGGATAGTGGAGTTGAGGTCAAAGATCAGCCATGATCTTATTGAATGGTGGAGCAGACTCGAGCGGCCGTATGGCCTACTCCTGCTCCTATTTCTTAAGTTAGCAACAGTGCACTTCATGGCAATTCATTGTGTGTGATGATCTTGGGATGTTTCCATTGGATGTGCTGAGGGTCTCTATAGGTTTAAGTGTTTCTTTCTTTCATCAGGAGAACATCTCCTACATGAGGCAGGACATACCGAATTGTAGGAGCAATTGCATAGGCCAGAACAGGAGGAGCACAGTGATAGGGTGGGGTGAGGCCATGGAGGGATTTGAACACAGGGGTGATGGGTTAAACAGGACTTGGTACCAGTTAGGACACGGGCAGCTCAAGTTTACGGTGATGGGGAGGTGGGAGTCCATCCAGTAGAGCATTGGATTAGACAGTAAAAGCGGTGGGTCGTGCGTGTGGGCCGCACTGTCCCGTGCCCTGTGCTCTTTGTAAATGACCCCACTGTTGTTCGCCTGCAGGTCATTTCACACAGCTGGTTTGGAGAGATTCCAAGGAGATCGGGGTTGGCCTGGCATCTGACGGCAAAGGTCTCACCGTGGTAGTGGCTCAGTTCGACCCGGCCGGCAACATCACCAACCCGGGCTACTTTGCTAAAAACGTCCTGCCCGTTGGCAGCAAAATGAAGGAGGGCAAGGGTGGGTCGACCCAAGGAGAGAGCGTCAAGGCACCTGGCGCACCAGGAACAAGCCAGGTGGCACTAGTGTCAGGTACGGGTTTTGTTCTTTAAAAAACGCTCGCCTTTCCTGTCAGAGAATTGAAAACAATGGTTGATACGGGACAGCCAAGCCCAACCACCCCAAGGGTGAGTGCGGGTAGCTCCTGAGTGCTCTGACAGGAGTCCAATGGAGCTTTGTTTACACGGTCTTTGGAGCAGTCCACTGACTGAGGCTTCTACAGATGAACTGACAGTGACACAGTGAGGGAAACAACAGAAGGAGCGGGGGGAATACAGGGAAAACCTGGTAAGTATTGGGACTTGAAGGCCCTTACGATCAAAATGGCAGGGCCTCATTTAAACAATCTTCTGCAGACTCACGCCCGACAGCCGATCAAATCGACAGCCTGGCTGGCGGGTGGGAGCAGTAATTTGCAGCAGGAGGCCACAGCTGGGGACCCCGGCAGTTAGGGGGGGTCTGGCCGCGATTGGGGCAGAGTGGGGGGTATCCTGGTTCAAGGGAGGCCCGAGGCTTCCTTGTGAGGTCTGGAGGAGCACTCCTACCGTCCTACCCCTCCTGGTCCTCCTGGTCCTCCGGCCCCTCCTGGTCCTCCGGCCCCTCCTGGTCCTCCTGGTCCTCCTGCCCCTCCTACCCCTCCTGGTCCTCCTAACCTTCCGGCCCCTCCTGGTCCTCCTCCCACTCCTACCCCTCCGGCCCTTCCTGGTCCTCCTACCCCTCCGGCCCCTCCTGGTGCTCCGGCCCCTCCTGGTCCTCCTGGTCCTCCTGCCCCTCCTGGTCCTCCTGGTCCTCCGGCCCCTCCTGGTCCTCCGGCCCCTCCTGGTCCTCCTGGTCCTCCTGCCCCTCCTGGTCCTCTGGCCCCTCCTGGTCCTCCGGCCCCTCCTGGTCCTCCTGCCCCTCCTGGTCCTCCGGCCCCTCCTGGTCCTCCGGCCCCTCCTGGTCCTCCTGCCCCTCCTACCCCTCCTGGTCCTCCTAACCTTCCGGCCCCGCCTGGTCCTCCTCCCACTCCTACCCCTCCGGTCCTTCCTGGTCCTCCTACCCCTCCGGCCCTTCCTGGTACTCCTACCCCTCCCGGTCCTCCTACCCCTCCTGGTCCTCCTACCCCTCCGGCACCTCCTGGTCCTCCTACCCCTCTGGCCCCTCCTGGTCCTCCGGCCCCTCCTACCCCTCCTGGCCCACAAGAAAACCTGAAAAATACATTTAAAACTTACCTGCTGGGCCTCTCCTGGTCCAGCATCCAGCTCCCGGCAGGTTTTGCCTGATGGGGGAGCCGACACTGCCCCTGCCCAGCCCCCCACCCACCCACTCTCAGACCTCCGGTTCAAATTGCAGATCGGGTCCTGGTGCCAGGATCAGACCCTATCTGCATATTTAAAGAAGAACTCCGCTTCCTTCCCGTGGGCGTCACGCTCGCATGCTCAGGAGAGCAGGTTCTATTGGGGAAACGGGATCAAAGGGAATAACTGAATCGCATTACTTTAACCGCAGCAGTACCAACCGCGCCCACCCACCCCCCCCCCGCGCCCCACCCCACCCTGGCACAGTTTCCACCAGGTGGGGGCAGTTAAAATCAGGGCCAATGAATATTCACCAGAGTGTAATTGTTACTGGCGGTAAGATGGAGTGTGGATTTGATTGTCCCAACACCATGTCTCGCTGATGTTGCTTTCATTGCAATTAGCTGCAGGCTTCTGCACAGCTTGGTGCCCACACAGAGACCCTGGCATCACTATCCACAGCCAGTACATGCACTTTTTGTACACTCACATGTTAGCCACACCGACACACTCTCATGCCTAGACATGCTAACATTCAAACACCAGTAGGCCTTCGTGTTCACACACAGACAGCCTGACAACCCACACAGATTCACCCTGACTCATAGTCAGGCTTACAAGCCCCACATACCAACACGCCCTTACACGTTCCCAAACTGCTGCTCATACAAGAATGCACACCCTTCGGGGCAGAATTCCGTGGGTTGAGGCCTTCAGCGGCTAAATGCTGGGCTTGACTTGGAGGGTGAGGAAGCTGCTACAGGGACCTCTCTCTCCCCGGGGGGTCGAGGGGCCTTTACCATTGCCTCATGGGACCTATCCCCACTGTCCACATGGCAGCCATGGGAGACGGTGGTAAGTGGAGTGGATGGGAGGGGAAATCCACTGGAGACCCAGGACCCATGCCCCCTGCTGCCATTGGCATGCCCTGGGCAGGGAAGGACTGCCAGCTGGACATGGGCAGGAGGAGGAAAATCCCAGTCAGGGCACTGAGATGGTGATAGGCCCGATTTCAGGCGGGATCGTGGAGGAGAATTCACCGCCCCCACCTCAGCGAGACCTATGCTCACACACATTGACACACCTTCAAATCTTCCCTGTTGCTCCCTCAGACACGCACACACACTCACTCACTCACTCACTCACTCACACAGACATACATACACACTCTCTCACACACACACACACACTCACTCACTCACTCACTCACTCTCACACAGACATACACACACACACACACACTCACTCACTCACACAGACATACACACACACACACACACACGCACACGCACACGCACACGCACACACACACACACTGTTCACATCCACTTGTGGGCATTTTCATTTCTTACCCTTATTCAAGTGAAAGTTATTTTTGTGTTTTTACCCCTTGTCTTGTTTTACATATTCCACTGCCTCGCTACTATAGGGAGAAACGACTGGCCAGTCAAAATCCGACTGATCCCGCTCATTACGGGGACAAGGTAGCTGGGTGACTCAACTTTTGATTTCCCAGTTCGATGGTGAAGCTCGTGGTCCTTTGTTTGGTGCCTTCAGGAGAAACTTCTTTACCCAGAGAGTGGTTAGAATGTGAAACTCGCTACCACAAGGATTAGTTGAGGCGAATACCATAGATGTCTTTAAGAGGAAGCTAGATAATTACATGAGGGAGAAAGGAATAGAAGGAGATGGTGATAGGGTGAGATGAAGTAAGGTGGGAGGAGGCTCGTGTGGAGTACAAAAACTGGCATGGGCCAGTTGGGCCGAATGGCCTGTATCTGTGCTGTAAATTCTATGTAATTCTACGTATGTAAATGTCACATTTAAGTTTCAGTAGCATTCTTGATGGTGTAACCTGCCAATCCATGACATAGCAATATGAACAATATGTCACACAGCAGCCTCAGTAATGCCCTGTGAAAGATATCAATCGACATCTGGTATTTTGCAGAGAAAGAAAAAAAAGCTTTTATTGCTGAACTTCTTCAAGAACATAACAGATTACGAGCCCTACACCAGTCACAGCCACTCCAGTTCAAGCCTGAACTCTCCGTGCAAGCACAGAAATGGGCAGAGCATCTCATCGATATCAAAACACTCCAGCACAGTGTCACCGAGTATGGAGAGAATCTCTGGTACAAATGGAGCAGCAATGCTAAGCTACCGACAGGTATAGAGTTCTTCATCAACTTCTGCACAGGTAGGGAGCTGAGGGTTCAGAGTGACCTCTCACAGGTAGAGAGCTGAGCGTTCAGAGTGACCTCACACAGGTAGAGAGCTGAGGGTTCAGAGTGACCTCATACAGGTAGAGAGCTGAGGGTTCAGAGTGACCTCACACAGGTAGAGAGCTGAGGGTTCAGAGTGACCTCATACAGGTAGAGAGCTGAGGGTTCAGAGTGACCTCACACAGGTAGGGAGCTGAGGGTTCAGAGTGACCTATCACAGGTAGAGAGCTGAGCGTTCAGAGTGACCTCACACTGGTAGAGAGCTATACTTTGGAGGAGGAATTCCTAGAGTGTATACAGGATGGTTTCCTGGACCAATATGTCGAGGAACCAACTAGAGATCAGGCCATCTTAGACTGGGTATTATGTAATGAGAAAGGATTAATTAGCAATGTGTTTCTGCGAGGCCCCTTGGGGAGGAGTGATCATAATATAATAGAATTCTTCATTAAGATGGAGAGTGAAGTTGTTGACTCAGAGACAAGGGTCCTGAATTTAAATAAAGGAAACTACGAAGGTATGAGGTGCGAGTTGGCTAGGATGGATTCGGGAACGTTACTTAAAAAGCTGACGGTGGATAGGCAATGACAAACATTTAAAGATCGCATGGATGAACTACAGAATTTGTTCATCCCTGTTTGGCATAAAAATAAAACAAAAAAGGTGACTCAACCATGGCTAACAAGGGAAATTAGGGGTAGCATAAGATCCAAGGAGAGGATGTATAAATTGGCCAGAAAAAGCAGTAAACCTGAGGATTGGGAGCAGTTTAGGATTCAGCAAAGGAGGACAAAGGGATTAATTAAGAGGGGGAAAATAGAATATGAGAGTAAGCTTGCAAGGAACATAAAAACTGACTGTAAAAGCTCCTATAGATATGTGAAGAGAAAAAGATTGGTGAAGTCAAGCGTAGGTCCCTTGCAGTCAGAATCAGGGGAATTTATAAGGGGGAACAAAGAAATGGCAGACCAATTAAATACATACTTTGGTTCTGTCTTCACAAAGGAGGATACAAAAAACCTTCTAGAGATGTCGGGGAACATATGGCAGCACGGTGGCATAGTGGTTAGCACTGTTGCCTCACAGCGCCAGGGACCCGGGTTCGAATCCGGCCTCGGGCGACTGTCTGTGTGGAGTTTGCACATTCTCCCCGTGTTTGCGTGGGTTTCCTCCAGGTGCTCCGGTTTCCTCCCACAGTCCAAAGATGTGCGGGTTAGGTTGATTGGCTATGATAAATTGACCCTTAGTGTTAGGGGGATTAAATACGTGGGGTTACGGGGATAGGGTGGGATATGTGTTGGTGTAGGGGTTACGGGGATCGGGTGGGATATGTGTCGGTGCAGGCTCGATGGGCCGAAATGGCCTCTATCTGCACTGTGGGGTTTCTGTGATGAGGTCTAATGAGAGGGAGGAATTGAATGAAATCAGTATTTGTAGGGAACATGCATTTACAAAAGGTAAATCATGCTTGACTAATCTACTGGAATTTTTTCAGGATGTAACTGGTAGAATAGATAAGGGAGAACCAGTGGATGTGGTGTATTTGGACTTTCAGAAGGCTTTCGATAAGGTCCTGCATAAGAGATTGGCATGCAAAGTTAAAGCACATGGGATTGGATGTAAGGTACTGACTTGGATAGAGAACTGGTTGGCAGACAGGAAGCAAAGAGTTGGAATAAACAGGTCTTTTTCCGAGTGGCAGGCAGTGACTAGTAGGGTACTGCAGGGATCGGTGCTAGGACCCCAGCTATTCACAATATATATTAATGATCTAGACGAGGGAACTAGATGTAATATCTCCAAGTTTGCAGATGACAGAAAGCTGGGTGGGCGTGTGTGCTGTGAGGAGGATGCAGAGAAACTCCAGTATGATTTGGACAGGTTGGGTGATTGGGCAGATGCATGGCAGATGCAGTATAATGTGGATAAATGCGAGGTAATCCACTTCGGTGGCAAAAACAGGAAGGCAGATTATTATCTGAACGGCAATAGATTGGGAAAAGGGGAAGTGCAATGAGACCTGGGTGTCCTTGTGCACCAGTCGCTGAAGGTAAGCACGCAGATGCAGCAGGCGGTTAAGAAGGCAAATGGTATGTTTGCCTTCATAGCGAGAGGATTCGAGTACAGGAGCAAGGATGTCTTGCTGCAGTTGTACAGGGCCTTGGTGAGACCACATCTTGAGTATTGTGTGCAGTTTTGGTCACCTTATCTGAGGAAGGATGTTCTTGCTGTGGAGGGAGTGCAGCGAAGATTCACCAGACTGATACCTGGGATGGCAGGAATGACGTATGAGGAGAGATTGGGTCGATTGGGCTTATACTCACTGGAGTTTAGAAGAATGAGAGGGGATCTCATTGAAACTTATAAAATTCTAACAGGACTGGACAGACTAGATGCAGGAAGGATGTTACCGATGGCAGGGGAGTCCAGAACCAGGGGTCACAGTCTAAGGATAAGGGGTAAGCCATTTAGGACAGAGATGAGGAGGAATTTCTTCACCCAGAGAGTGGTGAACCTGTGGAATTCTCTACCACAGAAGGCAGTAGAGGCCAACTTATTAAATATATTCAAGAAGGAGTTAGATATATTTCTTAAGGCTAAAGGAATCAAGGGATACGGGGAGAAGGCAGGGACATGGTACTGAATTTGGATGATCAGCCATGATGTCATTTAATGGCGGAGCAGGCTCGAGGGGCCGAATGGCCTACTCCTGCTCCTATCTTCTATGTTTCTATGAGCTGAGGGTTCAGAGTGACCTCACACAGGTAGAGAGCCGAGGGTTCAGAGTGACCTCACACAGGTAGAGAGCCGAGGGTTCAGAGTGACCTCACACAGGTAGAGAGCCGAGGGTTCAGAGTGACCTCACACAGGTAGAGAGCCGAGGGTTCAGAGTGACCTCTCACAGGTAGAGAGCCGAGGGTTCAGAGTGACCTCACACAGGTAGAGAGCCGAGGGTTCAGAGTGACCTCACACAGGTAGAGAGCCGAGGGTTCAGAGTGACCTCACACAGGTAGAGAGCCGAGGGTTCAGAGTGACCTCTCACAGGTAGAGAGCCGAGGGTTCAGAGTAACCTCACACAGGTAGAGAGCCGAGGGTTCAGAGTGACCTCACACAGGTAGAGAGCCGAGGGTTCAGAGTGACCTCACACAGGTAGAGAGCCGAGGGTTCAGAGTGACCTCACACAGGTAGAGAGCCGAGGGTTCAGAGCGACCTCTCACAGGTAGAGAGCCGAGGGTTCAGAGTGACCTCACACAGGTAGGGAGCTGAGGGTTCAGAGTGACCTCACGGGTAGAGAGCTGAGGGTTCAGAGTGAACTCTCACAGGTAGAGAGCCGAGGGTTCAGAGTGACCTCACACAGGTAGAGAGCCGAGGGTTCAGAGTGACCTCTCACAGGTAGAGAGCCGAGGGTTCAGAGTGACCTCACACAGGTAGAGAGCTGAGGGTTCAGATTGACCTCACACAGGTAGAGAGCCGAGGGTTCAGAGTGACCTCACACAGGTAGAGAGCCGAGGGTTCAGAGTGACCTCACACAGGTAGAGAGCCGAGGGTTCAGAGTGACCTCTCACAGGTAGAGAGCCGAGGGTTCAGAGTGACCTCACACAGGTAGAGAGCTGAGGGTTCAGAGTGACCTCACACAGATAGAGAGCCGAGGGTTCAGAGTGACCTCACACAGGTAGAGAGCCGAGGGTTCAGAGTGACCTCACACAGATAGAGAGCCGAGGGTTCAGAGTGACCTCACACAGGTAGAGAGCCGAGGGTTCAGAGTGACCTCACACAGGTAGAGAGCCGAGGGTTCAGAGTGACCTCACACAGGTAGAGAGCCGAGGGTTCAGAGTGACCTCACACAGGTAGAGAGCCAAGGGTTCAGAGTGACCTCTCACAGGTAGAGAGCCGAGGGTTCAGAGTGACCTCACACAGGTAGAGAGCTGAGGGTTCAGAGTGACCTCACACAGGTAGAGAGCCGAGGGTTCAGAGTGACCTCACACAGGTAGAGAGCCGAGGGTTCAGAGTGACCTCACACAGGTAGAGAGCCGAGGGTTCAGAGTGACCTCACACAGGTAGAGAGCCGAGGGTTCAGAGTGACCTCACACAGGTAGAGAGCCGAGGGTTCAGAGTGACCTCACACAGGTAGAGAGCCGAGGGTTCAGAGTGACCTCACACAGGTAGAGAGCCGAGGGTTCAGAGTGACCTCACACAGGTAGAGAGCCGAGGGTTCAGAGTGACCTCACACAGGTAGAGAGCCGAGGGTTCAGAGTGACCTCACACAGGTAGAGAGCCGAGGGTTCAGAGTGAACTCACACAGGTAGAGAGCTGAGGGTTCAGAGTAACCTCCCAAATGTACAGAGGGTGGAGTGAGCTATGTGAGCTGAGCACTGTGATAACAACATGACAGTGAATAATAACAGATTGAGCTAAGCAGTGAATGTGAGCATTGAGGGAGAGAGTGTAAATAACACTGCCCTGACACACTGACCTCTATGGTTATAATTGGCCTTTTCCTGTGTAGGAATTGAAAAATGGAAAGTTCCTAACCAATTTTAATATTGACTTCCGCCCCCCGCCACAGGAATGTGCTAAAACGGGCTCTCACTGGGTCAAAGTGGTACCTGCTAGTCAGTACTTGTATAACCAAGATGGATGTCAACCGACCACTTGATCCCCAGTGACCTTTAACATGCCCTCAGTTACCTTGGAGGCTTGAGGTGCTCTCAGAGATAGGTATTTAGATTGGACATTGCTGTGCACAAATTGGCTGCTGCAGTTCCTACATTACAAAAGTGACTATACTTCAAAAATGTATCAATGGCTGTAAACCGCAGCGAGACGTTTGAGCTCATGAAAGACACATTCTTTTGATTTGAAATTACCCTGCAGCTGAATGACACAAATTATTTTTGATGTTTGAATGAATGATATGTTTCTTTTAAGTAAATGGTTGAATTGGTAAAAAAATGTCTTTCCGGCGGGAGATAGTGCATGGTATGGCAGGAAAGGATCCACCAACAGTTGCAGGCTGCATTTGAGGTGGAGTTTGTAGGTACGATGTGGCCCTCAGCCACCCCCTCCCCAACCCTTCACTCACAACACATTCCCTACGCTTTCCTCTTCCCACTACCCCCTCCTCTTCTTACCATCTCCTCATCTGTAATGATATCAGCAAATAGAGATGGTATTTGCCTGTTTGATGATGATGCCTTACCAGCATGTTTGCATGTATTGATTGCTTGTGCCTGACCAGCAGAGGGCATGTGACAGAGACAAGCAAGGCAGTTTAGTTTGGTTTCAGTTTTGTTCTAGATGCATCACTAGCATGATGTCTCCTGTAAATGCTGTATAAAGAGTTGAACAGACTTTAGATTAAAAGACATTCTCTTTCATAAATGTCTCGTCATTGAACCCACAAAGAAATCAATACACTCATCCACATCACCAGCCCTACCCTTTCTCTTTAAACAACCCCTATACCCTTCAGTCCTCCTTGCTACACTGTCAGTACAATAACAACTTGCATTTATATAGCGCCTTTAATGTAGTACGAGGTCCCAAGGCGCTTCACAGGAGTGTTGTCAAACCAAATTGACACCGCGCCACCTAAGGAGATATTAGGACAGGTGACCAAAAGTTTGGTCAAAGAGGTCGGTTTTAAGGAGCGTATTAAAGGAGGAGAGAGAGAGAGACGGAGAGGTTTAGGGAGGGAATTCCAGAGCTTAGGGCTCAGGCAGCTGAAGGCACGGCCACCAATGGTGCAGCAGCAGAAATTGGGGGTGCTCAGGAGGCCCGAGTTGGAGGAGCACAGCGACCTTGGAGGGTTGTAGGGCTGGAGGGGTTTACAGAGAAAGGGAGGGGCGAGGAGGGACACGGAGGGATTTGAACACCAGGATGAGAATTTTAAAATCGAGGTGTTGCTGAGTCGGGAGCCAACGTAGTCAGCGAGCACAGGGGTGACGGGCGAACGGGACGTGGTGCGAATTAGGACACGGCAGCAGAGTTTTGGATAACATCAAGTTTGTGGACGGTGGAAGATGGGAGGTTTGGAATAGTCGAGTCTGGAGGTAACACAGGCAGGGCTGAGGGTTTCACCAGTAGGTGGGCTGAGGCAGGGCGGAGATGGGCGATAGTACGGAAGTGGGAGTCGGCAGTCTGGCCAGCAATACATAATAAACAGTAATAAGATTCCTCAGGAACTGAAGGAATGTGAGGTGAGTGAAGAATTGCTGAGGAGTTCGGTATGAAAGAGCATGTTGAGCTTCTTGAATTCAATTTTTAGCAAATATAAGAATTGGAGAAACGCCTTTAGATCTTCAGTTCAGCAGATAGAGGCCAACTGAAGTGTGTGTAATGTTTCTAATATCTTTATGTTTTGTTATAGGGACCGAAGTGAGTGAATCCTGGTACAATGAAATCAAGAAATACAACTTCAAAGCTCCAGGATTTCACAGTGGAACAGGTGAGAGAAAGAGATTCAGTGAAACACGCAAGACATTTGAGAGAACGACGCACACAAAGAGAGTCAGAGGCAGAGAGAGAGAGAGGAAGAGAGAGAGAGAGAGACAGAGAGATAGAGAGAGAGGAAGAGAGAGAGACAGAGACAGAGATAGAGAGGAAGAGAGAGAGACAGAGAGAGAGAGAGGAAGAGAGAGAGACAGAGACAGAGGCAGAGAGATAGAGAGAGAGGAAGAGAGAGAGACAGAGACAGAGAGAGAGAGAGGAAAAGAGAGAGAGACAGACAGAGGCAGAGAGATAGAGAGAGAGGAAGAGAGAGAGACAGAGACAGAGAGAGAGAGAGGAAGAGAGAGAGAGAGAGACAGAGGCATGTGACATTAGAGAGAGATAGAGAGGAAGAGACAGAGAGACAGAGGCATGTGCGAGAGTTACATTAGAGATAGAGAGAAAGAGATGGGGGCACAGTCATGTGAGAGAGATACATTAGAGAGAAAGAGAGATAGAGGCAGAGTCATGTGAGAGAGTTACAGAGTCATGTGGGAGAGAGACAGCTGGAGAGACAGAGGAACAGGTAAGAAAATACATTCAGTAAGATACGCAAGGCATCAGATAAAGAGACAGAAAGAAAGAGAGAGAGGCGTAAGGGCAAATGTTCTGCTAAGTGCCCGACAGACCTAATGCTTCTGCAAGGCACTGCGCCCATCATAACAGAGGACCATGTGGTCTTCTTGACCCGGCCATTGGCAGGGCTCAGGCTCACTCCCAGTGATGGGCCTCGTGAACCGCTCCTGGTTCCTGCCCAATTTTCTGGAACGATTGATGAATCCTATCTGTGCAGTCATGGTCACACGGGGGAGGTGCCTAGCAGAAGGGATCTGGCGGGAGCAGGCATGGATATGGCTAATGCCTCAAGGTGACCTCAGGTCCAAACCATCCAGCAGCCACCATCAGCAAATGAATGTCAATGCGCTAAAATGTGGGTGGGTCCAACCAACAATCGCAGTAGTGGCGAGACCACTTCAGCAGCCAGCACATCTGCCCCTTCAATCCCATGTATCTCCCACTGAGAGCCACTGGCCGGCAACCACAGTGACGAGAGGAGCGGACACGGGATAAAATGGTGAGAGCGGCGGTGACGGCGCTATAGAGAGAGGCAGAGTGAACAGTGAGACCAGGGGCGGTGACACTATAGAGAGAGGCAGCACGGACAGTGAGACCAGGGGCGGTGACACTATAGAGAGAGGCAGAGTGAACAGTGAGACCAGGGTCGGTGACACTATAGAGAGAGGCAGCACGGACAGTGAGACCAGGGGCGGTGACACTATAGAGAGAGGCAGAGTGAACAGTGAGACCAGGGTCGGTGACACTATAGAGAGAGGCAGCACGGACAGTGAGACCAGGGGCGGTGACACTACAGAGAGAGGCAGCACAGACAGTGAGACCAGGGGCGGTGACACTATAGAGAGAGGCAGCACGGACAGTGAGACCAGGGGCGGTGACACTATAGAGAGAGGCAGCACGGACAGTGAGACCAGGGGCGGTGACACTATAGAGAGAGGCAGCACGGACAGTGAGACCAGGGGCGGTGACACTATAGAGAGAGGCAGCACGGACAGTGAGACCAGGGGTGGTGACACTATAGAGAGAGGCAGCGTGAACAGTGAGACCAGGGGCGGTGACACTATAGAGAGAGGCAGAGTGAACAGTGAGACCAGGGGCGGTGACACTATAGAGAGAGGCAGCACGGACAGTGAGACCAGGGGCGGTGACACTATAGAGAGAGGCAGCACGGACAGTGAGACCAGGGGCGGTGACACTATAGAGGGAGGCAGCACGGACAGTGAGACCGGGGCAGTGACACTATAGAGAGAGGCAGCGTGAACAGTGAGACCAGGGGCGGTGACACTATAGAGAGAGGCAGCACGGACAGTGAGACCGGGGCAGTGACACTATAGAGAGAGGCAGCGTGAACAGTGAGACCAGGGGCGGTGACACTATAGAGAGAGGCAGCACGGACAGTGAGACCAGGGGCGGTGACACTATAGAGAGAGGCAGCACGGACAGTGAGACCAGGGGCGGTGACACTATAGAGAGAGGCAGCACGGACAGTGAGACCAGGGGCGGTGACACTATAGAGAGAGGCAGCACGGACAGTGAGACCGGGGCAGTGACACTATAGAGAGAGGCAGCGTGAACAGTGAGACCAGGGGCGGTGACACTATAGAGAGAGGCAGCACGGACAGTGAGACCAGGGGCGGTGACACTATAGAGAGAGGCAGCACGTGGAACCTTCAAAACAGAAACGAATGAAGGAATGACATCAGAGGGCAGCAGATAGGTGATTGGTTGGTGAGTATTACAGGTTGATTTAGCCTCTAAGCTAGGGAAGTGGGTTGAACTCAGAGCTAGGAAACGGTAACTTGCTATTTCTTTATTTTACTTAATTAGTAACTTAAACTAGATAAACCAATTAATTAATAAAACTAAAATAATTGGTTGAAAACATAATAATTAATTAACTAATCAAATAAATAAAGAAGTTTAGTTAGAGATGGCAGGGCAGGTGGTGTGCCCTAACTGCAGCATGTGAGAGTTTGTGGAGACCAGCGAGATGCCGAGCAAACACATCTGCGACTCAAGGAACTACGGCTCAGAGTTGTTGAGCTGGAGTCTGTGGTGCAGACATTGCAGGGCATCAGGGAGGGGGAGAGTTACCTGGACAATTTGTTCCAGGAGGCAGTCACACCCCTTAGATTAAGTTGTATTTTAGAGTTCATCAATGCTCAGGGACAGGAGGGTGTAACCACAAGTCAGGAAGGTAAGGGGACCCAGGGTGTCATGATGGAGGAGCCTCGGCCATTGACTTTGACCAATAGGTGTGAGATACCTGCTACCGGTGGGGATGAGAATATGGACTGCAGGGTGGATGAGCAAACTGACCACGGCACCATGGTACAGGCAGCCATTCAAGTGGGGGGAGTGAAAAGGAATGTGGTAGTGGTAGGGAACAGTATAGTCAGAGGGATAGATACTGTTCTCTGCAGCCACGCACGACCGCGAGTTCCTAAGTTTGTCTTGCCTGCCTGGTGCCAGGATGTCTCCTCGTGGCTGGAGAAGAACTTGGAGCGGGTGGGGGAGGATCCAGTTGTCCTGGTCCATGTAGGAACCAACAGCATAGGTAGAACTAAGAATGAGGTTCTGCTGAGAGAATTTGAGGAGCTAGAGTCTAAATTAAAACACAGAACCTCACAGGTAATAATCTCTGGATTGTTACCTGAGCCACACGCAAATTGGCATAGGGACAAACAGATGAGAAGGTTAAATGCGTGGCTCAAAGAGTGGTGTGGGAGGCAGGGGTTTCAATTCATGGGGCTCTGACACCGGTACCAGGGAAAAAGGGAGCTGTTCCGTGGGGACCGGGCTCCACTTAAATCAGTCTGGGACCAGTGTCCTGGCGAATTCAATAACTAGGCGGTAGACAAGGCTTTAAACTAATGAAGGGGGATGAGAGTATTCCGGAAAGGCTAAATTCATAAGCAGTCAGGGAAATGTCAGGGCTGTAGAGCGGAGTAGTGATCGGGGAAAAGATAAGCAGAGTGGGTCAGGAAGGGACAGAAAGATTAATAAAGGTAATAGGGCATCAGTGACTAAAGTGACATCAGGGAAAAATAGAAAAAAAGTTAAAGCTAAAGTATTATATCTGAATACACGAAGCATTCGCAACAAAATAGATGAATTAATAGCACAGTTAGAAATAAATGGGTTTGATTTAATGGACATTACAGAAACGTGGTTGCAGAGTGACCAAGGTTGGGAACTAAATATTCCAGGATATTTGAGTTTTAGAAGAGACAGGCAGAATGGAAAAGGAGGAGGGGTAGCCCTGATAATAAAGGAGGGAATAAAGACAGTAGAGAGACAGGATCTTGGCTCGGAAAAACAAAATGTAGAATCAGTTTGGGTGGAGCTAAGAAACAACAAGGCACAGAAAACGCTAGTGGGAGCAGTCTATAGGCCCCCTAACAGTGGTTGTAGTGTCAAGCAGAGTATACATCAGGAAATTAGAGATGCATGTAACAAGGGTAACACAGTAATCATGGGGGACTTTAACTTTCATATAGACTGGGCAAACCAAATTTGCAGAAATAGTGCAGAGGAAGAGTTCATGGAATGCATTCAAGATAGTTTTCTAGATCAGTATGTCAAGGAACCTATGAGGGAATTGGCTATTTTAGATCTAGTACTGTGCAATGAGACAGGGTTAATTGATAGCCTTGTAGTAAAGGAGCCTCTGGGGAGCAGTGATCATAATATGATAGAATTTTATGTTGAGTTTGAGGGTGATTATGTTCAGTCCGAAAGTAGGGACCGAAAGCTGAACAAAGCAAACTACGTCGGTATGAGAGGCGAGTTGGCTAAGGTAGGTTGGGAAACTAGATTAAAAGATATGACAGTAGAAAAGCAATGGCAGACATTTAAAGAAATAATTCATAATTCGCAATGAATATACATTCCCTTAAGGAATAAAAACACCAACGGAGAAATGGTCCAACCATGGCTAACAAGAGCAATTAAAGATAGTATTAGATTAAAGGAAGAGGCTTATAATGTTGCCAAAAAGAGTAGTAAGCCTAAGGATTGGGAGGATTTTAAAATTCAGCAAAGGAGGACCAAGAAATTGATAAAGAAAGGGAAAATAGAATGAGTGTAAACTAGCGAGAGACATAAAAACAGACTGTAAAAGCTTCTATAGGTATGTAAATAGAAAAAGATTAGCGAAAGTAAATGTGGGTCCCTTACAGACTAAGACAGGAGAAATGATAATGGGGAATAAGGAAATGGCAGAGAAATTAAACAAATACTTTGTGTCTGTCTTCACGGAAGAAGATGCAAAAAACCTCCCAGAAATAGTGAAGAACACAGGGTCTAGCGAGAAGAGGAACTGAAAGAAATTAGTATTAGTAAAAAAATAGTAATGGTGAAATTAATGGGACTGTAAGCTGATAAATCTCCTGGACCTGATGGCCTACATCCTAGGGTTTTGAAAGAGGTGGCTATAGAGATAGTGGATGCATTGGTTGTCATCTTCCAAAATTCCATAGATTCTAGAACGGTTCCTGCGAATTGGAAGGTGGCAAATGTAACCCCACTATTTAAGAAAGGAGGGAGAGAGAAAACGGGGAACTACAGACCAGTTAGCCTGACATCAGTAGTAGGGAAAATGCTAGAATCTATTATTGAGGACTTGGTAACAGGGCACTTAGAAAATAATAATAGGATTGGGCAGAGTCAACACGGATTTATGAAAGGGAAATCGTGTTTGACAAATCTGTTAGAATTTTTTGAGGTAGTAACTAGCAGAATAGATAAGGGGGAACCAGTGGATGTGGTGTATTTGGATTTTCAGAAGGCATTCGATAAGGTGCCACACAAGAGGTTATTAAACAAAATTAGGGCTCATGTGATTGGGGGTAATATACTAGCATGGATTGAGGATTGGTTAATGGACAGAAAATAGAGAGTAGGAATAAACGGGTCATTTTCAGGATTGCAGGGTGTAACTAGTGGGGTACCGCAAGGATCAGTGCTTGGGCCTCAGCTATTCACAATCTACAGCAATGATTTGGATGAGGGGACTAAATGTAATATATCCATGTTTGCTGATGATACAAAGCTAGGTGAGAATGTCAGTTGTGAGGAGGATGCAAAGAGGCTTCAAGGGGATATAGACAGGCTAAGTGAGTGGGCAAGAACATGGCAAATGGAATGTAATGTGGAGAAATGTGAAGTTATCAACTTTGGTAGGAAAAATAGAAAAGCAGATTCTTTTTTAAATGGTGAGAGATTGGGAAATGTTGGTGTTCAGAGGGACCTGGGTGTCCTTGTACACGAATCACTGAAAGTTAACATGCAGGTACAGCAAGCAATTAAGAAAGCAAATGGTATGTTGCCCTTTATGCCTCACAGCGCCAGGGACCCGGGTTCAAATCCGGCCTCGGGTGACTGTCTGTGTGGAGTTTGCACATTCTCCCCGTGTTTGCGTGGGTTTCCTCCGGGTGCTCCGGTTTCCTCCCACAGTCCAAAGATGTGCGGGTTAGGTTGATTGGCCATGATAAAAAAAATTGGCCCTTAGTGTTAGGGGGGATTAAATATGTGGGGTTACGGGGTTACGGGGATAGGGCTTGGGTGGGATGGCTGTCGGTGTAAGGACCGGGTGCTAGGGTTTGGATGATCAGCCATGATCTCGTTGAATGGCGGAGCAGGCTCGAAGGGCCAAATGGCCTACTCCTGCTCCTATCTTCTATGTTTATTACAAGAGGATTTGAGAGTAAAGACATTTTACTGCAATTATATAGGGCCCTGGTGAGACCACACCTGGAGTATTGTGTACAGTTTTGGTCTCCTTACCTAAGGAAGGATATACTTGCCATAGAGGGAGTGCAACAAAGATTCACCAGACTGATTCCTGGGATGGGGGGATTGTCCTATGAGGAGAGATTGAGTAGGCTAGGCCTATATTCTCTAGAGTCTAGAAGAATGAGAGGTGATCTCATTGAAACATACAAAATTCTTACAGGGTTTGACAGGGTAGATGCAGGGATGATGTCTCCCATGGCTGGGGAGTCTAGAATCAGGGGTCACCGTCTCAGAATAAGGGGTCGGCCATTTAGGACTGAGATGAGGAGAAATTTCTTCACTCATCTCAGTCCTAAAAGACTGGTGAATCTTTGGAATTCTCGACCCCAGAAAGCTGTGGAGGCTCAGTCGTTGAGTATATTCAAGACAGAGATCGATAGATTCTTGAATATTAAGGGAATCAAGAGATATGGGGATAGTGCAGGAAAGTGGAGATGAGGTAGAAGATCAGCCATGATCTTATTGAATGGCGGAGCAGGCTCGAGGGGCCGAATGGCCGACTCCTGCTCCTAAATCTTATGTTCTTACTCCTCCCACTATGGAGTCAGCTAAAAGGAGTCACAGATTTGGATTAAAAAGACGCAGGTGATACACTGTCACTGAGGAGGAGCAGCAACTTGGCTTGTACTTCCTTGAGTGTAGAAGGTTGAGGCATGACCTGAGAAAAAGATTCAATAGAGTAAAAACAGAGAAACAATTTCCTCTGGTGGAGGAATCAAGAACAAAGGTTCACAATCTTAAAATTAGAGCTAGACTATCCAGGAGTGAAAGCAGGAAACATTTTAAGCACAAAAGGCTGTGGATGCTGGGACAATTGCAGCTTTCAAGACTAAGATTTACAGATGTTTCTACAGTAAGGGTATCAAGGAATATGGATCAAAGTGGGTAAATGGAGTTGAGGAACAGATCAGCCACAAGCCGATTGAACGGTGGAACAAGTTCGACAAGCTGAATGACCTACTCCAGTTCCTATGTAAGAACCATGGCAAAAACAGTAACATCACATAGCACAAAGTAAGGAAACAAATCGGTGACACTTTACTTGATCTTTGTCCTAAAAGTTTCTAATTGTGCAAAATAAGGTAGCAGCACCACAAAGGATGCACATGGATGGAAGTAGAGGAAATGCAGAGGAACATAGGAATTGCTAGACGAGAAAAGACCAAGGTCCGTCTATTTCGCCTTCTACCATTCTAGTAGTCACATGGTACAATGATAATGGAGTTGTTAACTAATCATAGCAATCAATCTCTAGCAATTAGAGAGACGAGAGAAGCTGGGATTGTTCTCCTTAGAGCAGAGAAGGTTAAGGGGAGATTTAAGAGAGGTGTTCAAAATTCTGGTGCCTCGCCCAAGTGGTCATTACTCATGTGTGAGTTTTGGTGGTGAGTGTTGGTCGGCTGTTGTACCTTCGGCCAACACAACCAAGTCCTAACTTCTGCTTACATAATGTCCACACAAATGCCATTTCCACCAGGGGTACTTGGATTGATGTCAGCTGTGGGAGCACAAAATCCAGGCTGACACTCCCAGTGCGGTACTGAAGGAGCGCTGCACTGTTGGAGGTGAAGTCTTTCAGATGAGTCATTAAACCGAGGTGCTCACTCAGGTGGATGTTAAAAGATCCCAAGGCACTGTCCGAAGAAGAGCAGGGGAGTTCTCCTCAGTGCCCTGGACAATATTTATCCCTCAACAATCATCACTATAACAGATTTACTATCATATTGCTGTTTGTGGGAGCTTGCTGTGCGCAAATTGGCTGCCAGGCTTCCTACATTACAACAGTGACTACACTTCAAAATGTACTTCATTGGCTGTAAAGCGCTTTGGGCCAGCCTGAGATTATGAAAGGCGCCATATAAATGCAAGTTCCTTCTTTCTTTTTGTGCTGATTCTAGGGCACTTCACCCAGCTGGTGTGGAAGGCATCGAGAGAGATGGGCGTTGGGTATGCGACAGATGGGAAAGGCATGTTCATGGTGGTGGCAGCCTACAATCCACAGGGAAACATCACCAATCCCGGCTTCTTCAAAGACAACGTGTTACCTCCCAAAAAAAAATGACCCAGGAGGAAGAGGAATGGAGTCACTGCTGTCTTGTACGCAGCACTGAATGGCACGGGAGTCATTTCATTTGGGATTTAATTGGAACTTTAAATACAATTTCTTGCCAGGCTTTGGGTGGATTTAACTATGATAGATTTTTAACAAGATTTCATTCCTTGCGGGTACCACAAATGAACAGGAGATTGCGCATCCCCGATTTTTAATCGCTCCACCATTGGCATCCGTGCCTTTAGCTGCCTAGGCCTAAGCACCGGAATTGCATCCCGAAACCTCTCTAACTCTCTCTCCTCCTTTAAGACACTACTTAAAACCTACTTCTTTGACCAAGCTTTTGGTCACCTGTCTTAATATCTCCTTATGCGGCTCAGTGTCAAATTATGTTTGATATCGGAAAGACTCAGCAGGTCAGGCAGCATCTGTGGAGAGAGAAACAGAGTTAACCTTTCAGGCCGATGACCTTTCGTCAGATGCTGCCTGACCTGCTGAATATTTCCAGCATTTTGGCCTAGAAATTCAGTTGGTAGCGCCAGCCGCTAGCGCCTTAGGAGGAGGAGAAGTGGGGCGCTAAGCGGCTAGCGCCCGGGCGCGGCGCGATCGGTACCTCTCGCGAACTTCACTCAAGATTTAGCGGCGGCGCTAAACCGCAGCGCCCGCTCAGCTGCGCGCGCAGATCCTGACGTCATTTCATGGTGCAAATCCCTTGGTGCGCCCTGAACCGGAACTTCAGTGGCGCCGCCCTTCTTTGCGCCTGGCGCCCCCAGCAACTGGTAGAGGGGAACGGTTTCCAGTCGCTGCGGGGCGCGGGGGGCGCTATTTAAAGGGGACTCCTCCTGCATTATAAGTGGCAGCCATTTTGTGCCAATCCTTCTGTGTGACAGACGGATATTTGGAGAGAGACAAAGGCAGAGAGCTTTCTGCTTTGACTCAGCGCTCGCACAGGTACTTCTGGCTTCAGGCCAGAGCTTTGTACTTGGATTTAACTTTCAGTGCCATAGCCTTGAGTCGCCACATATAATGGGGGCTGCAATGGGTGGAAACGTTGGCTTTCTGCATTGCATTCAAAGGGATCAGAGACGCCGTGAGAGAGTGCCAGTCATGGCCAGACGGAGAAGGGCCAACAGGCGTCGGCACAGGAGGCCTTACCCTCCCAGGGTATACCGCCAGCAGTTCTCATATCTGAACATGTCTGAGGAGCAGTGTGTTCGGAGGCTGCGATTCAGAAGGGAGGTGGTCACTGAGATCTGCCACCTGCTTCGCACAGATCTGCAACCACAGCTGAGGAGCAAGACGTTTCTGTCGGTGGCAGTGAAGGTGACGGTAGCTCTCAACTTCTATGCCACTGGCTCCTTCCAATCCGCTACTGGGGACATTGCCAACATCTCCCAGTTCGCGGTACATTGCTGCATCCGCCAGCTGAACAATGCCCTTTTCAGGAGACGTCAGTACATCTCCTTCCCCATGACCCTGGACAAGCAGCAAGAGCGTGCAATGGGATTTGGAAGAATAGCGGGCTTCCCCATGGTCCAGGGCGTAGAACTGATGAACCAGCAATGGTCAGGCCTTGCTTCAGGGCTGCAGTGTGCAGGGCATGGCAGCCAAACAAGTCGACCCTCCCCCTTTAAGAGCTGACCGGTGCCAGCGTGTCTGCCTTCATTCAGAAACTCGCCGCACCTGCGCTGCGCCCGCCCTCGGTGTTAGCGCCTCGGCACGCCGGCTTAGCGCCTTATGATAGTCGTGCATCGCCTGCTTTAGCGCAGCAGCAACCTCTTGGGGCGATGCAACTGAATATCGGCGTAGGTGGCGCTAAGTTGCGCCAGGCGCTAAATTTAGCGAATGCCCAGCTGCAGCGCCCCAAACGTGGCTATACTGAATTTCTAGGCCTTTCTGTTTTTATTACAGATTTCCAGCACCCGCAGTATTTTGCTTTTGTATCTTTTATATTGCTCATGTGAAGTGCACTGGGGGATGTAAATACAAGTTGGTGTTGAGCTTTGTTTGGAGTATAATGTAGCTCTGTGTGTTCCTGTAATTCTGGTTATTGTAGCTGGTGCAGATCTGTGAGGGAGCGATACAGTTTACAGACCGGATATGCAGTAATCAAAGGGTTATTATGGGTCAGAATCACTTGTGAAAGCAATCCTATCAGAGTAACGGGCAGGGAAATGCTTTGGACTTTTCCCGGGAATGTGTATTTCTTTATACAAGCTGGGGCTGGCCGAGGGAAATCAGGCACGTTAACTTGCTTGCTGACCTCCTTCACCTCCTGCTGGTGCCTGTTCTCACTCTCACTCTCCATTCCCCTCCGTGCACTGATTTTAAATACTTTCCGACTGCGGCCATGTTTTCTTTCCCCCCCACAGCGAGCAGTCAGTGAATAAAAGCCATTGAATGCAGAGACACACAGGCCTCCTTTGGGGCCTTAGCGATGCACCATAGCAACAGCGTTTTGAAATGAGGCTGCAAGGTTTCCCAATGAGACAACCTTTTCACGACGCGAATGAAATGTTCCTCCTCGGGGTCTGGAAACAATCATCCGTTTGTGGGGCATTAGTGGGTCAGCGCGCAAGGCTGAGCAAGCGACAGTCTGTTCTCAGTCTGCCTGTACTCTGCCTGTCTGCTGCAGGCTGCGTTGTATCTTTGCTCTAAATGGACATGAGTCACTCAACGCCCATTTCTGCCGGTTAAACATATCGGACGATGGAAGCTGTTTTGTCACCCCCAGGTATGGGTTGCCAACTCTGGTTGGACTTATTCCTGGAGGTCTGATCAAATGACTCCGACCGCCCCGTCCAGTCAAACAGCCTTTCCCCACCACCGCCCCATCTCCAATATTTTTATTAACTAATAAATGAAAGTGCTGGAAGATGAAAGAGGTCACTATTTTCTTTGACTGCCTCTATGATTTTTCTCCTGGGTATTGCTGGCTAGCAGGGTGCAGGAGATTAAGCTTTAATTCCTGGAGACTCTAAGACAGCCCTGGAGGGATCTCCAACCCCAGGTGGAACCTGCCCGGCTTCATCTTTCACCATTCCAATCCTTACCGTCCAGCCTCACTTGACATGAGTAAGCCTCAGTGACACCATGGATGTAAACATTGACTGTGACTGATTCTGAACCAAATGTCTGATCTGCTGATTTCCACTTATGTTTGTTGGGGTCTGTTTAAACATCTGTTAAATGTAGAACTCGGAAGTTTTAATTGCAAATCGGGTGAAAGGAGCCCGGGATAGACTGTGTTAATAATCTGCTTCTTCCACAATGCTGATGTAACGGTTATTATTATTAATGGGGATTAAATTAAAAACTGCTAAAGATAATTTGTTGGTGTCTGCATTAGCGTATTCCTCTCTGCACTTCCAATTCTTCCCTCCTGCAGTCAGACTCCAGCTGGGAGATTTTCCGTCACAGTCTGTAACCAATCTGGGCTCAGTGAGTGCAGGTTGCATCACATCACAATCCCAACACAGGAGGGCAGGCGATCACATTCTCACTGAATGTGGCAGTGTGGGCTGGGCATCTCCCAGGCTGCTTAGCCGACAACGCACTGCGGCTGATGTTAGCAGGAATATGGGTACATTGGTATTCCTGTCTCCTAATTTAACCTCTCTATTAATCCTCTTATTTTAACTTTGCTACAATAGCTGTCAAAGGAATCTCATTAAAAACATTTTAAGCATATTGCCAACGGTGATAGCAGGCTTTAGATCTGTCAGTGTCTTTGTACCTCTGCCAGTGCGTATCTCAATTTCTGTAAGTGTGCATATGTGTCAGTGTGTGTGCATCTCATTTATCTCTGTGTGTATATTCCACATTCTCTGGCTGTGTGTGTGTCCCACAGTCTGTATCAGTGTGTGTCCCACAGATTGTGTATTCCACAGTCCCTGCGTGTGTATACCACAGTCTCTCTGTCTGTGCGTGTGTGTCCCACAGTCTCTCTGTCTGTGCGTGTGTGTCCCACAGTCTCTCTGTCTGTGAGTGTGTGTCCCACAGTCTGTGAGTGTGTGTGCCTCACAGTCTCTGTCTGTGAGTGTGTGTCCCACAGTCTCTCTGTCTGTGCGTGTGTGTCCCACAGTCTCTCTGTCTGTGAGTGTGTGTGCCTCACAGTCTCTGTCTGTGAGTGTGTGTCCCACAGTCTGTCTGTCTGAGTGTGTGTGTCCCACAGTCTGTCTGTCTGAGTGTGTGTCCCACAGTCTCTCTGTCTGTGAGTGTGTGTCCCATAGTCTGTCTGTGAGTGTGTGTGCCTCACAGTCTCTGTCTGTGAGTGTGTGTCCCACAGTCTGTCTGTCTGAGTGTGTGTGCCTCACAGTCTCTCTGTCTGAGTGTGTCCCACAGTCTGTCTGTCTGTGAGTGTGTGTCCCATAGTCTGTCTGTGAGTGTGTGTGCCTCACAGTCTCTGTCTGTGAGTGTGTGTCCCACAGTCTGTGAGTGTGTGTGCCTCACAGTCTCTCTGTCTGAGTGTGTGTCCCACAGTCTGTCTGTGAGTGTGTGTGCCTCACAGTCTCTCTGTCTGTGAGTGTGTGTCCCACAGTCTCTCTGTCTGTGAGTGTGTGTCCCACAGTCTCTCTGTCTGTGAGTGTGTGTCCCACAGTCTCTCTATCTGCGAGCATGTGCCCCACAGTCTGTCTGAGTGTGTGTCCAACAGTCTCTCTGTCTGTGAGTGTGTGTCCCACAGTCTCTCTGTCTGCGAGCATGTGCCCCACAGTCTGTCTGAGTGTGTGTCCAACAGTCTCTCTGTCTGTGAGTGTGTGTCCCACAGTCTCTCTGTCTGCGAGCATGTGCCCCACAGTCTGTCTGTGAGTGTGTGTGCCTCACAGTCTCTCTGTCTGTGAGTGTGTGTCTCACAGTCTCTCTGTCTGTGAGTGTGTGTCCCACAGTCTCTCTGTCTGTGAGTGTGTGTCCCACAGTCTCTCTGTCTGCGAGCATGTGCCCCACAGTCTGTCTGTGAGTGTGTGTGCCTCACAGTCTCTCTGTCTGTGAGTGTGTGTCTCACAGTCTCTCTGTCTGTGAGTGTGTGTCCCACAGTCTCTCTGTCTGTGAGTGTGTGTCTCACAGTCTCTCTGTCTGTGAGTGTGTGTCCCACAGTCTCTCTGTCTGTGAGTGTGTGTCTCACAGTCTCTCTGTCTGTGAGTGTGTGTCTCACAGTCTCTCTGTCTGAGTGTGTGTCCCACAGTCTCTCTGTCTGTGAGTGTGTGTCCCACAGTCTCTCTATCTGCGAGCATGTGCCCCACAGTCTGTCTGAGTGTGTGTCCAACAGTCTCTCTGTCTGTGAGTGTGTGTCCCACAGTCTCTCTTTCTGTGAGTGTGTGTGCCTCAGTTTCTCTGTCTGTGAGTGTGTCCCACAGTCTGTGAGTGTGTGTGTCCCACAGTCTCTCTGTCTGTGAGTGTGTGTCCCACAGTCTGTCTGTAAGTGTGTGTGCCTCACAGTCTCTGTCTGTGAGTGTGTGTCCCACAGTCTGTGAGTGTGTGTGTCCCACAGTCTCTGTCTGTGAATGTGTGTCCCACAGTCTGTCTGTGAGTGTGTGTGCCTCACAGTCTCTCTGTCTGAGTGTGTGTCCCACAGTCTGTCTGTGAGTGTGTGTGCCTCACAGTCTCTCTGTCTGTGAGTGTGTGTCTCACAGTCTCTCTGTCTGTGAGTGTGTGTCCCAGTCTCTCTGTCTGTGAGTGTGTGTGCCTCAGTTTCTCTGTCTGTGAGTGTGTGTCCCACAGTCTCTCTGTCTGTGAGTGTGTGTCCCACAGTCTCTCTGTCTGTGAGTGTGTGTCCCAGTCTCTCTGTCTGTGAGTGTGTGTGCCTCAGTTTCTCTGTCTGTGAGTGTGTGTCCCACAGTCTCTCTGCAAGCGTGTGCCCCACAGTCTGTCTGTGAGTGTGTCCACAGTCTCTCTGTCTGTGTGTGTCCCACAGTCTCTCTGTCTGTGAGTGTGTCGACAGTCTCTCTGTCTGTGAGTGTGTGTCTCACAGTCTGTGAGTGTGTGTCTTACAGTCTCTCTGTCTGTGAATGTGTGTCCCACAGTCTGTCTGTGAGTGTGTGTCTCACAGTCTCTCTGTCTGTGAGTGTGTGTCCCACAGTCTGAGTGTGTGTCCCACAGTCTGTGAGTGTGTGTCTTACAGTCTCTCTGTCTGTGAATGTGTGTCCCACAGTCTGAGTATGTGTCCCACAGTCTGTGAGTGTGTGTCTTACAGTCTCTCTGTCTGTGAATGTGTGTCCCACAGTCTGTCTGTGAGTGTGTGTCTCAGTCTCTCTGTCTGTGAGTGTGTGTCCCACAGTCTGTCTGTGAGTGTGTGTCTCAGTCTCTCTGTCTGTGAATGTGTGTCCCACAGTCTGTCTGTGAGTGTGTGTCCCACAGTCTCTTGTTGCCAATGCTCCAGGAGTGCCCTGGGGTCTCCAGTAATTAACAACTAATCTCCCGGACATTGCTGCGAGCAACCCAGGAGAAAAATCATAGTGGAATAAAACATTAGTGTGTTTCTTAAATTTTCCTTGAACACTTTTGTTTATTAGTTATAAAAAATATTAGACATGGAAATAAAGGCTGTTAACTGAAGTGATGAATTGTCATGGGCAGGTGGTGTAACACGGACATGTCGGGCGAGCAATGGTGTGAGCCTGGGGGCGGAGCATTTGGAGGCAGGAGGTCATGTGATGTAACCTCCAGGAGTAATGTCCGACCAGCGTTGGCAACCCTGCCCTATCTCTACTGATTCTCCTCGCTAGCCCTGAAAGAAAAACACTCACCTGTTGGAAGGTGTGAGGAGGTTTTTGGCAACCCCTTATCAATCTTCTGATCGGAAGGGGGCTGGGCTCCACCTCTGAGGCCCACATTCAGCAGACGTTCCAGCATTTGGGCCTGGCCAGGCGGAGACCCAGGAGAGGAAGCACATCACTTCCCTCTCACTGACATGCCTGTAACACCTGGAATCTGCACCCTGGGGACACCCGAGAAAAGTATGCGAAGTGCAAAGAGAGCAGAGACCCAGCAACAACAACAAGAACTTGCATTTATATAGCGCCTTTAACACAGTAAAACATTCCAAGGCGCTACACAGGAGCGTTATTAAATAAAATTTGACACCGAGCTACATAAGGAGATATTAGAGCAGATGAACTTAAGCTTGGTTAAAAAGGTAGGTTTAAAGGAGCGTCTTAAAGGAGGAAAGAGGCGGAGAGGTTTAGGGAAGGAATTCCAGAGCTTAAGGCCTTGGCAGTTGAAGGTGGAGCCATTAAAATCAGGGATGCGCAAGAGACCAGAATTAGAGGAGCACAGATATCTCGGGGAGTTGTGGGGCTGCAGGAGATTACAGAGATAGGGAGAGGTGAGGCCATGGAGGGATTTGAAAACAAGGGTGAGAATTTTAAAAATTGAGGCATTGCTCAGCCGGGAGCCAATGTAGGTCAGCGAGCACAGGGGTGATGGGTGAACGGGACTTGGTGCGAGTTACTCCCGACCCATGCACTGGGTGCTAGACATGCATAGTGCACCTGAAATGCTCAGTATGTGTCAAGGCCTCTTTCCACCCAATATTACTCTCCTGACCCGTTTATTTCCCAGCAGAATCTTTGGGTCCTGAGGCCCAAATGCCAGAAGAGCCTGTAGAGAAAGAAAAAAAAGAATTCCCTTACCTGCTGCTGCAGTTCTCTTCAGGTTCTGCCAGGCTTCCCTCAGACCCTCTAATTTTAGGAGTGTCCCGGGGCAAACGCCTCACACGGCAGCTTTTATGGGACACTTGCGTTTGCGCACCCCATGGGCATATGTGGAGGAAAGAGGTCAGAGGACCAGGATCGCTCTTCCTTGCCTCATTTCCCTCTCAACACTGGGCCTCCACCTATTGTGGACACAGCCCCTGGTCTGTCCATTTGGGAAAGCCCTGGAAGACCTAGGGGCAATATAGTCGGGGCGTAGACCTGACATAGCAAGTGCCCACCCTTGTTTCCTTTCTGTAGTGCCAGGGGATTGAGCATTCCTCAAACACTGCAGGGAGGAAGATGAACCCTCTTCTCCTTTAGTATCCCAACTCCACCACATGACGCTGAGCTAACCTAAGAACTGACAACAGCAGCATTGCTCCATAGCGATCTATTCTTCCCTAGCCCAGATAAAGAAGACCAGTTAACCCAAATTTTATTTACCCTACCAATGTGTGGAACAAGTGTGTTCAGCGTGTTTCTCTCTCAGACCTTCTCCATTTGACACCATGCTGTGTGTAGGAACATAGGAACAGGAGTAGGCCATTCAGCCCCTCACTCCTGTTCGCCATTCAATTAGTGAACGGGAAGAAAATAGTCGAGTGTCTCAGGAGCGCAGTGACTTAAAGGTGGCGTTCCGGGTGCAGCACGAGGAACTCGAAACGTGTGCTGATTATTCAGCATGCGAGGAAGAGATCGAACGGCTCCAGCACAAGCTACAGAGACAGAGAGGTATAGTCTGTGCTGGGGCAGGGGCCGTGGAGGAAGGGAATGCGTTAGACATGTGATGGACGAAGGCAGAAGAGGAAGTTGTGGAAGGTGAAGAGGAAGGTGGTGGTAGTATAGGGCGAGGAGTAATGTGTCTGGTACGGCAGATGAAAACGTCACCGGTGGCTGGGGGAGACCCGGTAGTGTCGAATTATGATGAAGCTTACACTCCCTCACACTTAAGGGAAGCAGCAAGGGATTTAGGAACCCTTGGACAGGTGGAAGGAAGGGCACTTTTTGCACTTAGAAATGATGGCTGTGATGCAGGGTTTCGACAAATCCGAGAAAAAAAGTTGTTTGCTTTTTAGCCTGGATGGGGCGGTTCTGGCTGGGCTACCCCAAGACACCAAGTGTGCCCGACCCACGGTAACTTGGGACAATACTAAGCAACACACTAGAGAAGCTTGCAGGTACGGAAGGGGCGATTCGTTTAAGATCATGGCACAAACTATGTAGGGGGAGGAGGAACACCCAGAAGCGTTGTGGTAAACCACTTTTATCGTTCACTATCGTTACACTATAGTTATCACTTGTATTGTTATCACTGTTCTCACTGTTGTATCACTATACGAGGTCGCCTCTTGTCGCGCTGTTATACCTGGGCTGACCACCTCCGACTCCGCCCATGGCTCCACCTACCTGCCCAGGTATAAAGGTAGTCGACTGGCTGGTATTCCTCCTTGTTGGACCCGATCACCCACGAGGGTGGGCTCTGTTATTTAGTCAATAAAAACCTTTAGTTACGTTCCTAACTCGTCGCTTTTTATTGGATGAATTGATAGGTATATCAATTTTATTGACTAAATAACAGAGCCCACCCTCGTGGGTGAAAACGGACCCCCTGGTCGAGAGGGTGAACCTCCTGCACGCCAACCCCCAGTACGCCTACGTGGCTTACCCAGACGGGCGGGAGGACACTGTCTCCTTACGAGACCTCGCACCCTCGGGCACTCCGGAGACACCACCTTTACCCCCCCCCACCACCCCCCCAATTCCAGCCCAGGTAGACGGCATGCCGGAACCCCACGAGCCTTCGCCAACCACGCAGACACCAGCATTAACACCGGATAATGCAGCACCGCCGCTGCGACGATCGGAGAGGCTTACGAGGCCTCCGGACAGACTGACATACCAGAACTGGTAGTACACTTCACCCCGCCGGACTCAAATCTAAACAAGGGGTGAATGTGGTAAACCACTTTTATCGTTCACTATCGTTACACTATAGTTATCACTGTTGTATTGTTCTCACTGTTCTCACTGTTGTATCACTATACGAGGTCGCCTCTTGTCGCGCTGTTATACCTGGGCTGACCACCTCCGACTCCGCCCATGGCTCCACCTACCTGCCCAGGTATAAAGGTAGTCGACTGGCTGGTATTCCTCCTTGTTGGACCCGATCACCCACGAGGGTGGGCTCTGTTATTTAGTCAATAAAAACCTTTAGTTACGTTCCTAACTCGTCACTTTTTATTGGACGAATTGATAGGTATATCAATATATCAAGCGTTTGCTAGCAGATTGTGGCCTGTTTATAATGAAACACAAGGAGGAGGGCTGGATCGGAATCGATTGGCAGGAGACGGCCTCCGCCGATGGTTAAGAGCATGTATAGCTTGCACGGAACCCGTTACTAATACAGTCGTGTCAGGGTTTGATTTGGGATGACAGAAGCTCGAGTGTTGAGGAAGTTGATTATGTTTTGGGAGGATAAACAGGACAAGCAGGATAGGAACAAGGTAGAAGGGGGGAAGAAAGGAAAAGTACAGGAGATGAAACCCCAGGTAACTCCAGACCCGGCCCCTAAACAGGGCCTGGGGAGGCATAGAAGATAGGAGCAGGAGTAGGCCATTCCGCCCCTCGAGCCTGCTCCGCCATTCAATGAGATCATGGCTGACCATCCAAACTCAGTACCCTGTCCTTGCCTTCTCCCCATATCCCTTGATCCCTTTAGCCTTAAGAAATATATCCAACTCCTTCTTGAATATATTTAATGAATTGGCCTCCACTGCCTTCTGTGGTAGAGAATTCCACAGGTTCACCACTCTCTGGGTGAAGAAATTCCTCCTAATTTCTGTCCTAAATGGCCTACCCCTTATCCTTAGACTGTGACCCCTGGTTCTGGACTCCCCGACCATCGGGAAAATCCTTCCTGCATCTAGTCTGTCCAGTCCTGTTAGAATTTTATAAGTTTCAATGAGATCCCCTCTCAATCTTCTAAACTCCAGCGAGTATAAGCCCAATCGACCCAATCTCTCCTCATATGTCATTCCTGCCATCCCAGGCATCAGCCTGGTGAATCTTCGCTGAACTCCTTCCATGGCAAGAACATCCTTCCTCAGATAAGGCGACCAGAACTGCACACAATACTCAAGATGTGGTCTCACCAAGGCCCTGTACAACTGCAGCAAGACATCCTTGTTCCTGTACTCAAACCCTCTCGCTACGAAGGCCAACATACCATTTGCCTTCTTAACCGCCTGCTGCACCTGCATGCTTACCTTCAGCGACTGGTGTACAAGGACACCCAGGTCTCATTGCACTTCCCCTTCTCCCAATCTATTGCCATTCAGATAATAATCTGCCTTCCTGTTTTTGCCACCAAAGTGGATAACCTCACATTTATCCACATTATATTGCATCTGCCATGCTTCTGCCCAATCACCCAACCTGTCCAAATCATCCTGGAGTTTCTCGGCATCCTCCTCACAGCACACATGCCCACCCAGCTTTGTGTCGTCTGCAAATTTGGAGATATTACATCTAGTTCCCTTGTCTAGATCATTAATATATACAGGAAACTTTCGATTAACCGGCCCCTAAATAACCGGAAATGTCGGTTAACCGGCAAAATTCAGGAGTCAGTTTCAGCTAACTTTTATAACTTTTATTACTTGCACAGCAACAAATTGAGGAAGGCAAGGGTTTGGCTGCAGCTGTTGCTAAGCTACAGAGACGCTTGCAACTTGTGGACGTTCTTCTGAAGCTGCTGCTAAGCAACAGGGTTTGTTGCTTCATACGGAGCTCTAAGGTCCGTATCTTTCACTATAGCGTTCGGTTATCCGGAATTGTTGCTGAACCGGCACCACGTCGGTCCCGTCCATGCCGGATACCAGAAAGTTTCCTGTATTGTGAATTTATAATGGGAAACAAGGAAATGGCAGACCAACTAAATACATACTTTGGTTCTGTCTTCACAAAGGAGGACACAAATAACCTCCCAGAGATGCCGGGGAACATAGGGTCTGATGAAAGGGAGGAACTGAAAGAAATCAGTATTTGTAGGGAAATGGTGTTAGGAAAATTGATGGGATTGAAGGCCGATAAATCCCCAGGGCCTGATGGTCTACATCCCAGGGTACTTAAGGAAGTGGCCCTAGAGATAGTAGATGCATTGCTGGTCATCTTCCAGAACTCGATAGACTCTGGAACGGTACCCATGGATTGGAGGGTAGCTAATGTTACCCCACTATTTAAAAAAGGTGGTAGAGAAAAAGCGGGGAATTATAGACCGGTAAGCCTGACATCGGTAGTGGGGAAAATGCTAGAGTCTATTATAAAAGATGTAATAGCAGAGCACTTGGAGAGCAGTGACAGGATCGGACAAAGTCAACATGGATTTACAAAAGGTAAATCATGCTTGACTAATCTACTGGAATTTTTTGACGATGTAACTGGTAAAATAGATAAGGGAGAACCAGTGGATGTGGTGTATTTGGACTTTCAGAAGGCTTTTGATAAGGTTCCACATAAGAGATTAGCGTGCAAAATTAAGGCACATGGGATTGGGGCAAGGTATTAACTTGGATAGAGAACTGGTTGGTGGACAGAAAGCAAAGAGTTGGAATAAACGGGTCGTTTTCTGAGTGGCAGGCAGTGACTAGTGGGGTACCGCAAGGATCGGTCCTAGGACCCCAGCTGTTCACAATATATATTAATGATCTGGACGAGGGAATTGGATGTAATATCTCCAAATTTGCAGACGACACAAAGCTGGGTGGGAGGGTAAGCTGTGAGGAGGATGTCGTGAAACTCCAGTACGATTTGGACAGGTTGGGTGATTGGGCAGAAACATGGCAAATGCACTACAATGTGGATAAATGTGAGGTTATCCACTTTGGTGGCAAAAACAGGAAGGCAGATTATTATTTGAATGGCAATAGATTGAGAGAAGGGGAAGTGCAAAGAGACCTGTGTGTTATTGTGCACCAGTCGCTGAAGGTAAGCATGCAGGTGCAGCAGGTGGTTAAGAAGGCAAATGGTATGTTGGCCTTCGTAGCAAGAGGGTCCGAGTACAGGAACAAGGATGTCTTGCTACAGTTGTACAGGGCCTTGGTGAGACCGCACCTTGAGTATTGTGTGCAGTTTTGGTCACCTTACCTGAGGAAGGACGTTCTTGCCATGGAGGGAGTGCAGCGAAGAATCACCAGGCTGATACCTGGGATGGCAGGAATGACGTATGAGGAGAGATTGTGTCGATTGGGCTTATACTCACTGGAGTTTAGAAGATTGAGAGGGGATCTCATCAAAACCTATAAAATTCTGGCAGGTCTGGACAGACTAGATGCAGGAAGGATGTTCCCGATGGTCGGGGAGTCCAGAACCAGGGGTCACAGTCTAAGGATAAGGGGTAAGCCATTTAGGACTGAAATGAGGAGGAATTTCTTCACCCAGAGAGTGGTGAACCTGTGGAATTCTCTGCCACAGAGGGCGGTGGAGGCCAGTTCATTAAATATATTCAAGAAAGAGTTGGATATATTTCTTGAGGCTAAAGGGATCAAGGGATATGGGGAGAAGGCAGGGACAGGGTACTGAAATTGGATGATCAGCCATGATCGCATTGAATGGCAGAGCAGGCTCGAAGGGCCGAATGGCCTACTCCTGCTCCTATCTTCTATGAATCTATGAATCTATGAAAGCTGGGGTCCAAGGACCGATCCCTGCGGTACCCCACTAGTCATTGCCTGCCACTCGGAAAAAGACCCGTTTATTCCAACTCTTTGCTTTCTGTCTGCCAACCAGTTCTCTATCCAAGTCAATACCTTGCCCCCAATCCCATGTGCCTTAACTATACACGCTAATCTCTTATGCGGGACCTTATCGAAAGCCTTCTGAAAGTCCAAATATACCACATCCACTAGTTCTCCCTTATCTATTTTACCAGTTACATTCTCAAAAAATTCCAGTAGATTAGTCAAGCATGATTTACCTTTTGTAAATCCATGCTGACTTTGTCCGATCCTGTCACTGTTTTCCAAGTGCTCTGCTATTACATCTTTTATAATGGACTGTAGCATTTTCCCCACTACCGATGTCAGGCTTACCAGTCTGTAATTCCCCGTTTTCTCTCTACCACCTTTTTTGAACAGTGGGGTAACATTAGCTACCCTCCAATCCATGAGTACTGTTCCAGATTCCATTGAATGTTGGAAGATGATCAGCAATGCATCTACTATTTCTAGGGCCACTTCCTTAAGTACCCTAGGATGTAGATTATCAGGCCCTGGGGATTTATCGGCCTTCAATCCCATCAATTTCCCTAACACCATTTCCCTACAAATACTGATTTCTTTCAGTTCTTCCCTTTCACCAGACCCTATGTTCCCCGACATCTCTGGGAGGTTATTTGTGTCCTCCTTTGTGAAGACAGAACCAAAATATGTATTTAATTGGTCAACCATTTCTTTGTTCCCCATTATAAATTCCCCTGATTCTGACTGCAAGGGACCTATGCCTGACTTCACCAATCTTTTTCTCTTCACATATCTATAAAAGCTTTTACAGTCAGTGTTTATGTTCCCTGCAAGCTTACTCTCATGTTCTATTTTCCCCTTCTTAATTAATCCCTTTGTCCTCCTTTGTTGAATCCTAAACTGATCCCAATCCTCAGGTTTACTGCTTTTTCTGGCCAATTTATATGTCCTCTCCTTGGATCTTATGCTATCCCTAATTTCCCTTGTTAGCCACGGTCACCTTTTTTGTTTTATTTTTATGCCAAACTGGGATGAACAAATTCTGTAGTTCATCCATGCGGTCTTTGAATGTTTGCCATTGCCTATCCACCATCAACCCTTTGAGTGACATTCCCCAATCAATCCTACCCAACTCGCGCCTCAGACCATCGTAGTTTCCTTTATTTAAATTGAGGACCCTAGTCTCTGAGCCAATTACTTCATTCTCCATCTTAATGAAGAATTCTATCATATTATGATCGCTCCGACCCAAGGGGCCTCGTACAACAAGATTGCTAATTAATCCTAAGAAAGGAAAAGTACAGGAGATGAAACCCCAGGTAATTCCAGACGGGAGGCAGTGGAGATATGAAGGAGCAAAGCCGAGGGGGCCACCTGTGGAAAAAACAAATGTAAGTAACCAACCAGGTAGAGTTAGCAGAGAATGCTATAACTGCGGGAAGCTCAGCCAGGGAGTGCTATATGCCGAGGAATAGGGAAGGACCGAGAGAGAATCCTGGGGGTGGTGGGTCTCAGGATACAATAGTACGACTGGCCCATGCCTTGGAGAAGGTAGTAAGCCAGGCTGGAGGTAAATGTAATTCTCCAAGGGAGGAGACAGAGGGGAACCTAAGCTGGAACCCTCCGCACCCTCCGAGCAATGAAGGGGCCGTAACAGCCAGCTATCATACCTGTGCCTACTCAGGTATGACAGCCACGGAAGACCGACCGTGGATTTAATAGTAGAAGGAAAGAAAGGGGACTACCTGGGGCGTCGCATACCGCGGTCCACGCGAAGGATCCACGGAGGTCCAATTGGTCTAGCGGTGAACCGTACATTTTGGGAGGATTTGCGGGAAATACGCTGGCTGGCATGGTATCAACACCTCTTCGCATACAAGTGGGGCCACTCGGAACAAAGTGGGTGTGCATATTAATGATTTGGGACAAGGAGAAAGGAGTACTGGGATCAGACTGTATAGAAGCAAATGGTTTCGTGATAGATCGAGTTAATCACTGTTTCTGGAAGGGCAGTGAAGGACAGTGCGTTCTGCTGGATGGGCAAGGAAAGGTGTGTGTGGTTTCGAGAAAGGGAGCATACGACTGGGAGGCATTAGTGAAAAGAAGTCCAGAGTAGAGTAAAGCCATTATAGAGCAGAAGGAGGCGTTTGCCCAACACAAACAGGACTGCGGGAGAATACCAGGAGCAGAGGTGGTCATAAAGGGAGAAGCTATGAAAACCCCGCAGAGGCAATATAATTTCCCCAAAGAAGCAGAGAGGGATTTAGAGGTAGCGGTAAAGTCCCTCGTGCATCAAGGGGTCTTAAGACCTCCGGCGACACACGTAAATTCACCCATTTGGCCTGTTAAGAAACCAGATGGATCATGGAGGACGACGATCGATGATAGGGTATTAAATAAGAACATTCCAGCACATGCCCCAACGGTCGCTGTATACCAAGCTCCGCGGAAGCGTACACTGTGTTGGATATTTCGAATGGGTTTTCGTCTATTCTGATGAGAAAAGAAAATCAGTACAAATTTTCCTTCACCTTTAAAGGGCAGCGGTACACGTGGACATATCTGTCACAAGGGTTTCATAATAGTCCGTCAATATTACATCGGCAAATGGCTAAGTGTTTCGTAGGGTTCTCTGGCAGGGACAAGCTGATCCAGTATGTGGATGACTTGTTACTATTCAGAGACTCCTGAGGAACATATGGTGTTGCTGAAGGAGTTGTTGCAGCTCCTAACGCGACGCGGGTTAAAGGTAAACCCTAAAAAGGCCCAGATAGTGCAAAAGGAGGTACAATTTTTGGGGCTCACACTGAGACAAGCTGCAGGGGATATTGGCAGAAAACATCAAACAAATAAAATGAATTTAAAACCACACAAACCACAGGAATGGGACATAGGGGATCAGGTGATAGTGAGGAATGATGCTCGGGTAGGAGTGTTTGAACGGCTGTATAAGGGACCGTATAATATTGTGGAAAAAGCTAGCTCGATGGTATATGTGGTACAACTACCCAAGTAGATAAAATGGTTTCACATCAATTAAGTGAAACTGTACAAACCCTAATGGAAACAACAGAGAGTGGAAGGGACTGTTATGAGTATGATAAAATGGTGGACCATGGAAGATGAGGGTGTACCTATGGTGATACAGCCACAGGGGCCACCAGTATCAGTCCCAGCCCCTTGAAGAATGGCAACAGGAGGTGCCAACAGAAAGGGAGAGAGCCCAAAGGGTGCCAGCCCGAGAGGCCCGAAATATAACTTGAGGAGTCATAAATGCCAAGGGCCGCATGTGAATTCTGTAAATGAATAAGTTACTTATTTAACCAATCGGATCTGCGTAGCCTGGCTAGTGTAGTAGGGGCTAGTGCAGAGCGAACCTTTGTTTATTTTATTTTACAATGAGAAAGGGAAAAGGAGGAAAAGATGAAGAGTGTGTTGGCGCTTCTCTTGGGAATCGTGTGGTGCGAAAATGTGACCTCCGATGTAGATTAGCGCTCATCGACGGTCACCTACCTGGGGAAAACGGCCGAAGCTGAAACATACTCTGTGGAACTGTATTTTGCTTATCCCTTTGACAGTAATAATAGCTCTGAAAAAGGGGGCAACAGGATGCAAGGGGGCAACAGGATGCAAGGGTAACTTAGTTTTGGTAAAGGTGATAGAGGTAAAGGAAGGGAGATGAATTTGTGTAAAATGTAGCTTTGAGTCACCCGGGGGTGGTAACAGGCGCACAATACCTAAATTACGTAATGCCACAGACGTAGTACTCACACATGCACCAGGAAGACCTAGTGTGGAAAGGTTAAATGTAGAACCGACTGTACCTGTAAGACTGTACGAAACCAATCACTCTGTGAGTGACGATATAGTCTACTGTTGGCCAAATTGGAATAAGCAATACGAAGGCAGATATTATTGCGGGCATAGTGCATTTGGGAATAATGTAGCAGGAAAGAGTGCGAGTAAAGAAGATGTAAACCATCAAACTATAATAATGTATATCAGTTAAAAACGGCACCAAAGAAAACACCTGAATTAAAACAACAAAAATCTTCAGAGTGTCCAAAGCAAATACCATGACCCAAAAATGGCCTGGTATTGGTCCCAGCCGATCAGATTTTATATCAAAACGTACTTTATCAGATAATTCCAGTTATTTTGAATTTGACCGAGGCAAGATGGCCGAGCTGGTGTAAAAGAGACACCCGAAAGCTGATCGATAAAATGCGGCAACAAGTAGTTAAAGTATTTTGGGGGGACACTGGAGATTCATGGGAATCCAAAGGTTTGAAAAATCATTAGGGAGAAGTGGTCTACTCCACCTACTACAGTGGTCACGACCCAAAGCCCACAAGGAAAAAGGAAGAGAAGGAGTTTGATCAATGATATAGTGACGGGAGTCAATACAGCAGGAATGGCTTATAATAGATTAGATTTAGTAACAATGAACAGTGAATTAAGGAAAGCTAAGCAGAAAATCAAAAGTATCTAGCAGCAAAGCAATAACTTAACGCAACAGCAACTATACAAGGACCTGATAATGACTCTCCATTTATTGGGAATGGTAGCATAGCGGTAACGTTACTGGGCTAGTAACGTTACTGGGCTAGTAATGTCACTGGGCTAGTAATGTTACTGGGCTAGTAATGTTACTGGGCTAGCAATGTCACTGGGCTAGTAATGTCACTGGGCTAGTAACGTTACTGGGCTAGTAATGTTACTGGGCTAGCAATCTCAACTGAAGCTTGGATGAATGATCCAGAGACGTGAATTCAAATCCCACCACGGCAGCTGGAGAATTGAAATTCAGTTAATTAAATAAATCTGGAATAAAAAGCTAGTATCAGTAACAGTGAAACTATCGGATTGTCATTAAAAACCCATCTGGTTCACTAATGGCCTTTAGGGAAGGAAATCTGCTGTCCTTACCCGGTCTGGCCTATATGTGACTCCAGACCCACAGCAATGTGGTTAACTCTTAACTGCCCTCTGAAATCGCCAAGTAAGCCACTTAGTTGCAACGAAACACAATGATAAGAATAAAACTGGGCAGACCACTTGGCACCAGCTACGGACACAACAATGGCACACCCAGCCCAGTCGACCCTGCAAAGTCCTCCTCACCAGCATCTGGGGACTTGTGCCAAAATTGGAAGAGCTGTCCCACAGACTAGTCAAGCAGCAGCCTGACATAGTCATACTCACAGAATTATACCTTTCAGCCACTGTCCCAAACTCATCCATCACCATCCCCAGGTATGTCATGACCCACCAGAGGTGGCAGCACAGTGGTATACAGTCGGGAAGGAGTGTCCCTGGGAGTACTTAACAGTGACTCCAGACCTCATGCCTTCAGGCCAAGCATAGGCAAGGAACCATCTTACCACCCTCACTCAGCTGATGAATCAGTACTCCTCCATGTTGAACACCACTTGGAAGAAGCACTGAGAGCAGCAATGGCACAGAATGTAATCTGGGTGGGGGGCTTCAATGTCCATCACCAAAGAGTAGCTCGGTCGCACCAGAGCTGGCCGAGTGCTGAAGGACATAACTGCCAGTTTGGGCCTGTGACAGGTGGTAAGAGAACCAACACGAGGGAAAAACATCATCCTCACCAATCTACCTGTCACAGATGCATCTGTCCATGACAGTATTGGTAGCAGTGACCACCACACAGTCATTGTGGAGACGAAGTCCTGTCTTCACACTGAGAACCCCCTCCATCATGTTGTGTGGCACTACCATTGTGCTAAATGGGATATATCTAACAGCTCAAAACTGGGCATCCATGAGGCACTGTGGGCCATCAGCAGCAGCAGAATTGTATTCCACCACAATCTGTAACCTCATGGCCCGGCATATCCCTCACTCTACCATTACCACCAAGCCAGGGAAGCAACCCTGATTCAATAAAGAGTGTAGAAGAGCATGCCAGGAACAGCACCAGGCGTACCTAAAAATGAAGTGCCAACCTGGGAAAGCTGCAACACAGGACTACATGCATGCTAAAAAGCGGAAGCAGCATGCTATAGACAGGGCTAAGAAATCCCACAATCAACAGATCAGATCAAAGCTCTGCAGTCCTGCCACATCCAGTCGTGAATGGTGGTTGACCATTAAACAACTAACGGGAGGAGGAGGCTCCATGAATATCCCCATCCACGTGAGTGCAAAAGGCAAGGCTGAAGTGTTTTCAGTCGGAAGTGCCGAGTGGATGATCCATATCAGCCTCCTCCTGAGGTCCCCACCATCACAGAAGCCAGTCTTCAGCCAATTTGATTCACTCCATGTGATATCAAGAAACGGCTGAGTACACTGGATACAGCAAAGGCTGTGGGCCCCGACAACATCCCGGCTGTCGTGCTGAAGACTTGTGCTCCAGAACTAGCCGCGCCTCTAGCCCAGCTGTTCCAGTACAGCTACAACACTGGCATCTATCCGACAATGTGGAAAACTGCCCAGGTATGTCCTGTCCACAAAAAGCAGGACAAATCCAATCCGGCCAATTTCTGCCCCATCAGTCTACTCTCAATCATCAGCAAAGTGATGGAAGGTGTCATCGACAGTGCTATCAAGCGGCACCTGCTCACTGATGACCAGTTTGGGTTCCGCCAAGACCACTCAGCTACCGACCCCATTACAGCCTTGGTCCAAACATGGACAAAGGAGCTGAATTCCAGAGGTGAGGTGAGAGTGACTGCCCTTAACTTCAAGGCAGCATTTGACAGAGTGCGGCATCAAAGAACCCCAGTAAAACTGAAGTCAATTGGAATCAGGGGTAAACTTTCCACTGGCTGGAGTCATACCGAGCACAAAGGTAGATGGTTGTGGTGGTTGGAGGTCAATCATCACAGCCCCAGGACATCACTACAGGAGTTCCTCAGGGCAGTGTCCTAGGCCCAACCATCTTCAGCGGCTTCATCAATGACCTTCCCTCCAACATAAGGTCAGAAATGGGGATGTTCGCTGATGACTGCACAGTGTTCAGTGCCATTCACAACTCCTCAGATAATGAAGCCGTCCATGCCCGCATGCAACAAGACCTGGATGATGTTCAGGCTTGGGCTGATAAGTGGGAAGTAACATTTGCGCCACACAAGCTCCAGGCAATGACTATCTCCAACAAGCGAGAGTCTAACCACCGTCCCTTGACATTCAATCGCTGAATCCCCTACTATCAACTTCCTGGGGGGTCACCATTGACCAGAAACTTAATTGGACCAGCCACATACATGCTGTGGCAACAAGAGCAGGTCAGAGGCTAGGTATTCTGCGGTGAGTGTCTCACCTCCTGACTTCCCAAAGCCTTTCCACTATCTACAGGGCACAAGTAAGGAGTGTAATGGAATAGTCTCCACTTGCCTGGATGAGTGCAGTTCCAACAGCACTCAAGATACTCGACACCATTCAGGACAAAGCAGCCCGCTTGATTGGCACCCCATCCACCACCTTAAACATTAATTTCCTCCACCACCGGCGCACCATGGCTGCAGTGTATTCCATCTACAAGATGCACTGCAGCAACTCGCCAAGGCTCCTTCGACAGCGGGCATGGACTGCTTCATTATCTGAGGAGTTGTGAATGGCACTGAACACTGTGCAGTCATCAGCGAACATCCCCATTTCTGACCTTATGTTGGAAGGAAGGTTATTGATGAAACAGCTGAAGATGGTTGGGCCTAGGACACTGCCCTGAGGACTCCTGTAGCGATGTCCTGGGGCTGTGATGATTGACCTTCAATCACCACAACCATCTTCCTTTGTGCTAGGTATGACTGCAGCCAGTGGAGCATTTTCCCCCCGATTCCCATTGGCTTCAGTTTTACTAGGGCTCCTTGACGCCACACTCGGTCCAATGCTGCCTTGATGTCAAGGGCAGTCACTCTCACCTCACCTCTGGAATTCAGCTCCTTTGTCCATGTTTGGACCAAGGCTGTAATGAAGTCTGGAGCTGAGTGGTCCTGGAGGAACCCAAACTGGGCATCAGTGAGCAGATTATTTATGAGTAAGTGCCGCTTGATAGCACTGTCGATGACACCTTCCATCACTTTGCTGATGATTGAGAGTAGACTGATACCTGGGATGGCAGGAATGATGTATGAGGAGAGATTGGGTCGATTGGGCTTGTACTCGCTGGAGTTTAGAAGAATGAGAGGGGATCTCATCGAAACTTATAAAATTTTAACAGGACTAGACAGACTAGATGCTGGAAGGATGTTCCCGATGGTCGGGGAGTCCAGAACCAGGGGTCACAGTCTAAGGATAAGGGGTAAGCCATTTAGGACAGAGATGAGGAGGAATTTCTTCACCCAGAGAGTGGTGAACCTGTGGAATTCTCTACCACAGAAGGCAGTAGAGGCCAATTCATTAAATATATTCAAGAAGGAGTTAGATATATTTCTTAAGGCTAAAGGGATCAAGGGATATGGAGAGAAGGCAGGAACAGGGTACTGAATTTGGATGATCAGCCATGATCTCATTGAATGGCGGAGCAGGCTCGAGGGGCCGAATGGCCTACTCCTGCTCCTATCTTCTATGTTCCTATCGTCTATGTTTCTAGACTGATGGGGCGGTAATTGGCCGGATTGGATTTGTCCTGCTTTTTGTGAACAGGACATACCTGGGCAGTTTTCCACATTGTCGGATGGATGTCAGTGTTGTAGCTGTACTGGAACAGCTTGGCTAGAGGCGTGGCTAGTTCTGGAGCACAAGTCTTCAGCACGACAGCCGGAATGTTGTCGGGGCCCACAGCCTTTGCTGTATCCAGTGCGCTCAGTCGTTTCTTGATATCATGTGGAATGAATCGAATTGGCTGAAGACTGGCTTCTGTGGTGGTGGGGACCTCAGGAGCAGACCGATATGGATAATCCACTCGGTACTTCTGGCTGAAGATGGTTGCAAACATTTCAGCCTTGCCTTTTGCACTCATGTGCTGGGCTCCACCATCATTGAGGATGGGGATATTCATGGAGCCTCCTCCTCCTGTTAGTTGTTTAATGGTCCACCACCATTCACGACTGGATGTGGCAGGACTGCAGAGTTTTGATATGATCCATTGATTGTGGGATCATTTAGCCCTGTCTATAGCATGCTGCTTCCGCTTTTTAGCATGCATGTAGTCCTGTGTTGCAGCTTCCCCAGGTTGGCACCTCATTTTTAGGTACGCCTGGTGCTGCTCCTGGCATGCTTTTCTACACTCCTTATTGAACCAGGGTTGGTCCCCTGGCTTAATGGTAATGGTAGAGTGAGGGATATACCGGGCCATGAGGTTACAGATTGTGATGGAATATGTAGTGTATGTGCTTTAAGTCAGAACTACTTTTTACAGCTCCTGTATACTGTAGTACCGGCAGTGACCACACTGGTATATAAGCTGTGCGCATGCCTCTGTACCCCAGTCTAGAGATTACCCTCCTCCAGTAAAGACCTGTTATTTGTTTATGTACAGCATCCGTGTAATTATTTATCCACTGAACCACGGATCTAACAGTGGCGACGAGTGTTGATGCGAATCTACCTGCAACATAAAAAAAAAATAGTCGAGTCCAGGAACACGGGCGTCGACCGCGAGCAACCGCCCAGCAGTCAGGCAGAGATCCAACTTCGCTGGGGAGGCTGTGGAGAGCCGGGCTTGGTTCCCCAGCCACAACGAGCAGTAAGAGACCGACGACAGGTCCAGAGCAGACCCTTCCCGAGCAGTGGCGGCTGGAGCCGACCGACGGCAGAGAGAGAGAGCCGGGCAGCGTCGACGGGGTAAGAAAGAGGGTGAAGAGAGCAGGGCGCAGCCTGGGGTTGATCACCGAGCGGCGTCGAGGAAAAATACTGCAAACCGGAGAGAGAGAGGGTAAGAAACAGCCGGGTTCTAGACTGAGCGGCGTCGACAAATATCAAGAGAAGAACGCGCAGAGCACAGCCAGGGATCACGGGCTGATCAGGGTCCGCGGGGCGAAGCAAGGGGAGACGCCATTGAGCCGCGGAGAAACAGGGAGAGCGTGGGAGATGCCATTGAGCCGCAGAGAAGCAGGGAGAGCGCGGGAGGCGCCATTGAGCCGCGGAGAAGAAGGAAGAGCGCGGGAGACGCCATTTTGCGAAGCTGCAGCGGAGAAGATGGGCGAGCGCGGGAAGGAAGGAAAGCGCGGGAGACGCCATTTTGTGCCAGCGGAGAAGAAGGGGAAGCGCGGGAGGCGCCATTGGTGATAGTTAACGCACAACCAAGGATGCCGAAGAGTGGCAGTATCTCTACGTTCGACAATGAAGTCGAAGATTGGGCGACATATGTGGAACGTATTGAGGTGTACTGCAGGGCGAATGAAGTGCCAGATGCTAATAAAGCACTGGTTCTGTTAAATTCCATGGGTGCAAAAACTTATGGGTTACTGCGAAATCTAATAACCCCAGAGAAGCCGGTAAACAAGAATTTTGAAAGCATAGTAGAAATCCTACAGGACCACTTAAACCCCACACCGCTGCTGATAGCAGAACGATTTAAGTTCCATAAAAGGAACCAACACAAAGACGAAAGCAATGCTGAGTACCTAACGGAACTGCGCAAGCTATCGAAATACTGCCAGTTTGGAGCGGGACTAGCAGACACATTAAGGGACAAGTTTGTGTGTGGGCTACAAAGTGAAGGAACCCAGAAACGGCTTCTATCAGAAAAGGACCTTACGCTGGACAAAGCTTTCAGTATGGCAGTATCACACGAAGCAGCCGCAAGGGGCGCTGCAGAGATACAACGGAGACCGCAAGAATATGGCACCAACGAAATGACCTATGGAACAGGGAAGTGCTATCGCTGCGGCAGAACAACACATGACCAGAAAGATTGTTGGTTCAAGGACCAAGTGTGCAGACAGTGTGGGAAAGCAGGACACATAGCAAGAGTCTGCAGGTCTGGGAAGAAAACCAACAGTAAGAAATCTCCACAGGAGAAGTACAAAAAGGTACACCAGGTGGTGGACAGTGGTTCAGACGAACAGAAAAGTGACACAGACTCCAGAAGCAAGGAGCTGGGTTGTCTGAAACTACATAATGTAACCAAAATGGAGGATCACCAGACTATCTGGGTTACACTCAAGATAGACGGAGTCCAAGTGGAAATGGAATTGGACACAGGGTCAGCTCTAACAGTCATAAATCAAAGAAACTACAAGCGGCTATTTTCACACATACCCTTGAAAGCTACAGAGATTGTCTTGAAGACGTATACGGGGCAAAAAGTCTACCCCAAAGGAAAAATAAGGGTGAAAGTGACATATAAAGGTCAGGAAATACCTAAAATGGATAAATATGTATTGCCAAATGGAGGACCACCACTGCTAGGACGTGAATGGATCCGGAAGATACATTTAGATTGGCATTCCATACAGGCACTGAAGGTGGAGGCCAAAAAGGATGATGACGTCACATCTGGACGACTGTCAAAAATGCTAACTGACGCAAAAGAAGTGTTCCAGGAGGGACTAGGAACACTAAAAGGAATAACAGCAACAATTAAAATAGAGGATAATGCAAGCCCAAAGTTTCTGAAGGCCAGACCAGTGCCTTATGCGATCAGACCAGCGGTTGAAGCAGAGCTGGAAGGGTTGGAACGTTCAGGAGTACTGTCCAAAGTGGACTGGAGCGAGTGGGCTACACCCATCGTTCCTGTAATGAAGAGGTCGTTGAGTAATACGCCTGGGGAACCAAAGAAGGTCCGCATCTGTGGGGATTTTAAGGTGACAGTGAACCCAGTCCTTCACACGGTACAATATCCGCTTCCACGAATTGAGGATATTTCGCCTCGCTATCTGGTGGTAAACGCTTCACCAAAATTGATCTAGCCCAGGCGTACTTGCAAATGGAGGTAGAAGAAGCTTCGAAACATTACCTTACGATCAACACCCATAAAGGTCTCTATCAATACAACTGGCTGGTGTTTGGAGTAGCCTCGGCTCCGGCTATCTGGCAAAGGGCGATGGATCAGGTCCTGCAAGGGATTCCAGGGACCCAGTGTTATTTGGATGACATCTTGGTCACGGGCGAAAATTACGGTGATCACCTCGCTAACTTGGAGAAGATGCTCGCCAGATTAAAGGAATATGGGCTATGAGCTAATCGCAACAAGTGCGAATTTTTCCAGAAACAGATCTCGTATTGCGGCCACGTCATCGATGAAGAGGGGTTACATAAGTCCCCTGACAAGATTGAGGCAGTAGTCAAGGCTCCAGCACCGGAAAATGTGTCACAACTGAGGTCGATCCTCGGGCTGGTAAACTATTACCACAAGTTCTTACCAAATTTGTCTACGGTATTACACCCGCTGAACACCCTACTGCAAACAGGGGTACCATGGAAGTGGGATGACGAACGTAGACGAGCTTTCCAGAAGTGTAAAGAATTGATCACATCAAAAGAGATGTTGGCCCATTTCAACCCAGCACTACCAATTCGTTTGGCATGTGATGCATCACCCTACGGCATTGGAGCGGTGCTGTTGCACAAATTCCCAGACGGGTTGGAGAGGCCAGTAGCCTTTGCGTCTCGGTCACTAACCTCAGCCGAGCGCAACTATGCCCAGATTGACAGGGAGGCCCTCAGCCTAGTATGGGGAGTACAAAAATTCAAGCACTATCTGCATGGACAGAAGTTCACCTTGCTGACTGACCACCAACCACTTGTCTCCATCTTTAATCCTAAGAAGGGCGTGCCAGTAATGACTGCACAGCGGTTACAAAGATGGTCCCTCTTTCTAGGGGCGAATCAATATGAAATAGAATATAAAGGCACGAGACAGCATGGGAACGCTGATGGGCTATCGCGCCTGCCACTGCCTACTGTGGAGGAAGCACCAGCAGTGGACCCTATCGAGATATTTTATTCGTCAATAATTGAACGATTGCCAGTAACAAACGCGGATATAGAGAAGGAGACCCGCAATGATCCGACGCTGTGACGGGTATATGAATTGACGGTGAGGGGATGGCCAACACATGGCAACTCACTGTTGCCAGCATTCTCATCCAGAAGAGAACAGCTGTCAGTATGCCAGGGGACAGTGATGTGTGGATCCAGAGTGGTGATTCCACCCAAGTTAAGGGAGAGAGTGCTAAATGAGCTACATGAAGGACATCTGGGGGGAGTGAAAATGAAAAGCCTAGCTAGGGCTTATGTGTGGTGGCCGGGAATCGATCAACAAATCGAAGACCTAACTAAGAGCTGCTTAGGATGCCAGAAGGTCCAAAATGCACCACCACATGCCCCTCTACACCCATGGGAGTGGCCCTCCTCTCCATGGCAACGGGTGCACATTGATTTCGCTGGTCCATTCATGGACTCAATGTTCTTAATAGCAGTGGATGCTCATTCAAAGTGGCCTGAGGTGATAAAGATGTCTTCAACCACTACAGAGAAAACGATTGCAGTCCTACGGACCATATTTGCCAGAAACGGGTTGCCAGAGCAGATCTGCTCTGATAATGGACCACAGTTTGTGTCCGACGAGTTCCAAAAATTCATGAAAAGGAATGGGGTAAGGCATTACACATCCGCCCCGTATCATCCAGCCACCAATGGATTGGCTGAGAGGTTCGTACAAACCTTTAAGAAGGCGATAAAGGCCATGTGCGACGAGGAAATTCCACTACAGCATTAGATGGACAATTTCTTATTAGCCGACCGAAACGCGACACATGCAGTTACCAACCAGACCCCGGCCATGATGTTCTTTAACCGAAGGTTGAGATCTCGTCTGGACTTGCTCAGACCAAATGTGCGAAGAAATGTTGAGGACAAACAATTCCAGCACATCAACGAGAAGCCGACAAGGAGCTTCAATGTAGGGCAACCAGTCTTGGCCCGGGACTATCGAACAGAGAAGTGGCAACCCGGAATGATATGTACAAGGCAGGGGCCATTAATGTACACAGTGGATGTCGGGGAGAACATTGTGAGACGCCACGTCGATCAGATCTTAGCATCACAGGAATGCGTAAACCCCATGTCTCGAGTACCTGGGGGTGAACCCGACATACCGGTAGTATCTACTTCAGACCCAGTAGCAGTGGAACCCGATGAATAACCCGATGAAAGGGGGTCAGAATCGCCTCTGCACCAAGAACAAGAACCTCTGGAAAGGCGCTATCCCGAAAGGGTCAGGAAGCCGCCCCAAAGACTGAATCTATAAATGGACTTTTGTTATTGAATGTACATGTAAAAATGTAATTGTTATTTGAATATTAAGGGAGTATTATTAATCTAAAAAGGGAGGAATTGTAGCGTATGTGCTTTAAGTCAGAACTACTTTTTACAGCTCCTGTATACTGTAGTACCGGCAGTGACCACACCGATATATAAGCTGTGCGCATGCCTCTGTACCCCAGTCTAGAGATTACCCTCCTCCAGTAAAGACCTGTTATTTGTTTATGTACAGCATCCGTGTAATTATTTATCCACTGAACCACGGATCTAACAGAATACAATGCTGCTGCTGCTGATGGCCCACAGCACCTCATGGATGCCCAGTTTTGAGCTGCCAGATCTGTTCTGTATCTATCCCATTTAGCACAGTGGTAGTGCCACACAACACAATGGAGGGTGATATACCTATCAATTCATCCAATGAAAAGCGACGAGTTAAGATAGTAACTATAGGTTTTTATTGGCTAAATAACAGAGCCCACCCTCGTGGGTGATCGGGTCCAACAAGGAGGAATACCAGCCAGTCGACCACCTTTATACCTGGGCAAGCAGGCGGAGCCATGGGCGGAGTCAGCTGTGGTCAGCCCAGGTATAACAGCGTGACAAGAGGTGACCTTGTGTAGTGATACAACAGTGTAAACAGTGATAACCATAGTGTAACGATATAAACAATGATAACCATAGTGTAACGATAGTGAACGATAAAAGTGGTTTACCACATTCACCCCTTGTTTAGATTTGAGTCCGGCGGGGTGAAGTGTACTACCAGTTCGGGTATGTCAGTCTGTCCGGAGGCCTCGTAAGTCTTTCTGATCGGCGCAGCAGCAGCGGCGGTGGTGCAGTATCCGATGTTAATGCTGGTGTCTGCGTGGTCGGCGAAGGCTCGTGGGGTTCCGGCATGCCGTCTACCTGGGCTGGATTTGGGGGGGTGGTGGGGGGTAACGGTGGTGTCTCAGGGGTGCCCGAGGGTGCAAGGTCTCGTAAGGAGACTGTGTCCTCACGCCCGTCTGGGTATGCCACATAGGCGTACTGGGGGTTGGCGTGCAGGAGGTCCACCCTCTTGACCAGGGGGTCCATTTTATGGGCCCTCACGTGCTTTCGCAGCAAGACGGGCCCCAGAGAAGTCAGCCATGTTGGTAGCGAGGTTCCCGTAGTCGACTTCCTGGGGAAAACAAACATTCGTTCATGGGGGGTGGCGTTAATGGCCGTGCAAAGCAGTGACCGGATGGAATGCAGCGCTGCCGGGAGGACTTCCTGCCAGCGAGAGGTTGACAGGCCCTTAGACTTTAAGGCTAAGAGAACGGCCTTCCAGACAGTCGCGTTCTCTCTTTCCACCTGGCCGTTCCCTCGGGGGTTGTAGCTGGTGGTCCTGCTTGCAGCAATACCTCTCGCTAGTAGGAACTGGCGAAGTTCCTCGCTCATGAAGGATGAGCCCCGGTCGCTATGTATATAGTTCGGGAACCCGAACAAGGCGAAGAGGTCATTCAGGCATTTGATGACCGTGGTACTGGTCATGTCTGGGCAGGGGAAGGCAAAGGGGAAACGGGAGTACTCATCAATGATGTTGAGGAAGTACACATTACGGTCAGAGGACGGGAGGGGCCCCTTAAAATCGATGCTCAAGCGCTCGAAGGGGCGGGTGGCCTTGATCAGGCTTGCTCTGTCCGGCCTAAAGAAATGCGGTTTGCATTCGGCACAGGTTTGGCAGTTCCTGGTCATGGTCCTGACCTCCTCGATGGAGTAGGGCAGGTTGCGGGCCTTAATGAAGTGGTAAAGTCTGGTGACCCCGGGGTGGCAGAGGTCGTTGTGGAGGGTCTGCAGTCTATCAATTTGCGCGTTGGCGCATGTACTTCGTGATAGAGCATCTGGGGGTTCGTTCAGTTTACCAGGCCGGTACAAGATATCATAATCATAGGTGGAGAGCTCGATTCTCCACCTCAAGATCTTGTCATTCTTGATTTTGCCCCTCAGCTTGTTATTAAACATAAAAGCGACCGAACGCTGGTCGGTGAGGAGGGTAAATCGTTTGACTGCCAGGTAATGCCTCCAGCGTCGTACTGCCTCCACGATCGCCTGGGCCTCCTTCTCGACCGAAGAGTGTCGGATCTCAGGGCCCTGGAGGGTCCTTGAGAAGAAGGCCACAGGTCTCCCCGCCTGGTTAAGGGTTGCAGCTAGGGCGAAGTCGGATGCATCGCTCTCCACTTGGAAAGGGATAGACTCATCCACCGCGTGCATTGTGGCCTTAGCAATGTCTCCCTTTATGAGGGAGAAGGCTGCGCACGCTTCTGCCGTCAGGGGGAAGGAGGTGGACTTCATGAGGGGTCTGGCTTTGTCCGCATAATTCGGCACCCATTGGGCATAGTAGGCGAAGAGCCCCAGGGTTCTCTTCAGCGCCTTTGGACAGTGGGGGAGGGGAAGCTCCATGAGGGGGCACATTCTTTCGGGGTCGGGGCCGATGACTCCGCTCTCTACTACGCAGCCGAGGATGGCAAGACGCGAGGTGTTAAACACACATTTCTCCTTATTGTAAGTGAGGTTCAGCCGTTCGGCCGTACGGAGGAATTTCTCCAGATTAACATCGTGGTCCTGCCGGTCGCGGCCGCAGATGGTGACGTTATCTAGATAAGGGAACGTGGCCTGCAGCCCGTTCTGGTCAACCATCCGGTCCATCTCCCTTTGGAAGACCGAAACCCCGTTGGTGACGCCGAAGGGAACCCTAAGGAAGTGGTAGAGGCGGCCATTCGCCTCGAAGGCGGTATACTGGCGGTCCTCAGGGTGGATAGGGAGTTGGTGATAGGCCGACTTAAGGTCGATGGTGGAGAATACCCGGTACTGTGCAATCTGATTGACCATATCAGATATGCGGGGAAGGGGGTATGCGTCCAGCTGGGTGTACCGGTTTATGGTTTGGCTGTAGTCGATGACCAGGCGGTTTTTATCGCCGGTCTTAACGACTACGACCTGGGCACGCCAGGGGCTGTTGCCCCTCTCGATGATGCCCTCCTTCAGGAGACGCTGCACCTCAGAGCTAATAAAAGCTCTGTCCCCGGCGCTGTACCGCCTGCTCTTGGTGGCGACGGGTTTACAGTCGCGGGTGAGGTTAGCGAACAGGGAGGGGGGCGGGACCTTGAGGGTGGATAGGCCGCAGGTGGTACGCGGTGGGCGGTTTAAAGGCTGCTGGTTGTCGACTGTGAGTGGGGGGAGGGGTCCACCGTATGCCAAAGTGACACTTTGAAGGTGGGATTGGAAGTCCAGCCCTAGTAGGACGGCAGCGCAGAGCTGGGGCAGGACGAGGAGTTTAAAATTTTTATACTCCGTGCCCCTAACCGACAGGGTCACAACACAATAGCCGCTGATGTCTGTAGAATGGGACCTCGACGCCATCGAGATCCGGTTGCGCATTGGCCGGACAGTGAGGGAGTAGTGGCTCACCGTGTCTGGATGGATGAAACTCTCCGTGCTTCCGCTGTCGAACAGGCAGGTCGTGGCGTGGCCGTTTACTTTGATGTCCATCATGGACTTGGACAGGTGATGTGGGCGAGCTTGGTCCAGTGTGACGGAGGCTAGTGTATGGCTGAGCGAGCTGCTGTAGTCTGCGGGTGAGGCGGTGGTCGGGTCTGGAGACAAGGTGGCGGTCGCGTGTGGTGGACAAAATGGCGGCGCCCACGACGTTGAATAAAATGGCGGAGAAGATGGCCGCCCCCACAACTCACGAGGCACTGCTGGCGTCGGTTGCCTTGATCAAAGATGGCCGCCCCCACGAGCCACACGAGGGGATACTGGCATCTGTGGCCTTGATGAAAGATGGCCGCCCCCACAACTCGCATGAGGCACTGCTGGCGTCTGTGGCTCTCCCCCTACAGGCCTTCGCGAAGTGGCCCTTCTTGTGGCAGTCGGAGCAAGTCGCGTTTCTTGCAGGGCAGCGCGTCCTCGGGTGTTTCGCCTGGCCACAGAAGAAGCAGCCGGCGGCCCGATCGCGGGGCTCCGATGTCGCAGCCGGTACCGGGGGTGGCGGTTCCGATCGGTTCTGGGACGCCGACGCTGAGGTAGGTCCCAGAGGCGGCGGTGCGAGGGGTATTGCGGCCGGGGTCGGGCCCAAGTCCCAGGGTCGCGCAGCACAGTACCTGGAATACGCCTCGAGGTCCCGATGGGCCACTTCCAGAGAGCGAGCGAGGGCTGCAGTTGTATTCAGGTCGAGGTCCTTTGATTCGAGCAGTCTTTGCCATGAGTAGTCGGACCGAAGGCCTTTCACGAAGGCATCGCGGATATTCCCTTCAGTATTTTCTGCAGCCGTTACAGCTTTAAAGTCACAGTCCCTGCCGAGTGTTTGTAACGCCCGTAAAAATTCATCTACAGACTCTCCTGGCTGTTGCGAGCGGGATCTTAGGAGATGTCTGGCATACATAGAATTTACCGGGCTCCGGTACTGCTCTTTCAGCAGGTTGAGGGCGTCCTCGTATGTAGCAAGGTCCCGGATTAATGCAAATACTTTAGGGCTCACCTGGGCGGTCAGAACTCTTAGTTTGGATCCCGGAGGCACGCCGGATTCTCCCAGGTAGGATTCGAAACAGCTCAGCCAGTGTTCGAAGTCGAGGGCTGAGTTCGCTGCCTGTGGGTTTAGATCCAGGTACGGCGGTCGGAGGGCTCGCAGCCAGGCCGGCTGCTGTGGCTGTTGTAGCTGGCCGTTTGGCTGGTCATTTGGCTGCTCCGATCCACTCATTTCAAAATTTAGCCAATAAAATTGATATACCTATCAATTCATCCAATGAAAAGCGACGAGTTAAGATAGTAACTATAGGTTTTTATTGGCTAAATAACAGAGCCCACCCTCGTGGGTGATCGGGTCCAACAAGGAGGAATACCAGCCAGTCGACCACCTTTATACCTGGGCAAGCAGGCGGAGCCATGGGCGGAGTCAGCTGTGGTCAGCCCAGGTATAACAGCGTGACAAGAGGTGACCTTGTGTAGTGATACAACAGTGTAAACAGTGATAACCATAGTGTAACGATATAAACAGTGATAACCATAGTGTAACGATAGTGAACGATAAAAGTGGTTTACCACAGAGGGTATCCTCAGTGTGAAGATGGGACTTTGTCTCCACAATGACTGTGCGGTGGTCACTGCTACCAATGCTGTCATGGACAGATGCATCTGCGAGAGGTAGATTGGTGAGGACGAGGTCAAGTAGGTTTTTCCCTCGTGTTGGTTCTCTCACCACCTGTCGCAGGCCCAGACTGGCAGCTATGTCCTTCAGGACTCGGCCAGCACAGTCAGTAGTGGTGCTACCGAGCCACTCTTGGTGATGGACATTGAAGTCCCCCACCCAGAGTACATTCTGTGCCCTTGCTACTCTCAGTGCTTCTTCCAAGTGGTGTTCAACGTGGAGCAGTACAGATTCATCAGCTGTGGGAGGACGGTAGGTGGTAATCAGCAGGAGGTTTCCTTGCCCATGCTTGAGCTGAAGCCATGAGACTTCATGGGGTCTGGAGTCAATGGCCCAGAAATTCGGGTCGGGGGCTTCCCGCGGGTGCAAGCCTCTAACCTGCACTTACCTTGCGCGCCGGCCGTTGTGCTGTGGGCCCACGTGGGATTCTGATCCTGGGCCTGCTCCAACTGCCGGCGCGCAGTGCTTGCGTATCCCAGGGGCGCAGTTAGTTCGAAGCATCCCCTGGGATCACGTGGGCCGTGGAGAGCCAATCGTAGCAGGGAATCTGTATTCATAGATTTGACAGGAAGAGCTGTCAAATCTATGAATACAATTCAGCCCCAAAACATCACTAAAACTTCAAATAAAATTTTTTTTTATCACATTTTTAAAATAACTATAAATTACATAAAATAACTATTTTAAACAATAATTAAAAATTTTGAAAAAATTAATTACAGTTTCTAACGGGGCTAAAAATAAACTTACCTTTCTTTAAAGTATTTAAAAATAATAAACCTGTGGAAAAAATGTTTTCATTTAACTTAATTCACCACTTACCTTGTTAAAAACAGGCCTTGCGACTGCTTTTTACAAGCGTAGCTCCTGGAGACTTACCCTCCCGGAGAAATCTGCAAAAAAATGGAAGTTCCAGGCGTACGCGCTGCCTCTGCGGCGCACGCATTCGACCTGTGAACCCCTTCCTTTAAGGGAACGGAAGTTCCGGTTTCCCGCGCATGCGCAGTGCATGCACGAAACCGGCACTTTCGTTGGGCCTATGCGTGAGTACCCAGCGCGTACTCACCCGTGGGGACCCGAATTTCTGGCCCATTGTTGAGGACTCCCAGGGCCACTCCATCCTGACTATATAATACTGTGCCGCCACCCCTGGTGGGTCTATCCTGCCGGTGGGACAGGGTATACCCAGGGAGTTGAGGTACAGATCAGCCAGGATCTAATAAAATGGTGGAACAGGCTCATTGGACAGAATGGTCCATGCCTGTTCCTGTGTTCCTGCAGATCTCACCCACTGTTACTCCTCTCCTACAGATCTCACCCAGGCCTACTCCTCTCCTACAGATCTCACCCAGGCCTACTCCTCTCCTACAGGTCTCACCCAGGTCTACTCCTCTCCTCCAGAGCTCACACAGGCCTACTCCTCTCCTACAGATCTCACCCAGGCCTACTCCTCTCCTACAGATCTCACCCAGGCCTACTCCTCTCCTACAGATCTCACCCAGTGTTGCTCCTCTCCTACAGGTCTCACACAACATGTATAAAGAACAGGTTTATGATTTGGGTGCGCACAACACATGGAGGAAATCTCACCTGAGATTACGATCCACAGTATATGTATATCCCACTCATGCTAACCATAATCCAATCAAGTTCACTTTGACGTTAATGATCCCTGGCACTATTCCTGTTGTCTTGGCAACATTCTTCCTACAACTGACACCCCGAACAGATTATCTAATCATACATCTCATAGCTTGTTTGTGGGACACTGCTGCAGAATGGTTGCCACAGTTGCTTACATAACTCATGTGACTCGGCCAACGTTGTCTACCTCATACTTTGCAGGAAAGGGTGCCCCGGAGCATGGTACATCGGCGAGACCATGCAGACACTGCGACAACGGATGAACGGACACCGCGCAACAATCGCCAGGCAGGAGTGTTCCCTCCCAGTCGGGGAACACTTCAGCAGTCAAGGACATTCAGCCTCCGATCTTCGGGTAAGCATTCTCCAAGGCGGCCTTCGAGACACACGACAATGCAAAATCGTAGAGCAGAAACTGATAGCCAAGTTCTGCACTCATGAGGATGGCCTCAACCGGGATCTTGGGTTCATGTCACGCTACATGTAACCCCACCTGACATAGGGTCATCCAGACTCGAGTCGTCGTTGGCTTGTTCTCTCTACACAGGTGCGGCCGGACCGGCTGTGATTTCCAGCAAAAAAAATGTTTTTTTGTCTGTTTTTTGTTTTTCATACAGACCCCAGCATCTGCAACATTTGACCCCTTGTGACCCCACCTCATTGTTCTTTGATGTAATGTTTTCCTGACTGACCTGTTTGGACACCATTCACACCTTTGATTGCTGTGATTATCTCTCTGCCGAGGTGTGATAAATGGCAGTTAGAAAGATTACCTGTAATCATCTGGCATTATTCTCTGACTATATAAGCTGTGTCTTTATGCCTCTCTCCACTTCACCTGATGAAGGAGCAGCGCTCCAAAAGCTTGTGATTTCAAATAAAACTGTTGGACTATAACCTGGTGTTGTGTGACTTCTTACATTTGTCCACCCCAGTCCAACACCGGCATCTCCACACCATACATAACAATAGTCACTGCACTTTTTTTTTAATGGTAATTAATTGTCTGAAGCATTTTTGGGACATTTTGGAATGAAAGACAATGGCCCAGAAATTCGGGTCCCAACGCGTGAGTATGCACGGAGTAATCACGCGTGGACCCGATGGAAGTGCCGGTTTCTTGCATGCACTACACATGCGCGGGAAACCGGCATTTCCGATCCTCTGAACGAAGGGGTTCAGAGGTCGCACGCGTGCGCGCGGGAGTCTGCGCGTACGCGTTGAACTTCCTTTTTTTTTATAGGTTTTTCCGTGAGTGAAGACCTCCACATTTTACACATTTAAAAACCAGGCGTAAGGACTTCATTTTAAAAGGTAAGTGGTCAATTAATTAAAATTAGAACATTTTTTCCACAGGTTTATTATTTTTAAATACTTTAAAGTAAGGTAAGTGTATTTTTAGTCCCGTTTTTTTATAAAATTATTTTTTTCAAAAATTTAAATTATTGTTTAAAATAGTTATTTCATGTTATTTATAGTTTATTTAAAAAGTGTGATGTTTTTTAAAAATTTATTTGAAGGTTAAGTACTGTTTTGGGGGCCGGAGTTTTCATGAGTTTGACAGTTCTTTCTGTCAATCTCATGAATGGGCTGTACCCTCCTCCGATTGGTTGCCCAGTGCTCACGTGATCCCAGCGGACGCATCGCACTAAGTACGCCGCTGGATCACGCAAGCACAGCGCGCCGGGAGCTGGACCGGGCCACAGAGCGGAAATCCACGCAGGCCCAGGCCTCAACTGCCGGTGCGCTAGGTAAGTGTAGGTCGGGGGCTTGCACCCACGGGAAGCCCCCGACACGAATTTCTGGGCCATAATATAAAGAAAGAACAACCTCAGGATGTCCCAAAGTGCTTTACAGCCAATGAAGTACTTTTGATGTGTGGTCACTGTTGTAATGTAGGAAATGCGGCAGCAAATAAATATTGGCCAGGATACCGGGGAGAACTCCCCTGCTCTTTTTTGAAATAGTGCCGTGGGATCTTTTACGTCCACTTGAGAGAGCAGACGGGGCCTCGGTTTAATGTCTCATCTGAAATACGGCACCGCCGAAGTTGCAGCACTCCCTCAGCACTGCACTAAAGAGTCAGCCTAGATTTTGTGCTCAAAGTTCCTGGAGTGGGACTTGAACCTATGACCTTCTGACACACCAGTGAGGATGCAACCCACCGAGACCCAGCTGACATATAATCCAAGCATTATCAGTATTACTACTTATAAGCAGGCAGAGCCTCTCTGCCTTAGGCACTGTCACAGTGCCCAATGGGTTAACAACAGATAAACTCCCAGTGGGGTTACAGATATCTGTATGCACAGTTGGAAGTGCCCCAGGTTCAGAAAAACTGCTGATCAATAATAGATGCTGACCAAGGAGAATGACAGATGAATTTCAAAATCTGTTCCTTCTGTCCTTTTTCTGATTACATTACGTTGAATGTATTTGCACAGCAGTAAAGGCTGCTCTATTATTCTGAAACTCTCTCCCCTCCCCCACCGCCAGTCATTGATTCCCCCTCCTCTTTGGCTCCATCCACATCACTCTACAAGAAACCAGGCAGGCAAATTGCTGCTGGATTTGCTGCTGACACTGCTGGATAATGGGAAGCTAGGTGATTAATGAGTGACTCGCTCCCATGGGTTTTTTCTTTTTATTCGTTTATCGGATCTGGGCATCACTAGCAAGGCCAGCATTTATTGCCCATCCCTTATTGCCCTTGAGAAGGTGGTGGTGAGCCGCCTTCTTGAACCGCTGCAGTCTATGTGGTGAAGGTACTCCCACAGTGCTGTTAGGGAGGGAGTTCCAGGATTTTGACCCAGTGACGATGAAGGATCGGCGATATATTTCTAAGTCAGGACGGTGTGTGACTTGGAGGGGAACTTGGAGGTGGTGGTGTTCCCATGCGCCTGCTGCCCTTGTCCTTCTAGGTGGAAGAAGTCCTGAACCAGGGGTCACAGTCTAAGGATAAGGGGTAGGCCATTTAGGACTGAGATGAGGAGGAATTCCTTCACCCAGAGAGTGGTGAACCTGTGGAATTCCCTGCCACACAGGGCAGTTGAGGCCAATTCATTAAATATATTCAAGAAGGAGTTAGATATATTTCTTAAGGCTAAAGGGATCAAGGGATATGGGGAGAAAGCAGGGACAGGGTACTGAATTTGGATGATCAGCCATGATCTCATTAAATGGCGGAGCGGGCCCGATGGGCCGAATGGCCTACTCCTGCTCCTATCTTCTATGTTTCTATGTTTAAGTCGCGGGTTTGGGAGGTGCTGCCGAAGAAGCCTTGGCGAGTTGCTGCAGTGCATCTTGTAGATGGTACACACTGCAGCCACGGTGCTCTGATGGTAGAGGGAGTGAATGTTTAAGGTAGTAGATGGGGTGCCAATCAAGCGGGCTGCTTTGTCCTGGATGGTGTCGAGCTTCTTGAGTGTTGTTGGAGCTGCACTCATCCAGGCAACTGGAGAGTATTCCATCACACTCCTTACTTGTGCTTTGTAGATGGTGGAAAGGCTTTGGGGAGTCAGGAGGTGAGACACTCGCCGCAGAATACCTAGCCTCTGACCTGCTCTTGTTGCCACAGTATTTATGTGGCTGGTCCAGTTAAGTTTCTGGTCAATGGTGACCCCCAGGATGTTGATGGTGGGTGATTTGGCGATGGTCATGCCATTGAATGTCAAGGGATGGTGGTTAGACTCTTGCTTGTTGGAGATAGTCATTGCCTGGCACTTCTGTGGCACGAATGTTACCTGCCACTTGAACGTCGTCCAAGGCTTGTTACATGCGGCCATGGACTGCTTCATTATCTGAGGAGTTGTGAATGGTGCTAAACACTGTGCAGTCATCAGCAAACATCCCCATTTCTGACCTTATGTTGGAGGGAAGGTCATTGATGAAGCAGCTGAAGTTGGTTGGGCCTAGGACACTGCCCTGAGGAACTCCTGCAGTGATGTCCTGGGGCTGAGATGATTGACATCCAACCACCACAACCATCTTCCTTTGCGCTAGGTATGACTCCAGCCAGTGGAGCGTTTTCCCCCCGATTCCCATTGACTTCAGTTTTACTAGGGCTCCTTCATGCCACACTCGGTCAAATGCTACCTTGATGTCAAGGGCGTCACTCTCACCTCACCTCTGGAACTCAGCTCCTTTGTCCATGTTTGGACCAAGGCTGTAATGAGGTCGGGAGCTGAGTGGTCCTGGCAGAACCCAAACTGGGCATCAGTGAGCAGGTTATTGGTGAGTAAGTGCCGCTTGATAGCACTGTCGATGACACCTTCCATCACTCTGCTGATGATTGAGTAGACTGATGGGGCGGTAATTGGCCGGGTTGGATTTGTCCTGCTTTTTGTGAACAGGACATACCTGGGCAGTTTTCCACATTGTCGGATAGATGCCAGTGTTGTAGCTGTACTGCAACAGCTTGGCTAGAGGGGTGGCTAGTTCTGGAGCACAAGTCTTCAGCTCGATAGCCGGGATGTTGTCGGGGCCCATAGCCTTTGCTGTATCCAGTGTGCTCAGCCGTTTCTTGATATCACGTGGAGTGAATCGAATTAGCTGAAGACTGGCTTCTGTGATGGTGGGGACCTCGGGCGTAGGCTGATATGGATCATCCACTTGCCACTTCTGGCTGAAGATGGTTGCAAACGCTTCAGCCTTGTCTTTTGCACTCACGTGCTGGGCTCCACCATCATTCAGGATGGGATTATTCATGGAGCCTCCTCCTCCCGTTAGTTGTTTAATGGTCCCACTTCAGAGATCTGAACAAAAAATCCAGGCTGACACTCCTGTGGTGTACTGAGGGAGTGCTGCACTGTTGGAGGCACTGTGTTATGGATGCGACGATAAACCCAAGCCCCGTCTGCCCTCTCAGGTGGACGTAAAAGATCCCATGGCACTATTTCGAAGAAAGCCAAAGGAGTTCTCCCCGGTGTCCTGGCCAATATTTATCCCTGAACCAACATCACTTAAAAAAAACAGATTATCAGGTCATTACCACATTGCTGTTTTTGGGAGCTTGCTGTGTGCAAATAGGCTGCCCTGTTTCCTACATTACAACAGTGACTACACTCCAAAAGAACTTCATTGGCTGTAAATCGCTTTGAAACATCCTGAGGTTGTGAAAGGCGCTATGGAAATGGAAGTCTCTCTTTTTCTTTCCAGACTCAGTGCTGGTGGTTGTTATAATATTGTTTGGGGCTTGGTTTAATTGCGGTGCAAGTATTCTTGGACTCCATACAGTCCAGCTTCATCTGCAGAGGGATGAGAATATCACACTGTCGGTCTAATATCAGTAATACAGCACACCACGAGTTACTATAGGCAGTGTATCAACTTGGCTCAATTGGCACAGCCCTCACCTCTGAGTGCAAACGGTTGTGAGTTCCAGTCCCATGCCAGGTCCTGAGTATGCAATGGAGGTTGACATCCCAGCGCAGTACTGGCGGAATGCTGTATAATCAGAGCTGGAGGGGGGAACTTTAACCTAAAAGAACAGGTGGGTTTGGAGGGTGGGGGTAGTTAAATTGTAAAAAAAATGGGATTCCTGACCTGATTCCGCCTCCAACCCACCCACTTCTGCTTTCAAGGGGGGGGGGGCAGGCAACCAGCCCGCTCCCAGGGAGCAGGCTGTCAATTTAAATATTATAATGAGGCTGCAAGCCTATGTTTTAACCTACATTTTATTTTTAACTGCATGTGGACAGGTTTTACACAATTCATGAAAACCGACAGTTCCAGCAAGGCAGGAACTGCTGGATCTAGGAGGTAAGTGCTTATATACCTACCTCCTGGATCCAGGATCCTTACTTAACCCAGCCCCAGTGATCGGAGAACCCCCTCCCCAACCCCCCAGGCCTCTAATCACTCCACAAGGCCTCCACCACCAGCCCGCAATCATCTGTAGATCACTCCCCCCACAAACCCCTGACCCAGCTCCCCCCAGCCCGCAATCATCTGTAGATCACTCCCCCCAAAAACCCCGACCCGGCTCCCCCCAGCCCACAATCCTCTGTAGATCACTCCCCCCACAATCCCCACCCGCCCCACAATCGTCTGTAGATCACTCCCCCCACAATCACCCCCCCCCCCCCGCACTCCCCCCGCCCACAATCTCCCCCCCGGCCCACAATCGTCCTTGCCCCCCCCCCAATCCTTCACCGGCCACCACCCAGCCCCTGAACATCCTCGCGGCCGCCACCCAATCTTTCACTGTCTGCCACCCGGTTTTCTTAGCAACCCCGCCCCCCCCATGGTGGTCCTGGCCCACCCGTGCTCCTCCAGCCAACCCCGGCACCTCCACGGTCCCTCCCTCCCTCCCATATGCGGCCTAGTGCCGCAGGCCTACCCGCCTGGAGCCAGCCAGCCTCTCAATCTGGCTAGCTGCGAGCAGGTAACCGAGACCTCGTATGCAAATCAGGCCCTGCTGTTAAAGTCGTCAGGGCCTGCAGGAAACCCGGCCTCCCGACCGCCTAGCATTTACAGCACAAAAACAGCCCATTCAGCCCAACAGGTGTTTATGTTCCACACGAGCCTCCTCCAACCCTACTTCATCTCACCCTTATCAGCATATCCTTCTATTTCTTTCTCATGTGCTTATCTATGCAATTCATCTCAACTACTCTAAGTTCCACATTCTAACCACTCTTTGATATATCATACTAAACCTTTATAAATCACTGGTTAGGCCTTAACTGGAGTATTGTGTCCAATTCTTTGCACCACACTTTAGGAAGGATGTCAAGGAGAGGGTGCAGAGGATATTTACTAGAATTATACCAGGAATGAGGGACTTCAGTGATGTGGAGAGACTAGAGAAGTCAGGTTATTCTCCTTGGAGCAGTGAAAGTTAAGAGGAGATTTAATAGAGGCGTTCAAAATCAGGAAGGATATTGATAAATATCGAGTAAATAAGGAGAAACTGTTTCCACTGGCAGGAGGGTTGGTAACCAGAGGACACAGATTTAAGATAATTGGCAAAAGAGCTAGAGGGGAGATGAGGAGAATTTTTTTTAACCCAGCGAGTTGTTGTGATCTGGAATGCCCTGCCTGAGAGGGCGGTGGAAGCAGAGTCAATAGCAACTTTCAAAAGGGAATTGGATAACTACTTGAAAAGGAAACATTTGCTGGGCTACTGGGAAAGAGCAGAGTAGTGGGACTAATTGGAGAGCTTTTTCAAAGAGCCGGCACAGGCACAATGGGCCGATTGGCCTTCTTCTGTGCTGTAAAAGTCGATGGCCCAGAAATTGGATATGGCCCGAAAACGGGCAGTGTCATGGCCCAGCGCTATTAACCTGCGCCAGGTGAAACTGGGCTAGGTAGCACGCAAAGTTCATGCTCAGTCCTCATTAACGTGATTATAGTGCTGATCTCAGCGCTAAAACCGCTGCTCATTGGTTTACCGCTCAACAGGTGCGCCAATATCAGATCCAGTCTAATTCCCAGTCATGTTTGGCCTCGGCTTTAGTCAGCAATTAAAGGGGAGGCGCTTTGATGCTGCAGCACCTCATTGTCATTGCAGTTGGACTGCACCTGAAAGCAGACTCTACTACGAAGAGATGGCTGAGCCTTAGCACAGGGAGAGAGCAAGATGATTCTCAGGCGCGGCTCTGGAGGCACTGGTGGTGGCTGTGGAGAGGAGGCCGGCTGTCCAATTCCTGCAAGCCGGTAGGAAACCATCGGGCCATATATCCAGAAGGCTATGGCGGGAGATAACCAGTGTGGTCCCCAGGTCCTCCATACAATATCGCAAGAGGTTTAATGACCTCACACGGCAGGTCAAGGTGAGTGAAGGCTTCAGCAAATGCCATATCCCACCATCTGCAACACAAGCCTCACACACTACTCAATGCACCACACCCCCAGCACTCACCTACCAACAATCTCTGCCTATCACCGCTCCTAACCTCACAATGGTAGCTTCACTTCACTCTCACAACCTTACCATTGCTGCAACACTCACACCCACATCTCACACCTTGCACACACTGACAACTATTCACATCGCCCAAACACATTGCACCACACTCCCTCACACGCTTCCCTTTCTCTTGCAGGCCAAGGCGCGTAATCGCCGGGAGCAGCGGCAGACAGCAGGTGAGCAACCTGCCATACAGGACTTGAGCCAACTGGAGGAGCGCGTGCTGGACATCATTGGGCGGGAAGTCATGGAGGCCGTGGCAACCAGCGAGGTTGAACCCCTTAGGGACAACAACGGTATGCTCATTCCCAATCCTTCTTCTCACATTCCACTTCCCCCTCATGCCACAATCTCTTCTCACTTACAAGCTGCTCATGCTGTATGCATGCATATCTTGCTTCCCCTCCTCACCATAACCCGACTCTTATGCCTTTCTGCTTTCAAATAATCAAGACCAAGTCTGTCCCCAAGGCAATTGAGAAGAGTGAGGGGGGGAGAAGAAGAAGACACAGCGTCACTGCATCTGTCACTCGCAGACACCAGCTCAGAAACTAGCACTGCGCATAATTTAGAGGCTAGTGTAGAAGCAGGATCTGCACAGGGTCAAGACACTGGGTGTGAGTGGGCTGCAGCAAGGCCAGAGGGATAGGAGGGCTCAGGGGCCAGCTCCACAGAGGGTGAGTTTGCATGCGAGTTCTGCTGCACACGACTCAGATGAGGACCTCGATGGGAAGACCTTCAGAACAAGGGTTGTGGGCATGCACACCGAATTGCTAGGTGCAATGGCAAGCCTGCCAGAGAGTCTCTTGGCAATGTCAAGGAGCATGGAGGAGGCCGCCTCCAACATTGCACGGGGCTTTGCGCAGAGCTTGGAGCCCATGATTTACTGGAACTGATGGAAAACTCCAAGAGGCACCATGTTGACCCAGACATGATGTTGTGTGTGATGGGCGATGTCGGGGCTGCCATTGTCGCACGGATGGAAATGACCCAACGTCTTAGTGCTGCAGCGGAAGAGCAGGCTGCTGTCCAGCAGTCTCAGCTTGCTGCCACCCAAGCTGAGACTGCTGCCATCGTGGCTGGGTTTACCACTGTCAACCAGGCCTTGCAGGATGTCGCAGCAGGCTAACAATCTGTGCCCTCGCAGGATGACAGCATTCCTGTTCCCACCACTGCCACTCCGCCATTGCCCTTGCCCTTGCCTGTCAGCCAGCCAACCCAATGAAATATACCAGATTATTCTAGCAGTGGCACACCAGATTTATGCAGGCTGACCATCAGGAAACGCTGGGTGTGTTTGCATAACAATTGCACATGCCCCAGACCCACAGGGCTGGATTTTGTGAATGGAGGCGAGTTGGAGGCGGGAATGCTGCATGTCGTGTCAATGTCCCTCCTCCATCCTCGCCTGACCAATCAGAGGGATTTTCCCCTGATTGAGCTCAGCAGGCCAATTAGGGAGGAAGTCACTGACAGATCACGTCAATGTCAGACGTGCTATCTGTCAAGACTTCTTGAAAGAAGAAATGACAGCATTTGACAGACCTGTGAAGCTGTCAAACACTGAAATTCTCTTTAGTTTGATGAGCCTTTGTGGTGAGGACTCATCAAACCTTTCAAATTTGTAAATTTCACATGTCTGTAGGATCGGAGGATCCATCAGCCATTCTGTGAAATTGACAAGCAGCATGTCGGCTCTCCCCATCCAGCATGGCTAAAGGCTGTAGAAAGAAAACAAGGTAAGTGCACACTTTTTTTAACTTATCACTCACCTTATATACTTACCACTCCACACTTGCACCCATCACTCACCTCTACACCTTACTTCCAGGTGCCTCCGACCACCGCAGACCTCCTCCACGTCTCCTCCAACCTGACGGTGTGCTCCGAGGTCGGGAAGCCTTCACCTGAGAAGGTAAAATGGCACTAATCCTTTTTTCTGCCTGTTAACTACCTGTTAACAGGCAGTTAAAAGGATTAAATGCCTTTCCCGCCTCCAGGAGACGGGACTCGAAGCTGCACATCATCCCGCCTCCTGGCAAAAGGGCACGGAGGCAGGATGGGGGCGGGTTTGCCATCCGCCCCCCACTTTCTCCGAGTTTACCGGCTGTCCCGCCTCCATGCCCGCCCCCTCAGGGCTGAGAAAACCCAGCCCACAGCCTCTTCAGCCGAGAGACAACACGCCTTGACCTTCCAGCCAGCAATGTATTCCTCAAGTGTGGCTCCTGCCAACATGGCACTTTCAGTAGGAATGACAAAGGTTTCACGATATGGCTCACTGATGCAGTGTGCAGAAGAATGAGAAGCTTGATGTCATGATGTCAGCTGCCACACGCCCTCCTCCTCCTTCCCCGTCTCCAACACCCCCGTAGCCTCCCTCTCCCTCGTAGCGGGTTAGCGGTCTGAGTTTATGGGGGGGGCCTTCTCTCAATTATTATGGGTTGTCTTCTCCTCAATAAAGAATGCCAAAAGTGAGAATTCCCTTTGGGTGCCAGGTTTCAGCATTTAGCTCAGAATGGGAGTGATGACTTGCAAAAAGACGAGCTGCTCCATCGACCCTGTCCCACACAGTCTTGACGCCTGAAGCACCATGATTCACAACACACCCCCACCCACCAGCAGCCATGAAATCTCCCGGGAGAGGCCAAAAAACAAGATTAAAGAAACGCAAGGCCAGAAAAAAAATCCGTAAAATTCCTCTTTGACGGAGGCAACAACAACAACTTGCATTGATATAGTGCCTTTAACGTTAAAACCATCCAAGGTGCTTCACAGGAGCGTTATCAAACACAATTTTGACACCGAGCCACAAAAGGAGATATTAGGACAGGCGACCAAAAGCTTGGTCAAAGAGGGAGGCTTTAAGGAGCGTCTTAAAGGTGGAGAGAGAGGCAGAAATTTAGGGAGGTAATTCCAGATCTTAGCTGTAGGCACGGCCACCAATGGTGGGGCAAAGGAAATCGAAAATTACATCCCACATGAGCCATGTGTGGGTGGAATGCAGAGAAGGATGTGGGTAAAGGGGCTCTTCTAAGTGAAGGCTAGGGCACCATGCTACTTCACGGGAATTGATGGTAATTATATTCAAGCACTGCAGTGCAGTGTGAAGGGAGGGCAATGTCAGTGTGTAGTATAGTGCATTAGTGGAAGGAGTGGCTGAGCTCCCAATCAGAGGATTTTCTACTGCCCAGAGCTCACCAAAGTATTGAGGCTGGCAGTGGAAACGATGCGGGGGGGGGTCAGTTGTCATTATGTACATGGTGCGCTAATCATTGTCTTCCCCACTTCAGGTCAGGCTCACGGCCAATTGGAAAAACTAGGCATCTGTCTTTAGCAAGGTCACCGTTGCCATTGGATTAAGAGCTAGCTGCAAGGCTGCAAGCGTGCCAGATTCATTGTGAAGGTCCTCATCAATAATGAATGTACAGTAAGAACATCTGATGGCTTTTGGGCTGAGAGAGTCGAGAGTAGGTTTCGGGTGTTGGCTTTCCTTTAATGTATAGTGCTTCTGACACTCAAATAGAATTAGTTGCATTTCCTTTGCTCACATTCATAGAATCTTACAGCACAGAAGGAAGCCATTAGGCTATCGTGCCTGTGCCAACTCTTTGAAAGAGCTCCCCAATTAGTCCCAATTCGCTGCTCTTTCCTCATAGCCCTGGAATTGTTTCCTTTTCAATTATTTATCCAATTCCCTTTTGAATGTTCCTACTGAATCTGGTTCCGCCACCCTTTCAGGCAGCGCGTTCCAGATCATAACAACTCGCTGCATAAAAGAAATTCTCCTCATCTCCCTTCTAGTTCTTTTGCCAATTATCTTAAATCTGTGTCCGCTGGTTACCTGTCCTCCTGCCAGTGGAAACAGTTTAATTGATTTGCCGTTATTTTGTTGGCAACACCTCTCTTCCAAGGTCACATCTATCTGGGCCCTCGATGTGTCACTCACCATTCCCTGTCAGGTAGGGCAGGTAGTTCTCACTCCCCCACCCCCGTGGATCGTACTTCCCCAATTGCCCCGTGTCAGACGGGATTAGGAACGGCTGTGAGGACCTGTGAGCACTAGCCCACGTGCCTGCACTCTGAAAGGGACTTCCTCACTCGGATGCTTCTTTGTACCATGTCACATAAGAACATGTGATAAAGATATCTCACGAAATTGACCCTGATAAGCACTAAAAACTTGGTACCGGTAGTGAAGTGCCAACAGGCAAGTCACAAGTTTTCTCTCGAGTGTGCAGCAGTCTCAAGCATTCACATGGTCTTTCAATGAGGGGAGAGGGGTGTATGGGCACCTCTCGCCTCGTTTTCATACTTCTAAGCTGGGTTGGCCACATTTGGAGTTGTGCCTAGAAGAAGTAGGCCTTAGGCTTTATGCCCTGTCCCACTCAGATGGGAGGATCTGACTAGGGCCTGGATACCAACTGCTAGAGCCAGGTAGAATGCAAATTACTTCCTTTTCAGCACCATCAAGAAGAGGCTGTATTTGGCCGGAAGCCAGAAGGCCTAGCAGCTGATGGTCAGCACCACTGCTGCAAGCTGAATCTTTTCCCCCAGGTTCGGGTGCTGGGCCTTGTCAAGGGGTGAGGCCTGCGCCCGGGGAACACTGGCCAATATTAATATCTGAACCTGGAGATCCATGTGTCCAGGTGCAGGGGAGAAGGAAATCTGCCTCATTATGTTTCTGACGTGGAATTCATTGCCACATGGAGTGGCTGAAGCAGATAACATTGACTCATTTAGGTGAGGCTTGGTGCATACGTGAAGGGCAAGGGAATAGAGGAATACAGGAGGCAGGGTGGGAAGAGGTCATTAGCGTGAGAGGAGGCTCATGTGGAATATAAACACCGGCATAGACTAGTTGGGCCGAATGGCCTGTTTCTGTGCCGTAGATTCGATGTAATTCTATAGACACCTTGCTCAAGCACTAACAACTTCTGAGGTACGTACAAAATAATAAATAATGGAAGGAATGCATGAAAAAAATTATTAATGATTTCTGCTGAATCTAAAGGCAAATTACAAAGAGCTGATCAGAGAGGATTGATATGACTTTTATGTTTAGTACTTTGAGTATGAACATAAATACACTATAATTTGTCTTAAAGACTGCAAGTTATTGTGCCTGAGTTTTTCTCCTAAAAGTTAGTGCATCCTCAACACAGCTCTGGAAGGAAGGAAGGAAGAAAGAAAAGAAGACTGGCATTTATATAGCGCCTTTCACGACCTCAGGACGTCCCAAAGTGCTTTACAGTCACTGGCCGATCCACCTGCCCGCACCATCTGTCCACCCGTGCCAGCCAGCCGCCCGTGCCACCCATGCCAACTGCCCATGCAACCCTCCTGCCCGTGTAACGACCCCACCCGTGCCACCCGCCGATATTTATCCCTCAACCGACACCTAGTCATTATTTCATTGCTGTTTATGGGAGCTTGCTGTGCGCAAATTGGTTACTGTGTTTTCTACATTACAGCAGTGACTATATTTCAAAAGTACTTCATTGGCTGTAATTGGGACGTGCTGAGGTTGTGAAAGGTGCTGTATAAATGCAAGTCTTTCTTTCTCTTTCAATGCAATATGTGCGCCAGGACTGGGCTCTCCTCCCATCAGCAATCAGGAGTTGGAACCTTGACTGTTTTTCCTTCTTCCCTGAACCAGAGGTGCTGAAGCCAATTGCAGCACCTCACTACCACTTTGGTTGAAATAAACCATCTCAGCACAAACTAGGGATCGAACCTGAGGCTTTCCAGATGTGTATGGCTCAATAGCACACCGCGTAGTGCATTTACCCATTAAGCCATTAGGCACACACTTCATTTATTTTTGATTTTATCGGGAGGGAGGCCCCGGCCATTGTCGGCCCGGGCCTCGTGTGACTGTCAAGTGGCCACCCTGCTGCAGCTCGCCAGTTGTGGGTGGGCGGGAAATAGGTCGGCTCCCAGGGGCAGGTCAGGGAGGGAAAGGGGTCGGCTTTGGATGAGCTGGCAGTGGGCCGGAGGTTTTTTTGGAACAGCACTCCTGCTGCTCCTGGCCCCGGAAAGATAAAAATAGCCTGGGCCATTTTCCGAGCGGTTTCCAGCGGTCACTCCAAGGGCCACTGGTCGGGCCACTCGACACCTGGTGTGAACGGGCGGAGTGCGCACGGTGCAAGCAGAGTCCTGCAACCAGTGTAGGACCCCGAGCCTGCCTATTTGAGCAGCCTCAGGCCTGTTTCAGGTAGGCGGGCTGTTCGTTCACTTACAGGTCCCCCTGAAAACTACATCAGGTGGTCCTTGGGCCGAGCACCCCCCTCCCAATTTTCAACTGCCGGCCGGAATTTTTCAGGCAAGAAACGGGCGGCCGACAGTCGAGAATCGCCCCAGTGTACGTTGTGTGATATTCCTTCGCCTGCTGTACATAGGGCATGGCAATGTAGTGAGTTCAAATCCCACCAGAGCCGTTTGAATTCATTTTCTTTGTGAAATTAATAAAAAGCTGGTATCAGTAAAAGTGGCCATGAAGCTGTTGTATTGTCGCAAAAAAAAAATCAACTGGTTTGCTAATGTCCTTTAGGAAAGGAATCCTGCCGCAGTTACACGGTCTGGGCCTACATGTGACTCCAGTCCCACACTCACGTGGTTGACCCTTAACTGCCCTCTGAAGTGGCCTAGCAAGCCACTCGATTGTATCAAACCACTACAAAAATTTGAAACGGGTTAATATCACTCTCAAGGAAAGAATTTCCCATGAGCATGTTAAGTGCTCATACATTAATACTGCACAGTGGAACTTCAAGGCCAGAGATGCTGAACTTCATTTTACAAAATGAAGAAAGTCGATAACATTGTCCTTTTGCCAAGCGTCTTGTTTCACATGGTGGCCAGCAGATACTTGTGTTGGATGTCAACAGTGAGCAACAACAGTTGTCACAGGGGATGGTGAATCTCATTTTCCCCGCTTCCTTTACTTATCTTGTCCACAATGTGTGTAACTAAGAACCTGAGAAGGTTAAGGGGAGATTTAATAGCGGTGTTCAAAATCATGAAGGGTTTTGACAGAGTAAATAAGGAGAAACTGTTTCCATGGGCAGGAGGTTCGGTAACCAGAGGACACAGATTTAATGTAATCTGCAAAAGAGCCAGAGGGGAGATGAGCAGAAATGATTTTACGCAGCGAGTTGTTGTGATCTGGAACGCGCTGCCTGAAAGGGCGGTGGAAGCAGAGTCAATAGTAACTTTCAAAAGGGAATTGGATAAATACTTGAAGGGACAAAAAAAGGGACAGGGACAGAGATGGGCAATGTTACGGAGGTGGCACGGTGGCATAGTGGTTAGCACTGTTGCCTCACAGCGCCAGGGACCCGGGTTCAAATCCGGCCTCGGGCGACTGTCTGTGTGGAGTTTGCACATTCTCCCCGTGTTTGCGTGGGTTTTCTCCGGGTGCTCCGGTTTCCTCCCACAGTCCAAAGATGTGCGGTTGATTGGCCATGATAAAAAATTGGCCCTTAGTGTTAGGGGGGATTAAATACGTGAGGTTACGGGGTTACGGGGATAGGGCTTGGATGGGATGGCTGTCAGTGTAGGGACCGGGTGCTAGGGTTTGGATGATCAGCCATGATCTCGTTGAATGGTGGAGCAGGCTCGAAGGGCCGAATGGCCTACTCCTGCTCCTATCTTCTATGTTTCTATGAAGTAGATGGTCTTGGTGATGCAGAGGATATGGGGTCGGAAGCTCAGCTTAGGGACAAACAGGCGCCAAGGCCGCAAACGGTCTGGTTGAGCCTTAGACAGTGGTCAGGGTAGAGGGATGGAATCGGTAGCTAGGGAACGGAGTTTGTGGCTGGGGCTGAGGACAATGGCTTCGGTCTTCCCAGTGTTTAATTGGAGGAAAGTTCTGCTCATCCAATACTGGATGTCGGACAAGCAGCGTGCCAAATCAGAGGTAATCAACAAGCAGTCGCTGTGTGGCGGAGCCACCAAGGGTCTCAGAACAATTGGTAATAATCCCTTTGACTACAGTGTAGTGCAGCCACGGATTGCACCTTTAAACTGCCTGTTAACTGTACTGTATTGTGTTTCCCTGCACTCCACGTGATGATGTCATGACGCCGATCACGTGACCACCAGTGGCGCGAAGAACGCGATGACGTCATGACGTCAGCTTCCAGAATCTTCCAGTAGTCGTCGAGTGCCCAGCAAGCTGAATAGACCTGTGTACCGTTTCTCCTGTAGTTTCCCTGTTAACTTCGTTGTTCATTAAAACCTGTTGATTTGATTCATCAAGTCGAATACCTTATTCAGATAGGAACCTCTGTTCCTACAGCTGACTGTTTAACCTGATCAGGAGGAGTTTAAAATAGGACGAGTATCCATTACCTACACTGGATTTTGGTTGTTTTGTCAAGAAAATCTCAGTGGATCTAAACTCCTGTTTGCAGTCTTCAGGTGCGTTATCATGGGAACGATGTCTCTGGCAGAGCCAATGGCCATTCAGAATTAAAATACACACCTGGAAATGAACCCAACTAGCATTAAGTCTGAATTTCTGCTTGGATAAGCAAACGATTCATTCAAATTGTGAAATATCTAACAGCTGTACTGTAGTTTGTGTTTGTTAAAATGATTCATGGTTTAAATGTTGCCGAAGTCCAGCCATTGTTTACCTAGCCGGCTCCAAGTGCTGTCAGGTTTACTCTCGCCTTCAGACTCAAATGTGGTGGGTTTGAGTTGTTGCTGTAAGTTGGGCATTAAATCAGTCTCGGGGATCCATTCCACATGTCTGAACTCTGACACACATCCAGTGTGCTGCAGCTGGGCCGCTGCCTCCAGCGGATACACGATTCTACATAAGAACATAAGAACATAAGAACATAAGAAATAGGAGCAGGAGTAGGCCAATCGGCCCCTCAAGCCTGCTCCGCCATTCAATAAGATCATGGCTGATCTGATCCTAACCGCCAATCCACTATCACAGAACCATCTCCTGAATCTAACAGAATTAGACACACGAAATAGGAGCAGGATCAGGCTACACGGCCCCTGGGCCCGCTCCGCTACCCACAGGGCCATGACCGATCCGAACCTAGACTCGTGTCCAAATTCCTGCCCGCTCCCCGTAACCCTTAATTCCCTTTACTTCTAGGAAACTGTCTATTTCTGTTTTAAACTTATGTAATGATGTAGCTTCTACAGCTTTTTGGGGCAGCATATTCCATGGACCTACCACCCTCTGAGTGGTGTACGGAACACGTGTGTACAGGCCGGCCTGATGGGGTAAAACAAACGGTCCCCGACCTCACGTAACAGGAAAGGCAGTTGCTCAAAAAAGTGCTGCCCACTCAGGAATCTGAATAAAGGAGAGGTTGCAGTTGTAAAACATAATCTGTTACTGGGGTTGTCCTCCTCAGAGCAGAAAAGGTTCAGGGGAGATGTAATAGAGGTGTTCAAAATTATATGGGGTTTTGATAGAGTAGACAGGGAGAAACTGTGCCCACTGGCAGGAGGGTCAGTAACCAGAGGACACAGACTTAAGTTCATTAGCAAAAGAACCAGAGGGGAGATGAGTTGTTTTGTTCTGGAATGCAGGAAATTCCAGAACAATTCAATAGTAACTTTTAAAAGGTAATTGAATGAACACTCACTTGAAAATGAAAAATTTGCAGGGCTTTGGGGAACGAGCAGGGTGTGTGACTAATTGGATAAATCTTTCAAAGAGCCGGCACATAGAAATATAGAAAAATAGGAGCAGGAGTCGGCCCTTCGAGCCTGCTCCACCATTCAATATGATCATGGCTGATCCTCTATCTCAATCCCATATTCCCGCTCTCTCCCCATACCCCTTGACGCCTTTTGTGTCTAGTAATCTATCTATCTCCTTCTTAAATATATTCAGTGACTTGGCCTCCACAGCCTACAGTGGTAGAGAATTCCATAGGTTCACCACCCTCTGAGTGAAGAAATTTCTCCTCATCTCAGTCCTAAATGTCCTACCCGGTATCCGCACAGGCACAATGGGCTGAATGGCCTCCTTCTGTACTGTATGATTCTGTGACCTCGATATTACCCCCCTACCCCCCATGACGGGCAGGAGAGGGTCGGGGTGGGGGGTAAAAATGTAAAAACGGGGAACCAGACCCCAACCTGTGTATGCACTCATTGCCGTTTGTACCGCGGCGGGTTTTGTGGCGTCCGAGTGGCCCACGGTGGAGAGGCGAGGCACTTCATTAACATATTTAAATTGGGCAATTGGGAAACCGATTTAAATTTAACAGCTGCCGGCCGGGTTTCCCAGGGCTCGAGAAACCCGGCAGCGAAAGGGAGACAGGAGCAGCCAGCTCAAGAAGGTAGTGCCTTTTGTAGCACTCCTTGTGGGCCAGTAGAGCAGGAGTGCTACCCCAGGCCCCTCAAGGAAACCTTCGGCCTCTCTCTCCCCAGCCTTCCCGATTGTAAATTGGCCATTGGGTTTTTTATCTGGTTTTTCGCCTCTCCCGGGAGATCACATGGGTTCAGGTGGGATGGAGAGTGATAGAAGATTTGAGGTTAGGATCAGATCAGCCATGATCTTATTGAATGGTGGAGCAGGCTCGAGGGGCCGATTGGCCTACTCCTGCTCCTATTTCTTATGTTCTTATGTGACCAACCTCTCCCCGCTTCCCCCACCGCCCCCCCAAGTCCCGATGGCCTCTCTCTCCAATCTTCCCCCACTCCCGATTGCCGGAGACCATCCCCAATGGGCCCCAGCTGCGGCCTCCTGCTGCTGGTTTTCCCGCCGGCAGCCGGCCAATTTCTCAGGTTGGCCAGCTGCCAGGCGTTAAGAGAAGAAAAACGTTAATGAGTTCCTGCTGTTAAATTTGACAGGATCTCCAGGACCCTGGCCTCACCGGGTTCTTCGGCCGTTTTCGGCATCCCCCAAATCCTCCCCCTAAATATCAGGGCCTATGATTCTATATTCCTTGGTAGATTTACACCAGTCAGTCAGTGGCTGCCAGATTGGAAATTTTCTCCTTTCACTGCCCTCCCCATCAAATTTCCTTTACTCCTTCTCCAAAAGAAGAGGCTCGTGTGGGTTACCAATCCATTAGTGCTCACAGCTCTCTGGTACCTTTCCCAAATGCCAATTCTTCATGTGTGATCTGAGGTGACAGCCTATTCGACCATGGGTTCCTTCACCACTAGGCTTGATAATGACCATGCCCAATGTCTGGGCACATGCCCTTTTCAGAAGGGCTCACCGGGTGCCAATCAGGAGCAGGAACCTTGACCAATTTTAATGCTCCCTAACCCAGGGACACTAAGGACACCCACAGTACTCCTCCCACTACTTCAGTTAGGAGCAGCTAGTCCAGCTGATATTAAACCTAGGGCCTGAAATATCCTTCTGTAGGAGTGTGATGCGACCAGCACAGAGAGGCGACCTTATCGAAACATATAAGACTGTGAGGGGGCTTGATCGGGTGGATGCGGGGAGGATGTTTCCACTGATGGGTGAGACTAGAACTAGGGGGCATAATCTAAGAATAAGGGGCTGCCCTTTCAAAACTGAGATGAGGAGAAACTTCTTCACTCAGAGGGTAGTAAATCTATGGAATTTGCTACCCCAGAGAGCTGTGGAAGCTGCGACATTAAATAAATTTAAAACAGAGACAGACAGTTTCCTAGCTGATAAGGGAATTAGGGGTTATGGGGAGAGGGCAGGGAAGTGGACGTGAGTCTAGGTTCGGATCAGCCATGATCCTATTGAATGGCGGAGCAGGCCCGAGGGGCCGTATGGCCTACTCCTGCTCCTACTTCTTATGTTCTTATGTTCTAAGTTTTTGTCTTGTGACAGAGGGAAATTTGGGCCTTTATTTCCGACAACTTCAAAGCTGCTCGAGTTAAAATGGTAGTTATATATACCCTTACCAAAATTAAATATGGTGGAGCACAGACAATGTCTAGCTGATGCCCAAATAACTGGTGTTAGTTGTGGCTCAGTTGGTAGCGCTCTCGCCTCTCAGTCAGAAAGTTTGTGGGTTCAATGTCCAACTCCAGATACTTGAGCGCATAATCTAGACTGATATAATCAGTGCAGTGCTGAGGGAGCACTCCACTGTCGGAGGTGCCGTCTTTCAGATGCGACGTTAAACCGAGGCCCTGTCTGCCCTCTCAGGTGGAAATAAAAGATCCTGTGGCACTATTTTGAAGAAGAGCAGGGGAGTTCTCCCTGGTGTCCTGGGGCCAATATTTCTCCCTCAACCAACATCACTAAAACAGATTATCTGGGCATTATCACGTTGCTGTTCGTGGGACCTTGCTGTGCACAAATTAGCTGCCACATTTCATACAACAGTGACTACACTTCAAAAGTACTTCATTGGCTGTAAAGGTTGTGAAATGGCCATAAATATAAGATAGTCACTAATAAATCCAGTAGGAAATTCAAGAGTAACATCTTTACCCAGATAATGGTTAGAATGTGGAGCTCACTACCACAAGGCGGGGTTGAGGCGATTAGCATAGAAGCATTTAAGGGGAAGCTAGATAAAGACATGAGGAGAAAGGAATAGAAGGAGCTGCTGATCGAGTGAGATGAAGTAGGGTGAGAGGAGGCTCGTGTGCAGCATAAACACCGGCACGGAGCAGTAGTGCCGAATGACCTGTTTCTGTGCTGTACATTCTCTGTAAATTCTTTCTTTTGTTAGTGCACCTGCTATTGCTGAATGTAAAATGCTGCTGCAGCTAATTCTACCGTCCTGCTTGCTCCAGTAGGCGGAGGAATTTTTAATTTCACACAACTAATAACTGATATAATCTGCTGCTGATTGGTAGGAAAAGGAAACTGATATTGTGCCTCGTATGAGCTTATATGCGGAGTCATCCTGAGACTGCGACAGTCCATTCACGTCTGCTGCGCTTAGTTTCTAATCCAAGTGGGCCTGTGTGCCAGTGAGAGATGCTCCGGCAGGAATGCTGAATTAGCAGGAGTCAGGAAAGAATTCCTACATGGGTTACAGGTTCACTGAATTGAGCAGATGTTCATGGCTTGCACCTCACATCTTGGCTTCAGCAGCTTACACCAGTAAAGCTCACGGGTTTTTCCATTTCAGGGGAATGATCAGAGATTTCTCTACATCCCACAAAATGCTGAGTCATTTAAAGCCTAAATGAAGGCCACAGGATTCATTGATCGCAAAATGGGTTACTGTAAATGCGGTTGAACAGGCTTTTGGGTTTGAGCCATTTTGTGCTCAGTCATTACAAACAAAGCAAAGCCTAAAGCTCACCATCGCCATCGGCCGTCTATCGCCAGAGCTCCGGTGATGGTGACTGTCCCCCGGTTGCTCTTTCTTGTGTGCACCGTTGGCTAATTCAAGGATTATCCCATCCGCCTTTTGACAGTAATTCCTCCATCCAGGGTCCCACTCCCCTCCTCCAGGGGCTCGGCCGCCCCGCAGGCGTCGGCCCTTTCTGGTGGTGCCCGGGTTAATTCACCGCCGCCCGGCACTGGGCATTGATCAACCACGGGGAGCGCCGTCTACTGTCATTACGGCAGCAGGATTTAACACCAGACCTGACTCCAACCAGCCACATATGCATCCCCAGTGCTGTACTGAGGGAGTGTTGCACTGCTGGCGGGGCCGCATTTCGGATGAGACGTTAAACCGAGGCCCTGTCTGTTCTCTCAGGTGGATGTAAAAGATCCCATGGCGCTATTTCAAAGAAGAACAGGGGAGTTCTCCTGTGTCCTGGCCAATATTTATCCCTCAACCAACATCACTAAAACAGATTATCTGGTCATTGTCACGTTGCTGTTTGTGGGATCTTGCAGTGCACAAATTGGCTGCTGCGTTTCCTACATTGCAACACTGCAAAAGTACTTCATTGGCTGTAAAGTGCTTTGAGACGTCCTGAGGTTGTAAAAGACACTGTATAAATGCAAGTTCTTTCTTTCTTTTTCTTTCTCTCTCTCTTTCGTTCAAGTAATCAGCAAAGTGAGTAGCACTGTTGCTATGCAACAAAGCTAGCAGCAGTGCTCCAGTCTGGTGCTGCAAAGTTCCTTGAGCAGTGGGACTCTATGGTAACGAGGAGTGTTACAGCCAGATTGTCTGCCTCAAGGCTCTGCACCATGTAATGTCTGGCTTGCTGTCAACAATGAGGAAAGAACCAGCACAGTGGCCATGAGATTCAGGTTTTATGGAGAGCTTTCACTTAACCCTTTGCATCAATCCTGAGGATTGATTTAGACCCAATTTTTCTTCTGTGCGGTACCCGCTACCATAAATTAGGAAGTGCCCTTACATTACAAATCTTTATCTGAGAGTAGTTTGCCCTTATATTAACTAAGAGTAATCTGCCAGCTATCATGGTGGAGTACACACTCATATTCATCAAAACGCACAGAGTGGTAGCGTGGGCCGGATCCTGGGGTGGGGGGTCCAATCTCCGATCCCGGGAGGTCCAATTGGCGGGGGGGGGGATTATCTTAGGAGGTGGGTGGGTTCCAATGGTGGGCAGGGTAGCAGGCAAGCTTGGTGGGCTGGCAGGAAGCACCCCCGCTCCTCTTAGCCCACAAGCAATGCTGTAAAGGCACTTACCTCTTGCACGCAGCGGTCCTCGCCTCCCTTTAGCTGTCGGGTTTCCCGAGGCCCAGGAAACCCAGCTGGCCAGTGTTAAACCTGAAAGAAGATAGGTTAAATATAAGACACGCGGCGTCATTATAATATTTAAATGGTCAGCCCGGCTCCTGGGAGCGGGTTTGTTTCCTGCCCCCTGCCCCATCTCTGTTAAAACTAGAAGTGGGCGGGTTGGAGATTTTTTAAATTTTAACATCCCAGCCAACCCATTTTTTGTGGTGAAAGTTACCCACAAAGAGTCTGTTTGCTCTACAATTGGCGTGGAAAGGTGTTGGTCTGCCAGGATGGACATGTTGGGCGACCAATGCCGGGAGCGTGGGGGCGGGGTGGGGCGTTTGGAGGCGGGAGGTCATGTGCTGGGCAGGCGGAGTTAAAATCGGCCCCTCTATCTTTGAATACTAACCGTTCCTGTTGCGTGCAATGATCTAAGCTACAAGGTAGCATGTGTGTGGGAGGCCCCTAATGGATTGGCTCTGTGTTGAGTGCAGCATTGGTGACCCGGGCACAACCCTCTTCTTCATTCAGACATCATTATGTACAGCGGTCCACTCACTGCCATAAATGGTAACGTTTTTGCTGTTTTATGTTTGAAGTAAAACAAAATCGCCAGTAGTATATTTCGCAAACCTGTTTTATTTTTGTTAAAGTGTCCTTTTGCTATTTGATGGAGTGGAGTTGCCGCTCTCCTTGTAAACTGCATTGGTTCATTAGGTTAATGATCTTGATATAAATAGCAGGTCCTGTGTTTTTCAGACGTTGACAAGATTTTTAAATTGCTCCGTGACCTACAATTTAGAATAAGGAATTGTTTATGTGAATTTCCTCATCGTGCAACATCAGACTCAAATGTGGCTCACCGTGATTGTGTGTTGAAAGGGCGACAAAGTATTATACCACTGTGATTGCGTTTGGTATGATCATTAAAATCTGTCTGCTTACGTTCTTAAAAGAAATTGAGTGGCTGAAGCCAAGGCATATCTCTAGTTAGCCTTCATAGCGAGAGGATTCGAGTGCAGGAGCAAGGATGTCTTGCTGCAGTTGTACAGGGCCTTGGTGAGACCACACCTTGAGTATTGTGTGCAGTTTTGGTCACCTTATCTGAGGAAGGATATTCTTGCCATGGAGGGAGTGCAGCGAAGATTCACCAGACTGATACCTGGGATGACAGGAATGACGTATGAAGAGAGATTGGGTCGATTGGGCTTGTGCTCGCTGGAGTTTAGAAGAATGAGAGGGGATCTCATTGAAACTTATAAAATTCTAACAGGACTAGACAGACCAGATGCAGGAAGGATGTTCCCGATGGTCGGGGAGTCCAGAACCAGGGGTCACAGTCTAAAGATAACAGGTAAGCCATTTAGGACTGAGATGAGGAGGAATTTCTTCACCCAGAGAGTGGTGAACCTGTGGAATTCTCTACCAAAGAAGGCAGTTGAGGCCATTGAATATATTCAAGAAGGAGTTAGATATATTTCTTAAGGCTAAAGGGATCAAGGGATATGGGGAGAAAGCAGGGACAGGGTACTGAATTTGGATGATCAGCCATGATCTCATTAAATGGCAGAACAGGCTCGAGGGGCCGAATGGCCTACTCCTGCTCCTATCTTCTATGTTTCTATGTAAAGGAAAGAAAGACTTGCATTTATTTAGCGCCTTTCATAACCAATGCTCCCACTAAGGTGCGGCGTATGCGGCGGCGCAGTAATCTGAGAGGTCCCGCACAGGCCGCTCACCTGCAAAATCTGCACAGGCGCAGAAGTTTAAAGGGACCGCGCATTAAAAGAAACAGGCCACGCAGAACAAAGCGCAGCTTATAGGAAACGTTGCTCAGGACGTCCCAAAGCACTTTACAGCCAACAAAGTACTTTTTGAAGTGTAGCTACTGTTGTAATGTAGGAAACACGGCAACCAACATGCGTACAGCAAGCTCCCGCAAACAGCAAGGGGACAATGGCCAGATAATCTATTTTAGTGAAGTTGGCTGTTCTAATCAGACGAACGTCTTGACCACTGTGTCCAAATCTGGTCGCCGAGGCAGAGCGGGGAAGAGCAACGAGGCTCATCCCTCGTGTCAGGAGTCCGAGTTCTGAGGCGGAGCTGGTGAAACTTTCCAGGGCTTTCCACCTGGAAAGGCGATATCTCAGAGGTAATCTTATATGGACATATAAATTAAAGGAATAGAAAACGTAAATCCAGAATAATACTTTAAAAGAAACCCTGGAATCATTTAACAATATCAACAACAAGAACTTGCATTTCTGCAGCACCTTTAATGTAGTAAAGCATCCTGAGGCGCTTCACAGAAGTGTTAATGGATAAAAATTGACACCAAGTTAAAGAAGGCGATATTAGGACAGGTGCCCAAAAGTTTGGTCAAAGAGGTAGGTTTTAAGAAGCGTCTTAAAGGAGGAGGGAGAGGCGGAGAGGTTTAAGGAGGGACTTCCCAAAGAAACAACGGGATGCTATAATGGGAGACAGTCGAGCCTTTCCGGATGGTTGAATTAAGATGGGGTGAATAGTCTTCCTCATTTATAATTACCTGTGATCTTAGTGCAGGTTCCTGGGTCAGCATTCAGGCACGCTGGATTGCCTGGGCGCAATGAATATCAGGATATCTGGAGGGTTCCTGCACTCCATCCCACCGGCCGCAGGTGTCAGAGAAAGTGATCCTGAGGAAGCAATCACCATTCTTCATGGCTGGGCCATCAAAACAGTTACATTCTGGAAGTTGGTGAGGCCAGTTCTGCGGTGCAATGTCTGCGGCAGAGTTTGGAACAGAATCTGGATTCAGCCGGGTTCTACAGCTTTCAGGCCGCATTGAAAACTCTGGCACTTTAGGAGATGGGGCCCAGACAACACCTACCTGTATAACGCTCCTGTGAAGAGCCTTGGGATGTTTTACTATGTTAAAGGCACTATATAAATGCAAGTTGTTGTTCTTGTTGCCCACATATGGGCAGTGTATTGTAATCCGATGTAAACAATGGAAATACGACTTCATGTTTCAGGATTTTGACCATCTTTTCCTGGACTGAAAGGATTTGGGGGATTGAGTTATGCTTAAGTGTTGTGTTTGATAACAAAGTGAATTTACACGGGCTAATTGTCAATGTGTATTCGCATCCGAACGACCAGATTTAGGAACCGCTTCTTTCCCAGGGCTGTCATCCTACTGAACTCCACAAATAAACTCTAAAGCCTGCACATCTGCCAATGCACTTTATTATGGTTATGTTTATGTTAATGTATTACAAGCCAAATGAATGTCGAATGTTTAAATGTCTTAATCTAAATGTACACTCTCGGGAGCCGCAAGCCTACATTTCGTTGTACTGCACTTGTGCACTAACAATGACAATAAAAGTTGATTTGATTTGATTTTTTTTGAAAGCTGGACGGGTCAGTTTGTGGAAAGTCACAACTGATACAGTGAAGGTCATTTGTCTCATCTTAGGCCCCTTAACAAGGATGGTCTTCATTCATCTTGAGAAAAGCAAGAGATGTTCTCTTTAAACCCACACCTGGGTGTGGGGGGATGGGAGGGAAGGAGAAGTAGCAGTTTTACTTGCCATTCTATTGGCAAATCACTAGGTGGGCTGCATGAATGATTCCCAGCTAACAACACCAGTTACCCAGATAGACATAAAAAGCTGGGTCTATTTACATTAAAGATACATAGGCTTAGAAATTCGATGGTGCCGGGCCTGTTTATCAGGCGCCAAGCAGGTGCTTAAGCTTCCAATATGGCGGGCAGGAAGCATATGCCCATTACGAGTCTGAAGTGCACCACCCACCATAATGGTATAGGCAAAAAAATTGGTGACTATGGGCCGAGCCGGGCGTTAGGACCTCGTTATATGCAAATAAGGGACCTAGCACCCTGTGCAAAATTGGGTTGCCCTGAACACATCCGTTGGCATCCCCCCCCCCCACGTCGCCCCTCCTCTCCTGTTCGCCACCCTCCCACCCCCACCTTTAAGGCCTACCTGTGCGTCATGGTCCAGAGGTGTTCACTGGTGAGCTGCCTGGGAACGCTCTGCAGGTGTCTGCAACTCACCGGTCTGAAGTTAATGAGGCCCAAAGCCCAACGAATTTCTAGGCCGGGGCTCTCTGATAGAGGTGTTGAGAGTAATGAAGGGACTAGACTGTGCTCATATTGACAGACTATTTCAATTAGGTAAGTTAGGGAGGACCAAGAGTCATGCGTCCAAGTCGCACAAGAGTGAAACTAGGTTAGGTGTTAGGAGGTTCTGCTTTCCCCAGAGGATAGCAGACTTATGGAACAAGTTGCCAGCTCGTGTGATGAATGCTGATTCGCGGCATACTTTCAAAATAAAGCTGAGCCGGTTCCCGACAGGGATGGAGATCACGGCATACAAAAGGTAGGCAGAATACTAAGTAATATAAATCATGGTCTGTGTGGTCTCTTGGACTAGTTTTGAACGCCTAAGCGGGTTGGAAAGGAATTTTCCAAATTTTTTCCCCCTAAGTTGACCTTTTTTTTTCTGCCTGTCCCATAAGATAACATGGCTGCTGGTGAGTGGGGTTGGGTTGCCAACTCTGGTTGGACATATTCCTGGAGGTTTGATGACATGACCTTCCCCCTCCAACAGCCTCAACCCCACCATTGGTCGCCCAACAAGTCCATTCTCGCAGAGCACCACTTCCCCACGTTAATCGTAAGCAAACAGACTCTTCATTACCCGAATGGATGACTCTTGACGGTCGGACAAACGGCCTTTTCGTTCCCCATCTCCGATATTTTTACAACTAGAAAATAAAAGTGTTCAAAGAAAATGAAAAAGACTTACCTTTTTTTTAACGCCGCAATGATTTTTTCCCAGGGTTTGCTGGAAACAGTTGTCCAGGACATGAATCTTTAATTCCTGGGGACTCCAGAACAATCATGGAGGTTTGGTAAGCCTAGGGTAGGCGGGGTGTTGTGAATCATGTAGCTTAAGGCATGGTGACGGTCTGTAGCAGGCTTGACGGACTATCTTTTCCTGTCAATCATTTATGTATGCTCATATGTTCACTAACAGTGTCACAGCCCGCCCACTGAATGACGACACAGAGAGAAGGGGCATGAGGGACTTCAGTTACGTGAAGAGACGAGAGAAGCTGGAATTGTTCTCCTTAGAGAAGAGAAGATTGAGAGGCGATTTAATAGAGGCGTTCAAAAAACAGGAAGGATGTTGATAGAGTAAGTAAGGAGAAACTGTTTCCACTGATAGGAGGGTCGGTAACTAGAGGACACAGATTTAACCTAATTGGCAAAAGAACTAGAGAGGTGATGAGGAGTTTTTTTTTATGCAGCGAGTTGTTATGATCTGGAATGCACTGCCTGAAAGGGCGGTGGAAGAAGATTCAATAATAACTTTCAAAAGGGAATTGGATAAATACTTGAAGGGGAGAAAATTGCAGGGCTCTGGAGAAAGAGCAGGGGAGTGGGACTAACTGGATAGCTCATACACTGGTCCGCCACCTTTGGTGAGGAGTTATGCCTTCCACTTCACAGAAATCACAGAAACCCCACAGTGCAGATAGAGGCCATTTCGGCCCATCGAGCCTGCACCGACACATAGCCCACCCGATCCCCGTAACCCCTACACCAACACATATCCCACTCTATCCCCGTAACCCCACGTATTTAATCCCCCCTAACACTAAGGGTCAATTTATCATAGCCAATCAACCTAACCCGCACATCTTTGGACTGTGGGAGGAAACCGGAGCACCCGGAGGAAACCCATGCAAACACGGGGAGAATGTGCAAACTCCACACAAACAGTCGCCCGAGGCCGGATTCGAACCCGGGTCCCTGGCGCTGTGAGGCAACAGTGCTAACCACTATGCCACCACTTCTACTATTTCCATTTCAAAACAACCAAATGATTAGGTTTGAAGTTGTTGTTACAGTTGGAAGAAATAAAGAAAGAAGGATTGAATTTCTATAGCGCCTTTCACCACCTCAGGACGTCCCAAAGCGCTTTACAATAAAGTAGTTTTTGAAGTGTAGTCACTGTTGTAATGTAGGAGAGACAGAACAAGAGAGGAGAGAAGATGAATAAGAGTGAAGAGAAGGGTGAGTTTTCACTGGGTTGCTGTGTGAAGCCACTGTTTTATGGAATTGAACAATATCCCACCACTGTCAGAAGTGGGCAGACTGTGATCGATAGTTTTTTGTTGAGTAAGGGTATCACGGGATATGGAGCTAAGGCGGGTAAGTGGAGTTGAGGTGCAGCTCAGCCGTGCTCGAACTGAATGGCGGAGCAGGCTCGAGGGGCTGAATGGCCTACTCCTGTTCCTAATAAGTAGTATAAGTCGTGAATACTTCTAGAATGTCACAGCGCAAGGAAATAATTCAGCATTAAGTGCACGGTCAGTGTGCAGAGCTGAGATAAGCTGGCATTTGAAAGCAGGACCACACGGTGGTTTACAGTTGGAACGTTACGGACCTCGTTGCAGCCACTGACTCTGGTTTTGTTACTGGAGCTTGTGTCTTCAGCAGTTACTGAAGTCAAGTTGATGGAAGCATTCAAACTCCCCTTTGGAATTAGATCTCAAAATCCTGATTACCTGAATCTGAATGACATTTTAAATCATAGAATTTTACAGCACAGAAGGAAGCCATTCGGTCCATCGTGCCTGTGCCGGCTCTTTGAAAGAGCTATCCTAATAGTCCCACTCAACACTGTTCATTCCCCATAGCCCTGTGAATTTTTCCCCTTCAAGTATTTATCCAATTCCCTATTGAAAGTTCCTATTGAATCTGCTTCCACCGCCCTTTCAAGCAGTGCGTTCCAGATCACAACAACTCGCTGCATAAAAGAAAATTCTCCTCATCTCCCCTCTGGTTCTTAACGAACAAATAAAAGTTGTCTCTGAAAGGGGCAGCAGGATTAAAATGTTAATCTGATATATGAAAATGTAAGTGAGGGATAAAGGCTCCTTAGGCCACTGGGGAACATGGAGAGATCAGATCCATTAAAACAGAAGGCAAACTGGATAGATGACGGCAATTGGATCAGTGGAAAACGATAAAACATTAGACCCAACTCGAGTACCAGGCATAAAAACAGAAAATGCTGGAAAGACTCAGCAGGTCAGGCAGCATCTGTGGAGAGAGAAACAGAGTTAACGTTTCAGGTCGATGACCTTTCGTCAGAACTGGAAAAAGCTGGAGAAGAAACAGGTTTTTAAGCAAGTGCGGGGGCAGGGAGAGGGGGAGGGGAGGAAAGAACAAAAGGGAAGGTCTGTGATAGGGTGGAAGGCAGGAGAGATTAAAAAACAAAAGGGATGATGGTGCAAGGCAAAAGGAGATGGTAATGAGACAAGTTAAGAAACAAAAGATGACTCTAGATGAGGGGTAAATGGCAATGGCTGAATGATCGACAGTTGCCAATGAGAGAGAGAAAAACAAAATGGAAAAAAAAGATAGGGGCAGAGGTAGCAGTTCCCATGGATTGGAGGGTAGCTAATGTTACCCTACTATTCAAAAAAGGTGGTAGAGAGAAAACAGGGAATTACAGACCGGTAAGCCTGACATCGGTAGTGGGGAAAATGCTAGAGTCCATTATAAAAGATGTAATAGCAGAGCACTTGGAAAGCAGTGACAGGATTGGACAAAGTCAACATGGATTTACAAAAGGTAAATCGTGCTTGACTAATCTACTGGAATTTTTTGAGGATGTAACTGGTAAAATAGATAAGGGAGAACCAGTGGATGTGGTGTATTTGGACTTTCAGAAGGCTTTCGATAAGGTCCCGCATAAGAGATTAGCGTGTAAAGTTAAAGCACATGGGATTGGGGGTAAGGTACTGACTTGGATAGAGAACTGGTTGGCAGACAGGAAGCAAAGAGTTGGAATAAACGGGTCTTTTTCCGAGTGGCAGACAGTGACTAGTGGGGTACTGCAGGGATCGGTCCTAGGACCCCAGCTATTCACAATATATATTAATGATCTAGACGAGGGAACTAGATGTAATATCTCCAAGTTTGCAGACGACACAAAGCTGGGTGGGCGTGTGTGCTGTGAGGAGGATGCCGAGATACTCCAGTATGATTTGGACAGGTTGGGTGATTGGGCAGATGTATGGCAGATGCAGTATAACGTGGATAAATGCAAGGTTATCCACTTTGGTGGCAAAAACAGGAAGGCAAATTATTATCTGAACAGCAATAGATTGGGAGAAGAGGAAGTGCAATGAGATCTGGGTGTCCTTGTGTACCAGTCGCTGAAGGTAAGCATGCAGGTGCAGCAGGCGGTTAAGAAGGCAAATGGTATGTTGGCCTTCGTAGCAAGAGGGTTTGAGTACAGGAACAAGGATGTCTTGCTGCAGTTGTACAGGGCCTTGGTGAGACCACACCTTGAGTATTGTGTGCAGTTTTGGTCGCCTTATTTGAGGAAGGATGTTCTTGCCATGGAGGGAGTGCAGCGAAGATTCACCAGACTGATACCTGGGATGGCAGGAATGACGTATGAGGAGAGATTGGGTTGATTGGGCTTATACTCACTGGAGTTTAGAAGAATGAGAGGGGATCTCATTGAAACTTATAAAATTCTAACAGGACTAGGCAGACTAGATGCAGGAAGGATGTTCCCGATGGCAGGGGCGTCCAGAACCGGGGTTCACAGTCTAAGGATAAGGGGTAAGCCATTTAGGACAGAGATGAGGGGGAATTTCTTCACCCAGAGAGTGGTGAACCTGTGGAATTCTCTACCACAGAAGGAAGTTGAGGCCAATTCATTAAATATATTCAAGAAGGAGTTAGATATATTTCTTAAGGCTAAAGGGATCAAGGGATATGGAGAGAAGGCAGGGACAGGGTACTGAATTTGGATGATCAGCCATGATCGCATTGAATGGCGGAGCAGGCTCGAGGGGCCGAATGGCCTACTCCTGCTCCTATCTTCTATGTTTCTATGCCTAGAGTACCAGGCAACTCAGAGCCAGATAGAAGGAAATTAAAAGTACTGTACATGAGGAGAAAGGAATAGAAGGATACCCTGATTGGGTGAGAAGTAGTAGTAAGGTGGGAGGAGGCTTGTGTGGAGCAGAAACACTGGCATGGACCAGTTGGGTCGAATGGCCTGTAATTTCTATGTAATATTTTGTGCAAAACATATTTTGTGGTGCCCCTTAAAAAACCAAAATAAACAGCTCAGATATCATGAGCACTTAAGGTTCAGAGTCAGCCGTTAGACATTCACGCCCAAACTGGAATCAGAATTACAAGGCACAGCCAGCAGCAGGCTGTACTGTGTTTCAACACATATTGGATAATAGCTCTTCCACATTCTTCACATGAGCTACCTCCTTACTTGCGTGTTCCTGAGATTTACTTCCAACAGTAACAGTGGTAAATCACAGCTCAAGTTTGTAGTCAGACTTGTGTCTGTATTTTGCAGTTAATCAACATTAGAAAAGAAAGTTTAAAAACCTGTCACTAAAAGAGCAGTTGTTTTCAATCTAGAGATTGCTCGGTTTTATTTTATGATTCCTCTCAGGATGTGGACGGTGCGGGCAGGCTGGGATTTAGTGCCCCGAGGGTATTAAAAGTCAACCATGTAAGGTGGGACTAGACTCATGTGTAGGCCAGACCGGGTAGAAGTGGCCCCGGAGTGAACCAATTTTTACAACAAAACAGCAGCTCTCATGGTCATATTCCTTCATGCCAGCCCATAAATGATCAGCTTTATTGAATTGAATTTACAACTTGCTGTGGAGGGAATTGAACTCAAGGGGGGTTAAATTCAGGAGCTCCCACTTATGGACACCTGCCCCCCACCCCCCACAACCCGGCCTAGTGTTAGTAGCCCGCGCACAAAGGGTGGGGTCTGAGGAGCCCTGGATATTGGTCCTCCGACCTCAGCATAATGCAGGTGGCGCTGCGGGAGGAGGCTGCATCAGGTACGCGGTCGGCTCAGATTGCGGGGGTCGGGGGGAATCAGCTGGGCCTCGCAGGCTACAGTAGGGGTCGGGGAGATATCGGGGACAGAGTGGGAAGATCAGGGCCACAGAGAAGATCTCGGAGACCGAGGTGGGGGGGGGGGGGGAGAGGGACCAAAGGTCGAAGGCCTGGAGGTCAGGGCCGGGAGATCGAGGGGCCTGTAGGTTGGGGCCAGGGGGCCGAGGCCTGATACCGGGGATCTCAGGACCGGGAGTGACGGTGATCAGGACGGTGATGGTAAGTACTTACCTTTGTTACCTATGCGATGTTTAGAGTTGGTTGTCCGTGGGACAGCCCCGCCAGCGGGGCAATCCAATGCTGCAGCAGCGACCCGAAGCAGGCGTTAGGTCCTTTATTTTAGGGTGACCATATTTTGTAAAGCGGAATACAGAAGCAAAATACTGTGAATGTTGGAAATCTGAAATAAAAACAGAAAACGCTGGGGATACTCATTAGGTCCGGCAGCATTTGTGGAGAGATAAACAGAGTTGATGACCTTTCATCAGAATTGGAAAAAGTTAGAGGTATAACAGGTTTTAAGTAAGTACAGGGGCAGGGAAAGGGGGGAGGGGAGGAAAGAACAAAAGGGAAGGTCTGTGATAGGGTGGAAGGCCGGAGAGATTAAATGACAAAAGGGATGATGGTGCGAGGCAAAAGGGGGTGGTAATGGGACAATAAAAGAAACAAAAGATGGGTCTAGAGGAGGTGTAAATGGGAATAGCAAAATCATCAACAGCTGCCATCCGAAAAAATAGGGGATGAAATTATAGTCTGAAATTGTTGAACTCAGTGCTGAGTCCAGAAGGCTGTAAAGTGCCTAATCAAAAGATAAGGTGCTGTTCCTCGAGCTTAAGTTGAGCTTCATTGGAACAGTGTAAGAGGCCGAGGGCAGAGAGGTCAGAGTGGGAGTGGAGCGGAGAATTAAAGTGACAGGCGACCGGAAGCTCGGGGCCATGCTTGCGGACTGAATGGAGGTGTTCCGCAAAGTGGTCACCCAAACTGCGTTTGGTCTCCCCAATGTAGAGGAGACCGCATCGTGAGCAGCGAATACAGTATACTAGATTGCAAGAAGTACAAGTAAATCGCTGTTTCACCTGGAAGGGAGGAGGTGAAAGGGCAGGTGTTGCATCTCCTGCACTTGCACAGGAAGGTGCCATGGGAAGGGGAAGGGCTGTTGGGGGTGATTGAGGAGTGAACCAGGGTGTCGCGGAGGGAATGGGGAGGGGAGGGGAAGATGTGTTTGGCAGTGGGATCACGCTGGAGGTGGCAGAAATGGCGGAGAATGATCCGTTGATCACCTCCCTATCGTGGTTCTGGGAGGGAGGGGAAGGAGTGAGAGCAGAAGTGTGGGAAATGGAGCAGACAAGGCCGAAGGCCCTGTCAACCACAGTAGAGAGGAATCCTTGGTTGAGGAAAAAGGAAGACATATCAGAAACGCTTGTATGGAAGGTGGCATCATCAGGACAGGTGCGATGGAAACGGAGAAACTGGAAGAATGGAATAGAGTCCTTACAGGAAGCGGGGTGGGAGGAAGTGTAGTCCAGGTAGCTGTGGGAGTCAGTGGCCTATCCCAGAAATGCAGACAGGGAAGTCAAGGAAGGGAAGGGAAGAGTCAGAGATGGACCATGTGACGATGAGGGAAGGGTGGAAATTGGAAGCAAAGTGAATGAAATTTTCCAATTCGGGGCGAGAGCGGGAAACGGCACTGATACAGTCATCGATGTACCGGAAAAAGAAGTGAGGGAGGGACCTGATTAGGACTGGAACAAAGAATGTTCCACATATCCCACGAAAAGGCAGGCATAGCTAGGACCCATGCGGGTTCCTATAGCAACACCTTTAATTTGAAGGAAATGAGTGGAGTCAAAGGAGAAGTTGTTCAATGTGAGAACAGGTTCAGCCAGGCGGAGGAGGGTGGTGGTGAATGGGGACTGGTTGGGCCTCCGTTCAAGGAAGAAGTGGAGAGCCCACAGGCCGCCCTGGTGGGGATGGAGGTGTAGAGGGATTGGACGTAAATGGTGAAAAAGATGGTTAGGGCCAGGAAACTGGAAACTGTTAAAGTAGTGGAGGATGTTGGTAGAGTAGCGGATATATGTGGGAAGAGACTGGATAAGAGGAGAAGAAATAGAGTTGAGATAAGAAGAAATCAGTTCCGTGGAGCAAGAACAGGCTGAAACGATGGGTCTACCAGGGCAATCCTGTTTGTGGATCTTTGGAAGGAGATAGAAGCGGGCTAAACTGAATCCGGGGACACACAGGGTGGGAGCACAGCAAAGTAGCCAGGACGGAAAATGTAGGTTGTGCAGCGTAACGCGGCAAAAATTTTTAGCAGCCTATATTTCAACAGTTGCACAGATGCACTACAAATGCAAAACAAATGTGCATATAATTACCACAGATGTGATGTCACACTATTGAAGTGCATTCAGACACCTAACCACCTCCCCCGGTGACTGAGATCACACTTGACCCGCACCCCCACCCCCACACCGTGATTGAGGTTACACCTGACACCCCCCATCACAGTGTCTTGGATTAACCCGGACCGCCTTCCCCCGGTGACTGAGATCACACTTGACCCACACCCCCACCCCCCACACCGTGATTGAGGTTACACCTGACACCCCCCATCACAGTGTCTTGGATTAGCCCCCGGACCTGCCTTCCCCCGGTGACTGTGACCGGGCCCTCACCAGCGGCCTCTCCCTCACCTGCTCCGGTTGCCGTGCTCCCAGACACTACCTGCACCAACAATCCAGCAGCACGAGCCCGGCTTAGAAACAACACCCGGCACATGCGCAGAAAGACCACCCAGTCGTGCATGCGCAGTGAGTCACTCTGGCCATTGTACAAGTTGTTGTTTAATTTAGCCTTAGAGCCACAAACTGACAGCTCAGGGGGGTGCACTCACTGCCCAAGAGTACACCTCGGGGACGAGTTTTGTGAACCGGGAACTCTTCCCGGGACATTGTTTGCCCGGGGACACAGTACCTCATCCGGGGACACACTACCTCATCCGGGGACTGTTCCCAGAAAATGGGGACGTTTGGTCACCCTACCTTATTTGAATATGCAATGGGCCTCATGCCTGCTTCAGGCATGGGTAAAAGACGCCTCTTGCTCGGCCTTGCCCAATATGGCGACGCTGCACATTTTCTGCCGGCCATTTTGGGGCCTTAGGAGGCCCCGTAGCACCTGAAAAATGGTGACCAATTTGACCTCAATGACCCCTGAGTTTTTTTAAATTCGTTCCTGGGATGTGGCCGTCGCCGGCAAGGCCAGCATTTATTGCCCATCCCTAATTGCCCTTGAGAAGGTGGTGGTTAGCCGCCTTCTTGAACTGCTGCAGTCCATGCAGTGAAGGTATTCCTCTGAGTTGCTAGTGTAGTACCATATCACTAGGACTTCCTTGGTATTAATCGTCAGAGCCCAGCCTCACAAGCATCTGTGGTTGTAACAGGCAAAACGTCAGCTCAAGTCTTAGGGTAGTTCTGAAAAGCCAGGGTGCAAGGATCATCCTGCTCTCCTGGCAAAGTCCCCGCTTCTCATTTATTCTCATTCACTCACTGTTTACGTGGAAATGTTCAGCTTTTCCAGCAACCACATGAATCGCCTCAACGTAACTATTTCTCAGCTTTTACCCATTCCCTTTTATGCCTCCTCCAGCCATTTTCATCCTCTGTCCCTCTCACTCTCTGTGTCTGTCCCTCTCACTCTCTGTGTCTGTCCCTCTCACTCTCTGTGTCTGTCGCTGTCGCTCTCTGTGTCTGTCGCTGTCGCTCTCTGTGTCTGTCCCTCTCACTCTCTGTGTCTGTCGCTGTCGCTCTCTGTGTCTGTCCCTCTCACTCTCTGTGTCTGTCCCTCTCACTCTCTGTGTCTGTCCCTCTCACTCTCTGTGTCTGTCGCTGTCGCTCTCTGTGTCTGTCGCTGTCGCTCTCTGTGTCTGTCCCTCTCACTCTCTGTGTCTGTCGCTGTCGCTCTCTGTGTCTGTCCCTCTCACTCTCTGTGTCTGTCCCTCTCGCTCTCTGTGTCTGTCGCTGTCGCTCTCTGTGTCTGTCCCTCTCACTCTCTGTGTCTGTCCCTCTCACTCTCTGTGTCTGTCCCTCTCACTCTCTGTGTCTGTCCCTCTCACTCTCTGTGTCTGTCCCTGTCACTCTCTGTGTCTGTCCCTGTCACTCTCTGTGTCTGTCCCTCTCGCTCTCTGTGTCTGTCGCTGTCGCTCTCTGTGTCTGTCCCTCTCACTCTCTGTGTCTGTCCCTCTCACTCTCTGTGTCTGTCCCTCTCACTCTCTGTGTCTGTCCCTCTCACTCTCTGTGTCTGTCCCTCTCACTCTCTGTGTCTGTCCCTGTCACTCTCTGTGTCTGTCCCTGTCACTGTGTCTGTCCCTGTCACTCTGTGTCTGTCCCTCTCACTCTCTGTGTCTGTCCCTCTCACTCTCTGTGTCTGTCCCTCTCACTCTGTGTCTGTCCCCCTCACTCTCTGTGTCTGTTCCTGTCACTCTCTGTGTCTGTCCCTCTCACTCTCTGTGTCTGTCCCTCTCACTCTCTGTGTCTGTTCCTGTCACTCTCTGTGTCTGTTCCTGTCACTCTCTGTGTCTGTCCCTCTCACTCTCTGTGTCTGTCCCTCTCACTCTCTGTGTCTGTCCCTCTCACTCTCAGTGTCTGTCCCTGTCACTCTCAGTGTCTGTTCCTGTCACTCTCTGTGTCTGTCCCTCTCACTCTCTGTGTCTGTCCCTCTCACTCTCTGTGTCTGTTCCTGTCACTCTCTGTGTCTGTCCCTCTCACTCTCTGTGTCTGTCCCTCTTACTCTCTGTGTCTGTCCCTCTTACTCTCTGTGTCTGTCCCTGTCACTCTCTGTGTCTGTCCCTCTTACTCTCTGTGTCTGTCCCTGTCACTCTCTGTGTCTGTCCCTGTCACTCTGTGTCTGTCCCTCTCACTCTCTGTGTCTGTCCCTCTCACTCTCTGTGTCTGTCCCTCTCACTCTGTGTCTGTCCCCCTCACTCTCTGTGCCTGTCCCTCTCACTCTCTGTGTCTGTCCCTCTCACTCTCTGTGTCTGTCCCTCTCACTCTCTGTGTCTGTTCCTGTCACTCTCTGTGTCTGTTCCTGTCACTCTCTGTGTCTGTCCCTCTCACTCTCTGTGTCTGTCCCTCTCACTCTCTGTGTCTGTCCCTCTCACTCTCTGTGTCTGTCCCTCTCACTCTCAGTGTCTGTCCCTGTCACTCTCAGTGTCTGTTCCTGTCACTCTCTGTGTCTGTCCCTCTCACTCTCTGTGTCTGTCCCTCTCACTCTCTGTGTCTGTCCCTCTTACTCTCTGTGTCTGTCCCTCTTACTCTCTGTGTCTGTCCCTGTCACTCTCTGTGTCTGTCCCTCTTACTCTCTGTGTCTGTCCCTGTCACTCTCTGTGTCTGTCCCTCTCACTCTCTGTGTCTGTCCCTCTCACTCTCTGTGTCTGTCCCTCTCACTCTCTGTGTCTGTCCCTCTCACTCTCTGTGTCTGTCCCTCTCACTCTCTATGTCTGTCCCCCCTGTCACTCTCTGTGTCTGTCCCTCTCACTCTCTGTGTCTGTCCCTCTCACTCTCTGTGTCTGTCCCTCTCACTCTCTGTGTCTGTCCCTCTCACTCTCTGTGTCTGTCCCTCTCACTCTCTGTGTCTGTCCCTCTCACTCTCTATGTCTGTCCCCCCTGTCACTCTCTGTGTCTGTCCCTCTCACTCTCTGTGTCTGTCCCTCTCACGCTCTGTGTCTGTCCCTGTCACTCTCTCTGTGTCTGTCCCTCTCACTCTCTGTGTCTGTCCCTCTCACTCTCTGTGTCTGTCATAAGAACATAAGAACATAAGAAATAGGAGCAGGAGTAGGCCAATCGGCCCCTCGAGCCTGCTCCGCCATTCAACAAGATCATGGCTGATCTGATCCTAACCGCCAATCCACTAGGACAGGACTATCTCCTGAATCTAACAGAATTAGACACACAAAACAGGAGCAGGATCAGGCTACACGGCCCCTGGGCCCGCTCCGCTACCCACAGGGCCATGACCGATCCGCACCTAAACTCATGTCCAAATTCCTGCCCGCTCCCCGTAACCCTTAATTCCCTTTTCTTCTAGGAAACTGTCTATTTCTGTTTTAAATTTATGTAATGATGTAGCTTCGACAGCTTTTTGGGGCAACATATTCCATGGACCTACCACCCTCTGAGTGAAGTAGTTCCTCCTCATCTCAGTTTTGAAAGAGCAGCCCCTTATTCTAAGACTATGCCCCCTAGTTCTAGTTTCACCCATCATCTGGAACATTCTCCCCGCATCCACCCGATCCAACCCCTTCACAATCTTATATGTTTCAATAAGATCGCCTCTCATTCTTCTGAACTCCAATGAGTAGAGTCCCAATCTACTCAACCTCTCCTCATATGTCCATCCCCTCATCCCCGGGATTAACCGAGTGAACCTTCTTTGTACTGACTCGAGAGCAAGTATGTCTTTTCTTAAGTATGGACACCAAAACTGTATGCAGTATTCCAGGTGCGGTCTCACCAATACCTTGTACAACTGAAGCAATACCTCCCTATTTTTATGTTCTATCCCCCTAGCAATGAAAGCCAACATTCCATTGGCCTTCTTAATCACTTGCTGCACCTGCATACTAACCTTTTGAGTTTCGTGCACCAGGACCCCCAGATCCCTTTGTACTTCAGTACTTTCCAGTTTCTTGCCATTAAGATAATAACTTGCTCTACGATTTTTCCTGCCAAAGTGCATAACCTCACACTTTCCAGTATTGTATTCCATCTGCCAAGTCTCTGCCCACTTACTTAGCCTGTCTATGTCCCCTTGCAGGTTTTTTATGTCCTCCTCTCTCACTACTTTCCCTCCCATCTTAGTATCATCTGCAAACTTTGATATGTTACACTCGGTCCCCTCCTCCAAATCGTTAATATAGATTGTAAAGAGTTGGGGACCCAGCACTGACCCCTGCGGAACACCACTGGTTACTGATTGCCAGTCTGAGAATGAACCATTTATCCCAACTCTCTGCCTTCTGTTAGATAGCCAATCCTCTATCCATGCCAGAATATTACCCCCAATCCCGTGATTTTTTATCTTAAGCAATAATCTTTTGTGTGGCACCTTGTCAAATGCCTTTTGGAAGTCTAAATACACTACGTCCACTGGTTCACCTTTATCCACCCTGTATGTTACTTCCTCAAAGAACTCCAGCAAATTTGTCAAACATGACTTCCCCTTCAGAAAACCATGCTGACTTTGTCTTATTAAACTATGATTATCCAAATGTCCTGTTACTGTCTCCTTAATAATGGACTCCAAAATTTTACCTACCACAGATGTTAGGCTAACCGGTCTATAGTTTCCAGCCTTCTGTCTACTGCCCTTTTTAAATAAGGGTGTTACATTAGCAGTTTTCCAGTCTGCTGGGACCTTTGCTGAGTCCAGGGAGTTTTGAAAGATTATTACCAATGCATCCACAATCCCTACCGCCACTTCCCTCAAGACCCTTGGATGTAAGCCATCAGGTCCAGGCGATTTATCCGCCTTGAGTCCCATTATTTTACCGAGTACCACTTCCTTAGTGATTTTGATCGTGTTTATCTCCTCCCCCCCTATAGCCCCCTGCTAGTCCAGTGTTGGGATATTCTTAGTGTCTTCTACTGTAAAGACTGATACAAAATATTCATTCAGTGTTTTTGCCATCTCCATATTTCCCACCATTAATTTCCCGGTCTCATCCTCTAAGGGACCAACATTTACTTTAGCCACCCTTTTTCTTTTTATATAACTATAAAAACTCTTACTATCTGTTTTTATATTTTTTGCTAATTTACTTTCATAATCTATCTTCCCTTTCCTAATCAATCTTTTTGTTATTTTTTGCTGTCTTTTAAAGTTTTCCCAATCCTCTATCCTCCCACTAGATTTGGCTACCTTATATGCCCTTGTTTTTAGTCGAATACTATCCTTAATTTCTTTACTTAGCCACGGATGGCTGTCTTTTCTTTTACACCCTTTTCTTCTCAGTGGAATATACTTTTTTTGGAAGTTGTAAAATAACTCCTTAAATGTACACCACTGATCATGTATCATCTTACCCTTTAATCTATTTTCCCAATCCACTTTGCTCTCACTCTCTGTGTCTGTCCCTCTCACTCTCTGTGTCTGTTCCTGTCACTCTCTGTGTCTGTCCCTCTCACTCTCTGTGCCTGTCCCTGTCACTCTCTGTGTCTGTCCCTCTCACTCTCTGTGTCTGTCCCTGTCACTCTGTGTCTGTCCCTCTCACTCTCTGTGTCTGTTCCTGTCACTCTCTGTGTCTGTCCCTCTCACTCTCTGTGTCTGTCCCTGTCACTGTGTCTGTCCCTGTCACTCTGTGTCTGTCCCTCTCACTCTCTGTGTCTGTCCCTCTCACTCTCTGTGTCTGACACTCTCACTCTCTGTGTCTGTCCCTCTCACTCTCTGTGTCTGTTCCTGTCACTCTCTGTGTCTGTCCCTCTCACTCTCTGTGTCTGTCCCTCTCACTCTCTGTGTCTGTCCCTCTCACTCTCAGTGTCTGTCCCTCTCACTCTCTGTGTCTGTCCCTCTCACTCTCTGTGTCTGTCCCTGTCACTCTCTGTGTCTGTCCCTCTCACTCTCTGTGTCTGTTCCTGTCACTCTCAGTGTCTGTCCCTCTCACTCTCTGTGTCTATTCCTGTCACTCTCTGTGTCTATCCCTCTCACTCTCTGTGCCTGTCCCTCTCACTCTCTGTGTCTGTCCCTCTCACTCTCTGTGTCTGTCCCTGTCACTCTGTGTCTGTCCCTCTCACTCTCTGTGTCTGTCCCTCTCACTCTCTGTGTCTGTCCCTCTCACTCTCTGTGTCTGTTCCTCTCACTCTCTGTGTCTGTCCCTCTCACTCTCTGTGTCTGTCCCTGTCACTCTCTGTGTCTGTCCCTCTCACTCTCTGTGTCTGTCCCTCTCACTCTCTGTGTCTGTCCCTCTCACTCTCAGTGTCTGTCCCTCTCACTCTCTGTGTCTGTCCCTCTCACTCTCTGTGTCTGTCCCTGTCACTCTCTGTGTCTGTCCCTCTCACTCTCTGTGTCTGTTCCTGTCACTCTCTGTGTCTGTCCCTCTCACTCTCTGTGTCTGTCCCTGTCACTCTGTGTCTGTCCCTCTCACTCTCTGTGTCTGTCCCTCTCACTCTCTGTGTCTGTCCCTCTCACTCTCTGTGTCTGTTCCTCTCACTCTCTGTGTCTGTCCCTCTCACTCTCTGTGTCTGTCCCTGTCACTCTCTGTGTCTGTCCCTCTCACTCTCTGTGTCTGTCCCTGTCACTCTCTGTGTCTGTCCCTCTCACTCTCTGTGTGTCCCTCTCACTCTGTGTCTGTCCCTCTCACTCTCTGTGTCTGTCTCTGTCACTCTGTGTCTGTCCCTCTCACTCTCTGTGTCTGTCCCTCTCACTCTCTGTGTCTGTCCCTCTCACTCTCTGTGTCTGTCACTCTCTGTGTCTGTCCCTCTCACTCTCTGTGCCTGTCCCTGTCACTCTCTGTGTCTGTCCCTCTCACTCTCTGTGTCTGTCCCTCTCACTCTCTGTGTCTGTCCCTCTCACTCTCTGTGTCTGCCCCTCTCACTCTCTGTGTCTGTCCCTCTCACTCTCTGTGTCTGTCCCTCTCACTCTCTGTGTCTGTCCCTCTCACTCTCTGTGTCTGTCCCTCTCACTCTCTGTGTCTGTCCCTCTCACTCTCTGTCTGTCCCTGTCACTCTCTGTGTCTGTCCCTGTCACTCTCTGTGTCTGTCCCTGTCACTCTCTGTGTCTGTCCCTCTCACTCTCTGTGTCTGTCCCTCTCACTCTGTGTCTGTCCCTCTCACTCTCTGTGTCTGTCCCTCTCACTCTCTGTGTCTGTCCCTCTCACTCTCTGTGTCTGTCCCTCTCACTCTCTGTGTCTGTCCCTGTCACTCTCTGTGTCTGTCCCTCTCACTCTGTGTCTGTCCCTCTCACTCTCTGTCTGTCCCTGTCACTCTCTGTGTCTGTCCCTGTCACTCTCTGTGTCTGTCCCTGTCACTCTCTGTGTCTGTCCCTCTCACTCTCTGTGTCTGTCCCTCTCACTCTCTGTCTGTCCCTGTCACTCTCTGTGTCTGTCCCTCTCACTCTCTGTGTCTGTCCCTCTCACTCTCTGTGTCTGTCCCTCTCACTCTCTGTGTCTGTCCCTCTCACTCTCTGTGTCTGTCCCTCTCACTCTCTGTGTCTGTCCCTCTCACTCTCTGTGTCTGTCCCTCTCACTCTCTGTGTCTGTCCCTCTCACTCTCTGTGTCTGTCCCTCTTACTCTCTGTGTCTGTCCCTCTCACTCTCTGTGTCTGTCCCTCTCACTCTCTGTGTCTGTCCCTCTCACTCTCTGTGCCTGTCCCTGTCACTCTCTGTGTCTGTCCCTCTCACTCTCTGTGTCTGTCCCTCTCACTCTCTGTGTCTGTCCCTCTCACTCTCTGTGTCTGTCCCTCTCACTCTCTGTGTCTGTCCCTCTCACTCTGTGTCTGTCCCTCTCACTGTGTCTGTCCCTGTCACTCTCTGTGTCTGTCCCTCTCACTCTCTGTGTCTGTCCCTCTCACTCTCTGTGTCTGTCCCTCTCACTCTCTGTGTCTGTCCCTCTCACTCTCTGTGTCTGTCCCTCTCACTCTCTGTGTCTGTCCCTCTCACTCTCTGTGTCTGTCCCTCTCACTCTCTGTGTCTGTCCCTCTCACTCTCTGTGTCTGTCCCTCTCACTCTCTGTGTCTGTCCCTCTCACTCTCTGTGTCTGTCCCTCTCACTCTCTGTGTCTGTCCCTCTCACTCTCTGTGTCTGTCCCTCTCATTCTCTACGTTTGTCTGGTCATTCCACCTTTGCTTCATACGAACATACAAAAAATAATGGACAGGACTGGTCAATCTAGTTTGTCCCATGTAGTTTTGATGCCTGGTGCATCATAATACCGGCACTCCCCAGCTGCTCAATGTCATGTAATCTCCTGGGAAGGGCAAAAAAACAGATTTTAAAAACCTAGGTCAATTAGGGGGAAAAAATCTGGAAAATTCCTCTCCGACCCTATTAGGCAATGAAAACTAGACCATGAGATCACATGGACCCATATTTAAACTACCGGATACTCTTGTACAAGGTGATCTCCGCCCTAGCCAGAAACCAGTCCAGCTCTCTCCTGACGGAATACAGTGAACCAGCGTTCACCACAGGAGCCGCCAACCTGTTCCACAGGACCACTATTCTCTGGGAAAAGAAGAACCGCCCAACATCCAACCTAGTTCTACCCTGACACAACTTGTAAACATGACCCCTGGTCCTCGCTAACCTATTGAGTTGAAATAAATGGTCCACATGAACACAATCTAGTCTCTTCATTATTTTATACACCTCACTCAGGTTGGCCCTGAGTCTACGCTTCTCTAATGTGTATAGTCCCAGCTCTTTGAGACTTTCTGGGTAACTAAGGTGTTTTAAACTGGGAATTAATCTTGTGTCCCTCCTCTACACCCTTTCCAGAGCCTCAGTATCAACCGCCATGTGAGCGGACCATTACTGGACTAAATATTCTAACTGAGGCCTAACCAAGGTTTTGTACAAGGAGAAAATGGTAAGCCTTGTTTTCATAGAATCATAGAATGATACAACACAGAAGGAGGCCATTTGACACATCGTGCCTGTGCCGGCTCTTTGAAAGAGCTCTCCGATTACTCATTGCCCTTTCCCCGTAGCCCAGTAAATGTTTCCCCTTCAAGTATTTAAAGTGAATTGTTCTGTGAACACAACCAAGAACCCCATTTGCTTTAGTTATAGCTTCACGGCATTGGTCATGAACCTTGAGAGAATGATGCACCAAAAGGCGACGTAAGAAAAAACTTTTTTACACAGCGAGTGGTTAAGATCTGGAATGCACTGCCTGAAAGGATGGTGGAGGCAGATTCAATCATGGCTTTCAAAAGGGAGTTGGATTAGTATCTGAAGGAAAGAAATTTGCAGGGCTACGGGGAAACATAGAAGATAGGAGCAGGAGTAGGCCATTCGGCCCTTCGAGCCTGCTCCACCATTCAATATGATCATGGCTGATCCTCTATCTCAATACCATATTCCTGCTCTCTCCCCATACCCCTTGATGCCTTTTGTGTCTAGAAATCTATCTATCTCCTTCTTAAATATATTCAGTGACTTGGCCTCCACAGCCTTCTGTGGTAGAGAATTCTATAGGTTCATCACCCTGTGGGTGAAGAAATTTCTCCTCATCTCAGTCCTAAATGTCATATCCCATATCCTGAGACTGTGACCCCTCGTTCTAAACCCCCCAGCCAGGGGAAACATCCTCCCTGCATCCAGTCTGTCTAGCCCTGTCAGAATTTTATACGTTTCCACGAGATCCACTCTCATTCTTCTAAACTCCAGTGAATACAGGCCTAGTCGACCCAATCTCTCCTCATACGACAGTCCTGCCATCCCAGGAGTCAGTCTGGTGAACCTTCGCTGCACTCCCTCTATGGCAAGTATATCCTTTCTTAGGTAAGGAGACCAAAACTGCACACAGTACTCCAGGTGTGGCCTCACCAAGGCCCTGTATAACTGTAGTAAGACATCCTTGATCCTGTACTCAAATCCTCTTGCAATGAAGGCCAACATACCATTTGCCTTCCTAACTGCTTGCTGCACCTGCATGTTTGCTTTCAGTGACTGGTGTACAAGGACACCCAGGACCCTTTGTACATCAACATTTCTAAATCGATCACCATTTAAAGAATACTCTGCCTTTCTGTTTTTCCTACCGAAGTGGATAACTTCACATTTATCCACATTATACTGCATCTGCCATGTATTTGCCCACTCACTCAACTTGTCTAAATCGCCTTGAAGCCTCTTTGCATCCTCCTCACAACTCACAAACCCACCTAGTTTTGTGTCATCAGCAAACTTGGAAATATTACATTTGGTTCCCTCATCCAAATCATTGATATATATTGTGAATAGCTGGGGCCCAAGCACTGATCCCTGCGGTACCCCACTAGTCACCACCTGCCACCCCAAAAAAGACACATTTATTCCTACTCTGTTTCCTGTCAGTTAACCAATTTTCAATCCATGCCAGTATATTACCCCCAATCCCATGTGTTTTAATTTTGCACACTAACCTCTTATGTGGGACTTTATCAAAGGCCTTCTGAAAATCCAAATACACCACATCCACTGGTTCTGCCTTATCTATTTTACCAGTTACATCCTCAAAAAACTCCAGTAGGTTTGTCAAACATGATTTCCCTTTCATAAATCCATGTTGACTTTGTCTAATCCTGTTGATATTTTCTAAGTGTCCTGTTATCACATCCTTTATAATAGACTCGAGCATTTTCCCTACTACTGATGTTAGGCTAACCGGTCTGTAGTTCCCTATTTTCTCTCTCCCTCCTTTTTTAAATAGTCGGGTTACATTTGCCACCCTCCAATCTACAGGAACTGTTCCATAATCTATAGAATTTTGGAAGATGACAACCAATGCATCCACTATTTCCATGGCTACCTCTTTTAGTACTCTGGGATGCAGATTATCAGGCCCTGGGGATTTATCGGCTTTCAGTCCCATTAATTTCTCCAGCACTATTTTTTTTACTAATACTAATTTCCTTTAATTCCTCCTTCTCACTAGACTCTTGGTTCCTTAGCATTTCTGGGAAGTTATTTGTGTCCTCTTCTGAAGACAGAACCAAAGTATTTGTTTAATTGCTCAGCCATTTCCTTGTTCCCCATTATAAATTCTCCCGTTTCTGACTGTAAGGGACCTACATTTGTCTTCACTAATCTTTTTCTTTTTACATACTTGTAGAAGCTTTTACAATCCACTTTTATGTTCCTTGCAAGTTTAGTCTCATACTCTATTTTTCCCCTCTTAATCAATCTCTTGGTCCTTTTTTGCTGAACTCTAAACTGCTCCCAATCCTCAGGTTTGCTACTTTTTCTGGCAACTTTATATGACTCCTCTTTGGATCTAATACTATCCTTAATTTATTTTTTAGCCATGGTTGGGCTGCTTTTCCTTTTGTGTTTTTGTGCCAGAAAGGAATGTATAACTGTTGCAATTCATGCATTCGTTCCTTAAATGTTAGCCATTGCCTATCAACCATCAAGCCTTTTAATGAAGCTCCCCAACCTATCATAGCCAACTCCCTCCTCATACCTTCGTAGTTTCCTTTGTTTAGATTTAGGACTCTAGTTTCGGATTGGACTACTTCACTTTTCATCTTAATGAAGAATTCTATCATGTTATGGTCACTCTTCCCTAAAGGACCCCGCACAACAAGATTATTAATTAACCCCTTCTCATTGCACAATACCCAATCTAGGATAGTCTGTTCCCTAGTTGGCTCCTCAATGCACTGGTCTAAAAATACATCTCGTACACACTCCAGGAATTCATCCTCCACAGTTTTATTGCTAATTTGGTTTGGCCAGTCTATATGTAGATTAAAGTCACCCATGATTACTGTAGTACCCTTGTTAAATGCATCTTTAATTTCCGGTTTGATGCCGTCCCCTACATTACCACTACTGTTTGGAGGCCTATATACAAATCCCACCAATGTTTTCTGCCCCTTGGTGCTTCTTAGCTGCACCCAGACTGATTCTACATCTTGATTTTCTGAGCCAATATCCTTTCTCACTATTGCTCTGATTTCATCCTTTACCAACAACGCCACCCCACCTCCTTTTCCTTTTTGACTGTCCTTCCTAAATATCGAATATCCTTGGATATTCAGCTCCCAGCCTTGGTCACCCTGCAGCCATGTCTCCATAATCGCAATTATATCATATCCATTTACATCTATTTGCACTGTTAATTTGTCTACCTTATTACGAATGCTTCATGCATTCAGATACAGTGCCTTTAGATTTGTCTTTTTAACATTTTTAGACATCTTAACGTTTTTTGTACTATGGCCCTATTTGTCTTACCATGTTTTCTTACCCGGACCCTATTTGTTAGTGCACTCCTTTGTTTGTACGCTCTGTCCCTTCCTGACACAATCGGGTTATCCTTACCCCAATCACTTTCCTGCACTGCTTCCTTGTCTTTTCTTTTTAGCATTCTAGATTTCTCTCCACCGGGACCCCCCCCCCCCTTATTTAGTTTAAAGCCCTATCTACCTCCCTAGTTATTCGATTTGCTAGAACTCTGGTCCCAGCATGGTCCCAAAAGGGCGGGGGAGTGGGACTAGCTGAAGTGCTCTTGCAGAGAGCTGGCACGGGCTCGACGGGCCGAATGGCCTTCTTCCGTGCTGTAACCATTCTATGATTCTATGAAGAGGTTTCATAGGGTATATGTTGATAGGGTTAGATGAAGAAGGGGGGAAAGAGGCTTGTGTGGAGCATAAACACCGGCATAGTACAGTTGGGCCAAATAGCCTGTTTCTGTGCTGTCAATTCTAAGTAATGTAACATGAGTCTCGTCTGTCCTTTTCTGCCCCTGCATCCCCAGGAAATGGAAGGCATTCAACTTGTTCCCCGTTCAGGGGTTTGCCAGTCAGCCCATCAACCAAACTGACAACCTCCTTTCCAAGAGTATTATTTAGCAGACAAGCTTTGATGAGTACCCAAGAATACTATCTCGAGTGGATTGCCTGCTGGTGTTCGGAAGGAAGATAACAAATTATTTATTGGCCCCGATATTAATGGGGAAGTGGGGAGGGTGCGGGAGAGCCCTATAGCGGGCGAAGAACCCGGCAAGGCCGGAGATGTGGATGCTCTGCTGTTCTTAACGGATCTGCAGCCAGGCAGCCGACAGTGCGGGCCTTCCCCTAACCTACAGTTAAATGTAAGTCGTGGCGCCGATAATGCCATCAGGCCACAACTTTTGAATGTTAATTAGGCCCCTACCTGCCTTTTGCAGCAGCCTCGTTGATGACCTGATTTGGGTTTGTAAAGATTTAAAGGGCCAGGAATAGGGTCAGGCTCTCGCCGCATCTTGCGATCCACGCTCAATGCCATGCGGCGCCACATGAACACTCTCGACCTCTCTCTTCAGCAGCACCGACGCACTCTATCTCAAAGCTGTCCGGGTCCACAGTTCCATTTCATCCTTCGACTCATCCGACACTTCAACAAAAAACATTTTTTCTTCCTTTCTGATGTCAAGGATCGCAAGCTTCATCAACTCTTGAACACCAACGCCCCTCCGGAACCTTCTTCCCCATCACTTTCCTCTGACCCCCCTTCTCCCAATCTCACCCCCTGCCGCGTTTTCACTATCCCCTCTGACCTTCCACTCTCTGACCCCGAACGATCAGTCCTCAGCAAAGGCCTGAGCTTCATCCCCTTACACCCCCACCTCAATGAATTTCGAGCTTGGCACGATGCTGAGCTCTTTTTCCGCCGCCTTCGTCTCCGTGCCCACTTCTCTGGCCAGGAGTCTTCCCCCCACACGACTGACCCTTTCTCCCGCTTTCAGAATTCTCGTTCTACCTGGACCCCTCCCCCTGGCCTCTTACCCTCGCTAGATCTTTTCATTGCAAACTACCGCCGTGATATCGGCCGTCTCCATTTCTCTGCTCCCCTCACTCACTCCAACCTACCTCCCTCTGAACTTGCAGCACTCCATTCTCTCAGATCCAACCCCGACATTGTCATTAAACCTGCTGACAAAGGTGGTGCTGTTGTTGTTTGGCGAACCGACCTCTACCGTGTGGAAGCTGAACGCCAACTCTCCGACACCTCCTCCTACCTCCACCTGGACCACGACCCCACTACCGAACATCAAGCCACCGTTTCCAAGACTGTCACTGACCTCATCTCCTCTGAAGATCTTCCCTCCATGACCGCCAACCTCATAGTTCCCCAACCCCGCACAGCCCGCTTCTACCTCCTTCCCAAGATCCACAAACAGGACTGCCTTGGTAGACCAATCGTTTCAGCCTGTTCTTGCCCCACGGAACTTATCTCTTCCTATCTCGACTCTATCTTTTCTCCCCTTGTCCGGTCTCTTCCCACCTACATCCACGACTCTTCCGACGCCCTGCGCCACTTTAACAGTTTCCAGTTTCCTGGCCCCAACCGCCTCCTTTTCACCATGGACGTACAATCCCTCTACACCTCCATCCCCCACCAGGATGGCCTGAGAGCGCTCCGCTTCTTCCTCGAACAGAGGCCCAACCAGTCCCCATCCAGCACCACCCTCCTCCGCCTGGCTGAACATGTTCTCACATTGAACAACTTCTCCTTGGACTCCACTCATTTCCTTCAAATTAAAGGTGTTGTTATGGGAACCCGCATGGGTCCCAGCTATGCCTGCCTTTTCGTGGGATATGTGGAACACTCTTTGTTCCAGTCCTACTCAGGTCCCCTCCCTCACCTCTTTTTCCGATACATTGATGACTGTATCGGTGCCATTTCCTGCTCTCGCCCTGAACTAGACAATTTCATTCACTTTGCTTCCAATTTCCACCCTTCCCTCACCTTCACATGGTCCATCTCCGACTCTTCCCTTCCCTTTCTCGACTTCTCCGTCTCCATCTCTGGGGATAGGTTATTGACCAACATTCACTACAAGCCCACTGACTCCCACAGCTACTTGGACTACACTTTCTCCCACCCCGCCTCCTGTAAGGACTCTATTCCATTCTCCCAGTTTCTCCATCTCCGCCACATCTGCTCCGACGATGTCACCTTCCATACCAGTGCTTCCGACATGTCTTCCTTTTTCCTCAACCGGGGATTCCCCTCTACTGTGGTTGACACGGCCCTCGACCGTGTCTATTCTATCTCCCGCACTTCTGCCCTCACATTTGCCACTCCCTCCTGGAACCACGCGAGTTCCCCTTGTCCTCACCTTTCACCCCACCAGCCTCCACATTCAATGGATCATCCTCCGCTATTTCCGCCACTTCCAGCGTGATCCCACCACCAAACGCATCTTCCCCTCACCTCCCCTTTCAGCATTCCGTAGGGACTGCTCCCTCCGCGGCACCCTAGTCCACTCCTCTACCACCCCCAGCACCCCTTCCCCTTCGCCCGGCACCTTCCCGTGCAAGCGCAGGAGATGCAACACCTGCCCTTTTACCTCCCCCCTCCCCACTGTCCAGGGCCCCAAACACCCCTTCCAGGTGAAACAGCGATTTACTTGTATTTTTTGCAATCTAGTATACTGTATTCGCTGCTCACGATGTGGTCTCCTCTACATTGGGGAGACCAAACGCAGATTGGGTGACCGCTTTGCGGAACACCTCCGTTCAGACCGTAAGGGGGACCCTGAGCATCCGGTGGCCTGTCACTTTAATTCACCGCCCCATTCCCACTCGGACCTCACTGTACTCGGGCTCTTGCATTGTTCCACGGAAGCTCAGCGTAAGCTCGAGGAACAGCACCTCATCTTTCGATTAGGCACTTTACAGCCTTCTGGACTCAACATAGAGTTCAACAATTTCAGATCATAACCTCGGCCCCTATCATATTTATATTTTTTATCCACACTTTTTGTTTGTGCTTTTGTTTCCCCCTCCCACATGGCAGCTGTCTTTCATTCTGCCAGCGCAATTCACACTCCATCTAGAGCCATCCTTTGTTTCTTAACCTGTCCCATTACCATCTCCTCTTGCCTTGAATATCTCTTAATGTCTCTTAACCCCTCCTGCCTTCCATCCTATCACAGACCTTCCCTTTTGTTCTTTCATCCCCTCCCCCATTTCCCAGCCCCTAAACTTGCTTTAAAATCTGTTCCATTTCCTGCTTGTTTCCAGATCTGACGAAAGGTCTTCGACCTGAAACGTTAACTCTGTTTCTCTCTCCACGGATGCTGCCTGACCTGCTGAGTTTTTCCAGCGTTTTCTGTTGTTATTTCAGATTTCCAGCCTCCGCGGTATTTTGCTATTGTAATAGGGTCAGGCTGCCGGATTCCGATGCTTTAACCACCCCGACTCTCTCCCGTCTGTCAGGCGGGGCGGGAGGGGGGCGATAAATTTGAGGCCATTGTCCCTGGTTGTTGTGGAAAACATTAGGCTAGTTGGCTCATTAATACCTACTCCTCCCACCCCCCACTTCTAACTCATTTGCTGTAGCCTGTGACTTTTTTAATCTGTGCAATCCACTTTGTTCGAAAACACAACCTCTGAACATAATTCATTCCTGGATCCTTTCCGAGAAAAAAAGAAAAAGAAAAGACTTGGATTCATATAGCGTCTTTCATGACCACCGGACATCTTTAAAGCGCTTTACAGCCAATGTAGTACTTTTCTGAAGTGTAGTCACTGTTGTAACATAGGAAATAGATCAAAATCATGAAATCTGATACTCGAAGGGCAATTTTAATCCTGCATGAAACGGACAGAATCATAGAATGAAGGAGGCCATTGGGCCCATCGTGCCTGTGCCAGCTCTTTGAAAGAGCTATCCAATTAGTCACACTCCCCTGCTCTTTCCCCATAGCCCAGCAATGTTTTCCCTTTCAAGTATATTCAGCTGTCTTGGCCCGAAGCTCTGGAATTCTCTCCCTAAACCTCTCCGCCTCTTTACCTCTCTCTCCTCCTTTAAGACGCTCCTTAAAACCTACCTCTTTAACCAAGCTTTTGGTCATCTGCCCTAATTTCTCTTTATGTGGCTCTGTGTCAAATGTTTTGTCTTATAACACTCCTGTGAAGCACCTTGGGACGTTTTGCAATGATAAAGGCACTATATAAATACAAGTTGTTGTTATATATTCAATTTCCTTTTGAAAGTTACTATTGAATCTGTTTCTACCACACTTTCAGGCAGCGCATTCCAAATCATAACAACTCGCTATGTAAAAATAATTCTCATCTCCCCTCTGCTTTTTAACAGACAAATAAAAGCTCTCTCTGAATGGGGCACCAGGATTAATATAAGCAACATTTGGCAGACTAAAATGTAGCCTCCAATTGTTGTCATTTGTCAAACAGATTACTGGAGACGTGCAAAGTAGCAAAAAGTAAAATACAACCATTACAAGAGACTGCCGCTATTTATTAAGGTGTAAAGATGATTAGCATTTTGATTGCTTGACCTCTTCAAAGAATTTGTTTGAACTTCAGATAGAAAAATATTAAAATCTGAGCATCATCTAGTATTTAACAGCTTTGTTGCTGTTATTCAAACCTCTGCTTCCTGTATCCTAACTCACACCTGTCCTGTTCAGTCATCACCCCTGTGCTCACTGACCTACGTTGGCTCCGCCAAGCAACGCCTTGATTTAAAAATTCTCATTCTTGTTTTCAAATCCCTCCACGGCCTTGCCCCTCCCTATCTCTGTAACCTCGTCCAGCCCTAGAACCTTCCGAGATTTCTGCAATCCTCTAATTCTGGCCTCTTGCACGTCCCTGATTTCCTTCGCTCCACCATTGGCGGCTGTGCCTTCAGCTGCCTAGGTCCTAAGCTCTGGAATTCCCTCCCTAAACTCTCTGCACCTCTCTCTCCTCCTACCTCTTTGACCAAGCTTTTGGTCACCTGTCCTAATATGTAGCTCAGTGTAAAATTTTGTCTGATAGTGCTGGGGCATTTTACTATGTTAAAGGCGCTATATAAATGCAAGTTATAGTTGCTGTTATGTACAGAGGTATTTATGTATTTACCACCAGTTAATTTTTTAAGAATTTGCCAATAGGATCAGAAAGAACAACAGATTTTTAAAACAGTCATAGTTTCTTTTCTTTCCAGTTTTGAAGAAGGGTCCAACCCGAAACGTCAACTCAAATTTCTCTCCACTGATGTTGCCTGACCTGCTGAGTTTTTCCAGCATTTTCTGTTGTTATTTCGGATTTCCAACATCTGCAGTATTTTGCTATCGTCATAGCAGTTATCTATTCTGAAATGTCAATTGTGCTGTCGTATTTTGCCTGTGATTCAGCTTCTGCGAATCATTTCTAAATAAATCTGGACACAAATTTAGTCTGTGTAAAGTTATCTAGCGTTGTGGATATTTCCTGTTTCCTGGGTTGAAATATTACTGCTTTCCCAGTAAGTCATTCACCACCACCAGTGTCAATTGTTGGACGTGCACCCTGCAATCGCAATCGTGGGGCGATTTTAAGCCTGCACGAAACAGACAGAATCATACCATTCGGTCCACCGTGTGTAGCAACAGAGGCAGACTGCTAAGAGAATACTTCGAATTTTACAGCACAGCTCAACAAGCCTATGCCGGTGTTTCTGCTCCACACCAGCCTAATCCCACCTTATTTCACCGTCGAGACATTTACAGGAAAAAAAAAGGGCACGATTAAGGATGAATCTGTTGTAGCAATCATTGGATTTGCACGTGATCTGAGAGAAACACGTCTATGTTGTCTTTGTCCATCAGTAACGAAATAAGAATATAAAGCAAAATACATAAATGCAAGTCTTTCTTTCTTTGCAACAAAAAAAAAGGGAGTCAGATCTGTGTGGCCGCTGCTACCCGCTTATTGTGGCTTAGACTTTGCATATGCTGCAAAGGCCGGTGCACCGTAAATGGCATACCGCAGGCATGACCAGCACTTGATAGGTTCTGGGCCAAGCAGCAGTCCCGCAGCCAATGGGAAGCAAGCGAGTGAAAACTGGCGCTCTGCAGCACGGGCCGTGTGCAAAAAGGAGGGGGGGGGGCACTTTGACAGACAGCCCTGGCGACCAATCGGAGGCCGGGACCGAGGAGCGGGGGCGGGCTGGCGCGGCTGGTATATAAAGCTCGACGCGGCCGACAGCAGTCAGTTCGAGCGTCTGTTCTTCTTTGTCACAGCGGAAGAGGAGTTTGGAATCGGAAAAAGCAGGCAGTATGAGGGAAATCGTGCACCTTCAGGCCGGCCAGTGCGGCAACCAGATCGGGGCCAAGGTGTGTGTGTGTGGGGTGACGGTGGGTAGGGAGGAGGAAGCCGGGCTGGGCACGGCGGGCTAGGCCCAGGCGGTGTCCGGGGCCGGGGCCTAGCTGGGTGCGGGAGAGGCTGCCGCGTTTTCAACATGGTTTCCGCAGCGCCACTCCCTGATTGTGCTGCGTATGAAAGGGGGGGGGGGAATGGGCGGGTCCGGCGCCTCTGCAGCGGCCCGGCCCGGCAATGGAGTCTGAGCGGGAGAGCGACCGCGGCGTGGCGCCTTTTCTGATGCTTTCTCCATAAAGAGCGGGCGGATCCTCGCTTTTTTTTTTAATGGCGAATTATTGATGGGAATCATTTAATACGGGATTTTTTTTTTTTAAATCAACGGTGTTGAGGGTTTCAAAGGGTGCGGATCGTCTGTATTTGGGGGCGGGTTTATTAATGCGCATGAGGCTCCTTAACGGTGTCGCTTATCAACGGTGTCGAGCATCAAGGAACGGGCTTTTTTTTTTCATGAAGATTGAGGAATTTATCAATTAAATCGGAATAAGGAAGATAGGGGGTTAAGAAAGATCGGGGGTATCAATTAAATCGGAATAAGGAAGATCGGGGGTATCAATTAAATCGGAATAAGGAAGATTGGGTTCCTCCCTTTTGTAGAGGGTTTTTCAATTAAATCTGGGAATAAGGATCGGGTTCCTTTTATTAATTACATGGGGGTTTTGATCAGGATGGGTTTTTTTTGGTGGAGGTTTCTGCAAATGATCAAGGTGGGGTTTATCAATGGTGCCGTGATCACAAAGGATCGGGCGCCTCCCTTTTTTTGCGGGGATTATCAATGACCATGAGGCTCCTTAATCAAATTAGGGGATGCTTTATCAATTAAATCGGGGGTTTAAGGTTAGTTTTTTTATATATATATGGGGCTTATTAAAGAGATTGATAAACCCACATCCTTATTAATGAAGTCTGGGATTACAAAGGACAGGACCCCTCCCTTTTTGTGAAGTTATTAATGCGAATGAGGCTCTTTATTAAAGATGTTTATCAGTGAAGTTGAGGTTTAAGGATGGGGCTTGTCCCTTTTTGTGTGGGTTTATCAATTAAATCGGAGTAAGAAAAAGCTGCTTAATTTTCAATGAAAACGAGTCTCAATGGGAATTTTTAAATTAAAAATCAGATTAAAAAAGCAGGGCTCCACCCTTTTGTGGGTTTATTAATGGAGGCTCTCGAATAGAGATTTGGGGGGGGTTTCAAATCAATGAAATTGGAAATTAAAAAGGATGGGACTCTAGCTTTACAATGAATAATGCATAAAGATGCAGGATTAACCCCATTGCACATGGATTCTTAACTCCATGTCCTTTCCTTCTGAAGAGATGTTATTGGGCATGAAGGTCACGTCTGTCTTCGACCTTCCAATGGTGGGGGCCCCATTTCTTCCACCTTTCAATGGTGGGGCCCCCATTTTGCATGCGATGCCTCCATTTTCTGAACATTTACTTGCATATACATGTTCTTCCCTGCCCACTAGTTGAGGATTGATTTCTCCCAAGACTGCTACCTGCTTTTAATATTGCCCTGTACAGTACCAAACTAAAGCTTACCTGAGGCTAGTGGATTATTCAGTGCCACAGATCTTGGCATTGACATGGGGTTTGGTGGAATCTGGGGTAACTGGGTTGTGTACAGTGTAGTGAACTGGCTTTGATTAGAAACAGAACAAGCCCATACATGCCAGTGCCAGGAGCCAGACACTTGAGTGGCCATTCTGAATAATGACTTGATCAATAACATCAGAAGTTTAAATTAATTTAATTGGACTGCAGTCACTGGTATTAACCAGTTCAAATCCATCTCCTAGCACTGCTTTTTTTTTTTAAATGCTCCTCTACCAAAGGAATTGACGTCACCCACTAAATACCATGTGACATCTCAGTAACCTTGCTTTTGATTCTACATGTGTAAAATTTGATTTTTCTCAATAGAACCCAGGGTAAGGGTTGGGCACCCTTGTGGCTCTGCTCTGCAGAATAAGACTAGACTGCTGCCCATGTGAATCCCCAGTTTGCTGCTTGACTGACAATTGACACTCTGACATTTGAGTTGGAGGCCTTTGAGGTATCTGGCAGGGAACCTTCGCAAGCACTTGGCTTTCTGTATGCAGAATTGTAGTTCCCTCCTTGCTTGAGTGACTTGTAGAATCATACAGCACAGAAGGAGGCCATTTGACCATCATACCTGTGCTGGCTTTAAGTGCTGCCCAATTGGACCGACTCCCTTCTCCTGCACTATTTTAATAATGTAAAGATGTATAGGGCAGGCAATGAAATCTGAACTGTAGAAGGGAGGTGGGGGGTTGTGTGGTGTCTTGAAGTTAAGAAAATGACATTCTCAACTTCTGCATTCTCTAGTTCCGCTCTCCAAATCATATACTGAAGGCATATAGTGACTGCAGTTGTCTTCCTGCTTTTATGGGTAATCCTTTTTCTAGGGGTTTGGCCACTTGGCCCTCACTTACTGAGCTGATGCATCCACTATTGAGATCTGCATTTGGCTGATGTGAAATACTGCCTTGCTATGGTGGTTACACACTAAGCAAGATCAGGTTCTGGTAAATAGTACTCTCTGGCAGTGTGACTGAGTTGTCCTTGGCTTCAGTTGTTGAGCGTATACCTTATTTTTGACTCATTTTGATGGGAGAGGAGGATGAAATGAGAAACAGCCACACTGGAGACCAGTGCTTGGCTTCCTAGCAACAAAACCAGTTATCACGATGGAGACCTTTAGGTTTTCGGCTTCTCTGCATGGAACTGCAGGTTATAGAGGATCTTGTATAATCTCTGGAGTGATGAGGAATTGGTGAGTGGCTGCTGCTTGGGCAGATGCAAGATTTAACATCTGCAGGATGTGTCACATTGAGCCACATCTCCAATGATTTACTTGGCCGAGGAAGTCTGCTGTCATAAGGTTTTTTGAGTCTCTTCATTGCTGTCTAGTGTGGTAAAACACTTATTATTGTTCACCATTGTTATTGTTCACCATTGTTATTGTTCACCATTGTTATTGTTCACCATTGTTGCGCACTGTTGTATCTATGCATGCCTCAGCTGGCTCCGCCCCTGGCTCCACCCACCTGCCCAGGTATAAAGGTGACTGCTCTGCAGCCCCCTGCCTTCTTGGAAACCAGTCAACCACGAGAGGCATGCTCTGTTCCTTGTTAATAAAAGCCTTTTAGTTACTCTCTGTCTTTTATGAGTAATTGATAGCGCATCAATTTTATTAACAAGGACAAAATGTCAGCACCAAACGCTGAGCAGCAGGCGCTGCTGCACGCCCTCAGACCAACATGCCTGGACCTAGACCCTGAAGAGGCGGGTTCGTCTACCAAGTTCACACAATGCGTTGCTTCGAAGCTTACCTGGAAGCCTCAGCCGTGACACTAGATGGAAACAAACTAAAAATCCTGGCCTCCAAGGTGGGCCACCAAGTCTACACACTCATCCAGGATGCGACTACCTACGCGGCGGCTATCGATCTGCTAAAAGGACAATACACACGCCCGGTAAATACGGTTTATGCCAGACACCTCCTGAGATCCCGCAAACAGCAGTCCGGGGAATCGGTGGAGGCATTCATATGGGCACTACAGATACTCGGCCGAGCCTGCAATTGTAAAGAGGTATCGGCCGCGACACACACGGAGGGACTTATCCGAGATGCTTTAGTTGCAGGCCTCAAGTCCGACTACTCCCGGCAGAGACTGCTGGAGAAGGGCGAAATCGACCTGAAGAAGGCAGTGTCCCTCTCGCTAGACGCGGCCCACCGGAATATGGACGCATTCTCCCCTAACCGCTCCGCACCGCGGATGCCACAACCTTGGGTCATGGGACTGCCACCTCCAGCACCAACTGCTGCAGTGATGTCCAAGGGCCTGAAATGTTACTTTTTGTGGCCAGGCAAAACACCCCAGAGCACGCTGCCTGGCGAAAAACGCTGGCTGCGGGAAGAAAGGACACTACGTCAGCGCCTGCAAAGGTAAAACCGCTAACGCCAGCAGCGCCGCGTGTGAACCGTGGGGGCAGCCATCTTGGACACCTCCAGCCACGTGGGGATCTTGGACGCCTCCAACTCCAATCGCGGGTGACCCGGACTCGACCACCGCCTCGTCTGACGACCACAGCGACTTGCTCGACCATACGCTGGCCTCCGTGACGCTGGACCAATCTCTTCCCTCGCCAACTGTCCAGGTCCATGATGGACATTACGGTAAACGGCCACGCCACTACCTGCCTTTTCGACAGCGGGAGCACCGAGCTTTATCCACCCCGACAGTGCACAGTTTCTCTCTCCCGGTCCTGCCAACGCGCCATCGGATCTCTATGGCTTCCAAATCCCATTCAGCAGACGTCAGTGGCTACTGTGTAGTGACCCTTTCAGTAAGGGGCACGAATACACAAATTTTAAACTTTCTGTGCTGCCATTCTACTGGGGTTGGATTTTTAGTGTCACATTAGCATACGGCGGACCCCTCCTCCCACAGTCCGCAGCCAGCAGCTTTTAAATCATCCGCCACGCACCATTTGCAGCCTCTCCACGCTTAGTCTCTTCTTTTTTTTTTTCCCCCCCCCCCCCCCCCCTGTTCGCTAAACTCACCCGCGACTAAGCCCATCGCTACCAAAAGCAGGCGGTACAGTGCCGGGATAGGAGCTTCATTAAATCCGAAGTAGCAAGACTCCTGAAGGAAGGGATTATTGAGGGTAGCACTAGCCCATGGCGAGCACAAGTGGTAGTGAAGACTGGCAAAACAGCACCTAGTTATTGACTACAGCCAGACGATCAATCACTACACCCAGTTAGATGCATACCCACTCCCCTGCATATCTGACATGGTCAATCAGATCATGGTCAATCAGATAGCACAATACCGGGTGTTCTCGACGATTGATCTGAAGTCGGCATACCACCAGCTCCCCATCAGGGCTGAGGACCGCCAGTACACAGCTTTTGAAGCTGACGGTCGTCTCTACCACTTCCTCCGAGTCCCCTTCGGCGTCACCAACGGGGTTTCGGTCTTCCAAAGGGAGATGGACCGAATGGTTGACCAGAACGCGCTGCAGGCCACCTTCCCCTATCTAGACAAGTCACCATCTGCGGCCACGACCAGCAGGACCATGACTTTAGCCTAGAGAAAGTCCTCCGTACGGCCCAGCGGCTGGATCTAACCTACAACAAGGACAAATGTATGTTTCGCGCCTCGCCATTCTTGGCTGCGTAGTGGAGAACGGAGTCATCGGCCCCGACCCTGACCGAATGCGACCCCTTAGGGAGCTCCCCCTCCCCACTGCCAAAAAGCACTAAGATGCCTAGGGTTTTTCTTACTACGCTCAGTGGGTGCCCAACTATGCGGACAAAGCCAGACCCCCTCAAGTCCACCTCCTTCCCCCTGACAGCAGAGGCATATGCAGCCTTCACTCAGATATTGCAAAGGCCACAATGCACGGAGTGGATGAGTCCATCCCTTTCCAAGTGGAGAGCGACGCATCCGACTTCGCCCTAGCTGCAACCCTTAACCAGGCGGGGAGACCCGTGGCCTTTTTCTCAAGGACCCTCCAGGGCCCCGAGATTCGACACTCCTCTGTCGAAAAGGAGGCCCAGGCTATTGTGGAAGCGGAGCGACACTGGAGGCATTACCTGGCCGGAAAATAATTTACCCTGCTCACTGACCAGCGTTCAGTAGCTTATGTTTAACAATAAGCAGAAGGGCAAAATCAAGAACGACAAGATCTTGAGGTGGAGAATTGAACTGTCCACCTACAATTACGATATCTTTCCTGGCAAACTCAGTGAGCCCCCAGATGCCCTATCACGTGGTACATGCACCAACGTGCAGGTTGATGGGACTGCAGACCCTCCACAATGACCTCTGCCACCCAGGGGTCACCAGGTTCTTCCACTTCATCAAATCCCGTAACCTGCCCTACTCCATCGGAGGTCAGGACCATGACCAGGAACTGCCAAATCTGTGCCGAGTGCAAACCGCATTTTTATAGGCCAGACAGCAAGCCTGATCAAGGCCGCTCGCCCCTTCGAGCGCCTGAGTGTCGATTTTAAAGGGCCCCTCCCCTCTGACCGCAACGTGTACTTCCTCAACATAATTGAGTACTCCCGTTTGCCATCCCTTGCCCAGACATGACCAGTACCACGGTCATAAGGTCTGAATGACCTTTTCGGCTTCCCTAGCTATATCCATAGCGACCGGGGCTCATCCTTTGAGCGACTAACTCCGTCAGTACCTGCTCACGAGAGGTATTGCTACAAGCAGAACCACCAGCTACAACCCCCGGGGGAACGGCCAGGTGGAAAGAACGCGACGGTTTGGAAGGCCGTCCTCTTAAACTTAAAATCTAAGGGCCTTCCGACCTCTCGCTGGCAGGAGGTCCTCCCTGCGGCGCTCCACTCCATTCGGTCACTGCTTTGTACGGCCACCAATGCCACCCCCATGAAAAAATGTTCTTTTCCCCAGGAAGTCCACATCGGGAACCTCGCTACCGACATGGCTGACGTCTCCAGGACCCGTCCTACTGCGGAAGCACGTGAGGTCCCATAAAACGGACCCCTGGTCGAGAGGGTGAGCCTCCTCCACGCCAACCCCAGTATGCTTACGTGGCGTACCCAGACGGGCGGGAGGACACAGTCTCCATACAAGACCTCGCACCTTTGGGTGCCCCTGAAACACTACCATTGCCATCCACCACTACCCACAACCCAACCCCTGTAGACGGCATGCCGCAGCCCCAGGACCCATCACTGACCACTCAATGAGACGCCAGATTCCACGTTGGATGCTGCACCATCGCCGCCACCATGACAATCAGGACGGCATACAAGGCCACCTGATACTTACTTACACGAACCTTTAGTACACACCCCACCGGACTCCATTTTAAACAAGGGGTGAATGTGGTAAACCACTGTTATTGTTCACCGTTGTTGCACACTGTTGTATCTATGCATGCCTCAGCTGGCTCCGCCCCTGGCTCCACCCACATGCCCAGGTATAAAGGTGACTGCTCTGCAGCCCCCTGCCTTCTTGGAAACCAGTCAACCACGAGAGGCATGCTCTGTTCCTTGTTAATAAAAGCCTTTTAGTTACTCTCCTAACTCTGTCTTTTATGAGTAATTGATAGCGCATTATCTAGGTGGCTTATGGAGGATGGTGCAAAGTTGGAATATCTCCCACCTTTGGATGCACAATCTACCATCCATTATTCCTAGATACTTCTATTCAGTAAGACACATGATTATGTACAAGGACTCTCTCCCTTAAGCATACGATGCAAATGTCCTGTAAGTATGGTTTGCATGTGTCTGTTTAACCAAATTATTGGATATTCTTCCACTTTTTAAACATTCTTTTACTTGTGAAGATGTCCACTTAGGTGGCTGCTTTGTATAAAATTGCAAATTTTTGGGTGGAGGGGAATTGGAGTCAGGGCGGGCTTGTAGTTTGGGTGTAATGATCGGAAGCAGCAGCTTGTTAGTTCTTCTCTGGTACTAGTTTATTGCAGTGGGGATATTTTTTAAGCACATCTGGAGGAATTTAGGCTGATCTTGTGACTGGGTAAGACCAGTTTTGACAAGTAGAATTGTGCATTACATTAATCTAGAGGGAGTATGGGTGGGTGGGGGGGGGGTGCACTAAATTTGGTGTCCTAGCACTTGGTGATTTGGGGGGGAAAATGCTTATATTGATATCGCCCTTCACGACCACTGGATGTCCCAAGTGTTTACAGGCAATGAAGCACTTTTTTGAAGTGTAGTGACTTGTAATGTAGGAAATCACTACTGGGTTCTAATCTACATTAATGACTTGGAGTCAAAAACCTCAATATAAGTCAAATTTGCAGCTACCAAACTAGGAGGGCAGTGGAATTCAAGGCAACAGTAACTGCAGAAGGAGTCATACAAAATATGTATTGTGGAGAACAATGATGGATGAAATTTGACAGACCAGTAAGTACTGCATGTCAGAAGGGGAAAATGGTACATAATCATGGTTACAATATCTGAGTGACATTGAGGGACCTTTGAGTCTTTGCTACTCTGCATTGGTTGACATGTTTGGCAATCACAGCCAGAGCAGCACAAAAGTCGGGAGGTTTTGATGACACCTGGGTCTAGCTTTCCTTCCCATGAACCCTGTGACCGTGCTTCTAGTCTGCCTGTACCTTGGTACTGTGTCCACTTGTTGCTGACAAACGAGAGAGTGCTGGAGGCAGTGCAGAGATTGACCATGAGGTTGACCCCTAGAGCTTTTTAACCACAACTACTTGTTGCACCTTAATGTAGAAAACATCCCAAGGTGCCTCTGGTTTAATTGGCTAAAAATGAACCTGAGCTTTTAGAAAAGTTCCCAAAAGCTGGGGGGGTGGGGTGCAGTGAATTCTGGATTGTGGCTTTAATGGTGACACAAAGGGAGGTGAGCAGAGGCACACGACCAGTCTGGAATGGGAGTGCTCTAGTATGAGGTATACAGAGGGGTGATATGACATTTATACCTGGGTGAGGAATTGTATATTGGAAGATGTTGGACCAGCAGCTAATATAGGTCTATGGCACAGGGATAAACAGAACTTGGTGTGATTGGATACAGGCAGCAGAATCCTAGCTGGATTGAGGGTGGAGTATGGGCAGGGTAGGGGTTCCAGGGATGGACTTGGAAGGGGCAAAAGGGATTCCGGTGCGGAGGATACAAGTGGACTGAAGTGGCCTTGTCTGAACTTTTATTTTAAAGTAACACACAAGATTACCTCCTGGAGCTTCCTCTTCCCTCCAGTTGAAGTTTGTGCTGATGTTGCCACTTCCATTTGGTGACTGGTGGTCATATTAACTACTATGCCCATGGGAATGTATTTTCCTCATTGCAATTTTACTCTTGGATCCTTCTCCACAACTTTAAGGGGTTTCATTGTTACTGCTGCTCTCCTGTGAGGTTTGACTGAGTGTCAGCATGCTGTTTGATCACAGGAGGGGGAATGAGTGGCTGAACTCAATTGTGGCCTCGTCTAGCATTCGCAGTCCTCTGTTGGATAATTGGAGAGCAAGCCGGAGTTTTGTGTTTTTCTCAAAGCAGAGATGCTGAGGATTTCCCTAGTCTGTGGCTCGGCCAGACTGTGGATAAATTGGTTGTGCTGTCTGGGGAAGGGAAAGTTCCTTTAGAGCAAGCCCATAATTCTGGGTCTGAATTGGCTCCAGACGAGCTTGTTTTTATCCTGTTTAAAACCAGCTTGCCTTGGATAGTATCAGTGAACTGCAGTTCTTAATGTGGCTGGTCATATTTGGCTCAAGAGGCAGCTGCAACCGCTGCCTACTGTTGGTGTGAACTCTTGCCCCTTTCTGACTGAATGAATGGGCTGAACTCATTGTAGATAGACATTAAGTACCTGCTAGTCCAACATCTGATCAGGGGGTGAATGTGCTCCTATTGGGAGAGGTTCTGCAGTGGTGGCAGTCGATGCCATGTTCATCAGCTGAATAACTTCCCAAAACTAAAGAGGGAAAAAAAATCACCGTCAGGGGGGTTTGGTCCAAGGTACATGTCTGGAGCTCATTGAAATCATTTCCAATGTGCTGAAAGCAGCTAATTCAGTCTTATACAAAAAGATTCTTGGAAATGATTTCAATGAGCTCAGACATGTATTGGACCAAACCCCTGACGGTGATTTTTTTTCCTCTTTAGTTTTGGGAAGTTATCAGTGATGAACATGGCATCGATCCCACTGGAACCTACCATGGAGACACTGACCTGCAGTTGGAGAGGATTAATGTCTATTACAATGAGGCTTCAGGTATTAATCCAATGCTGTTAACCATACTTTCAGATTGTGGTTACTTTTTACAGCAATCTAACCCTTGCAAACTTCCAAACAGGTGGCAAATATGTACCTCGTGCTGTTCTTGTGGACCTGGAACCTGGTACTATGGACTCTGTTCGTTCTGGACCCTTTGGGCAGATCTTCAGGCCCGATAACTTTGTGTTTGGTAAGTGAAGCTTGTGTAAATAACTCTGACTAGTTGGTAGCTCTTGTGTAGAGCCTCTTGCTTCAGTCTGAGGGAGGGGGGTGGGGGGTCTCGTGCTGAAATATTATACTTGCATGGTCACTGGTTGGCTGGATGGGCAGGCCATGGGTCACTTAGTCTAGAGGAGACTGTAGTTTGCACAATGACTAGTGGGAAGCCTTGCATGAATGTCACAACTTGGTTGCACATAGGGTCACCACTGGTTTTCAAACTTGTATTCAAGACCTCCAGCAAACACTAATACTTTCAGGGACCTCTTTGCCAAGATTCAGCTACCCAAAGGAAAACCGATTGGGTGTACAGCAACAAAAGAATGTGATAGTAAGCCAACAGAAATCTGAACTTGGGGACCCTGTGCTGTCTGACACCCTCTTGTGTCCAGGAGCCCCACACAATGGTGGATAATAGACTAGGTTTATGTTATGTATACAATTTGTACTAAATGTTCAACCTTTACATACAAGTAGATAGTGCTGGGGTAGGGGTAAGAACATCTGAAGGTACCATCCCTTTTTGAGAATCTCCTGTTTCTATTCCTTTATCATTGATTTACAATAGGAATCTTGACTTTTGGCTGTTCTCTTCCCTTTTTTTTTTTGCACCTGCTGTTTTACCACCCCCCCCCCCCCCCCCAACCCTTGGCACCTGAGAACCAATGCATCATTTGAGACATGTGCTTTTGATCACCTGTCTACTCCCCTAACTGGAATTCCAGTGTTCTTGCACTTCATCATCTCTTTCTCTCTCTCTCCCCCCCCCCCCCCCCCCTGGCCCCTGACTGCAGCATTGCTTGTGGTGGCCTACTGTCATAGGCCTTCCAGGATCCTTGCATTGCTTCCTGTTTCCCTACTCCATTGGATCATCTTCCCTTTCCTGACTAAGTTGCTCAGGCACAGTGGCATAGTGGTTAGCACTGCCTCACAGCGCCAAGGACCTGGGTTCGAATCTGGCCTCGGGCGACTGTGTGGAGTTTGCACATTCTCCCCGTGTTTGCGTGGGTTTCCTCCGGGGTGCTCTGGTTTCCTCCCACAGTCCAAAGATGTGCGGGTTAGGTTGATTGGCTATGATAAATTGACCCTTAGTGTTAGGGGGATTAAATACGTGGGGTTACGGGGATAGTGGGATATGTGTTGGTGTAGGGGTTACGGGGATCGGGTGGGATATGTGTCAGTGCAGGCTCGATGGGCCAAAATGGCCTCTATCTGCACTGTGGGGTTTCTGTGATCTGAGGCTGCAGCATGAGCCTCCCAAATTTGATTTGTCTCCCACTGCTCCTCCAGCACAAGCCATGGCAGTGACACTGCACCGGTCATCCTGAACCCAGCATTCAGAACCATCTACTTGTGTAGGTCATAGACTTCAACACTGCAGTGGTTTCACAACTCCAAGACCAACTGCACTTCAAAGGCTTACATTTATATAGCTCCTTTTGCTACCTTGATGTCCCACAGCACAGTACTTTTGTAGTAACTATTGTAGGAAATTTAGTTCCTAGTGTAAAATGTGCTGTCACCCCATGAATAATGGATATATCCACCATTAAATGTGCAACCACAAGCCAATCCATTTACTTATGCTTAATGCATGTATTAGCTGCAATATTGAAACTCTACCTTTTTTATTTCTTGCATAAATTATGTTTTAGATGTGTTTATAGTAAACTTGGCATTCTTTGTTCTAGGTCAGAGTGGTGCTGGCAACAACTGGGCCAAAGGTCACTACACTGAAGGAGCTGAACTGGTTGACTCTGTCCTGGATGTGGTGAGGAAGGAGGCTGAGGGATGTGATTGCCTCCAGGGATTCCAGCTCACTCATTCACTGGGTGGTGGTACTGGCTCTGGCATGGGCACACTCCTTATTAGCAAGATCCGTGAAGAATACCCTGACCGAATCATGAATACTTTCAGCGTTGTGCCTTCACCAAAAGTATCAGACACTGTAGTAGAGCCTTATAACGCAACTCTGTCTGTCCATCAGCTTGTGGAGAACACTGATGAGACCTTCTGTATTGATAACGAGGCTCTGTATGACATCTGTTTCCGAACCCTCAAACTCACCACTCCCACTTATGGTGACCTGAACCACCTTGTGTCAGCCACCATGAGTGGTGTGACGACCTGTCTACGTTTCCCTGGTCAGCTCAATGCTGACCTACGTAAACTAGCAGTGAACATGGTCCCCTTCCCCCGTCTGCACTTTTTCATCCCAGGCTTTGCTCCTCTGACCAGCCGTGGTAGCCAGCATTACCGCGCTCTCACAGTACCAGAGCTCACCCAACAGATGTTTGACGCCAAGAACATGATGGCCGCCTGTGACCCTCGGCACGGCCGCTACCTGACCGTTGCTGCCATTTTCCGGGGCCGCATGTCCATGAAAGAGGTGGATGAACAAATGTTGAACGTACAGAACAAAAACAGCAGCTATTTTGTTGAATGGATCCCCAATAATGTCAAGACAGCTGTCTGTGACATCCCACCTAGAGGCCTCAAGATGTCTGCCACCTTCATTGGCAACAGCACAGCCATTCAGGAGCTGTTTAAGCGCATCTCTGAGCAGTTTACTGCCATGTTCCGGAGGAAAGCCTTCTTGCATTGGTACACTGGTGAGGGCATGGATGAGATGGAGTTCACTGAGGCTGAGAGCAACATGAATGACCTGGTATCTGAATACCAGCAATATCAGGATGCCACAGCTGAGGAAGAGGGTGAATTTGAGGAGGATGAAGAGGTTGCCTAAGCAGTATTGTGGTCAGAGCTAAGAATTTATTCATTTCACTGAGACCTGTCTAATGCCCCTTTCTTATACTTTTACACTGTTCATGTGTTCTGCATTTCTATCTTGAAAGCTGTATAAAATTGCTGTGTAAAATTTCAGTTGTAACCTCCTGATGGTATCTGAGGCATTGACTTGTATGATTGGAATTGCTGTATACATGTTGATGTAATACTTAATGAGTGCTATTAATCTTTCCCTTGCAATAGCAATTGTAAAATGTTTTCTCTTGGAGGGATCCTGGAAAGGTTTTTTTTTTTCCCCAGTGAGGAAGTTGCTATCTGGTCTGCCATTGGGCCTGTCGCTGAGCAGATTTCACTGAGTTGGGAGTTTGGTTGGTATAGAACTCTATATAGCATTGTACTTGTGGGATCTGCTTCTGCCAGTAGGATGCAGGTTGACTGCCAACCCAACAAACTGAGCCTTGCTGCACCTGTGAGCAGAGCATCATTAGGTAGGGAGACACTGGTCTGTCTCCAGAAGACTGACTGCCTTTTCATCTTGGAAGACATTTTTACAGTCCATAAGTATTCATTTTTTTTTATCCACAAGGTTGCTTTTTTGAAGGAGGGTAGCTTTTAAGACATCCTGGATTTCTGGGCAGATGTTGATCATTGTGAAAGTGAGGACTTGTAAAAGTTGGTAGTATGAATCAGGGCCACGGTATTGATAAGCCTTCCATTGCCCTGAATTGGTTACTACTCTGTATCTATTCAGTAGGGTTGCCATTGCCCTCATTTTTGTGACCAACAGACTGGTATTTGAGTGGCTTGTCAATTCTGTAAATTGGGCAGAAAAAATATTTTGAATGTGTAATCCATTTCTCACTCACATTCTTTATGTAAAAGGTTTACAATAAATTTTCATATGCTCAGTAGAGCAAATCAAATTCAGGCAGTGACCTGACCCTCTGGCCTGTCTGAATTCTAGTTTGTGGCAGTCCTACTGTTGCAAAGCAGACTTGTTCTGCAAAGGTAGACAGTGGCTTTCAGACATGGCTGCCAGCACTCCAGGCAGAATGCATAAACACTTCATGGTTTGTTTTTTTGGCAACTTTGTTAAATGTCACTATCCAAATTCAGGCTGTTTGACTGCTAATGTTCTGAAATCTTTGTATGGAGAGAGACTTACTCCTGTAAAGAAATCATGTTTGACCATTAAATTAGCACAGCACAACTTATCTTGGAATGGTTGTTATTCATGTGGTCTCAATGTGTTCATAGTCTGGGGCAGCTTATGGTTCTGTCCTGAAGGTCTTTGCTTTGGGTAGTAGATTTTCCCTTTTGCTCCGAAGTATAGTGGTCAGTGGCAGCATATACTTGTAAGTTCTCTCCTGACCAAGCATTACTTTTGGGTTGCAATGTTCCTATGTCCACCTCAACAGGTATTGCATTCCAGCTCTAGACTACAGTTTCACATGCCCAGAGGTAATCACTGCTGCTTTTCAGTGTAAAATATATTCCAGGCTTCCAAAAGCAGGAGATTAAGTGTTGACAACTTTCCTTTCTGGGCTGATGTCTCGTCCAACATAAATAGGAGCAGGAGTAGGCCAATCGGCACCTCGAGCCTGTTCCGCCATTCAATAAGATCATGGCTGATCTGATCCTAACCGCCAATCCACTATCACAGAACCATCTCCTGAATCTAACAGAATTAGACACACGAAATAGGAGCAGGATCAGGCTACACTGCCCCTGGGCCCGCTCCGCTACCCACAGGGCCATGACTGATCCGAACCTAGACTGATGTCCAAATTCCTGCCCGCTCCCCATAACCCTTAATTCCCTTTACTTCTAGGAAACTATTTCTGTTTTAAATTGATGTAATGATGTAGCTTCTACAGCTTTTTGGGGCAGCATATTCCATGGACCTACCACCCTCTGTGAAGTAGTTCCTCCTCATCTCAGTTTTGAAAGAGCAGCCCCTTATTGTAAGACTATGCCCCCTAGTTCTAGTTTCACCCATGAAGAACATCTTCCCCCGCATCCACCCAATCCAACCCCTTCACAATCTTGTATGTTTCAATAAGATCGCCTCTCATTCTTCTGAACTCCAATGAGGAGTCCCAATCTACTCAACCTCTCCTCATATGCTCATCCCCGGGATTAACCGAGTGAACCTTCTTTGTACTGACTCGAGCAAGTATGTCCTTAAGTATGGACACCAAAACTGTACGCAGTATTCCAGGTGCAATCTCACCAATACCTTGTACAACTGAAGCAATACCTCCCTGTGCGGTCTCACCAATACCTTGTACAACTGAAGCAATACCTCCCTATTTTTATATTCTATCCCCCCAGCAATGAAAGCCAACATTCCATTGGCCTTAATCACTTGCACCTGCATACTAACCTTTTTTGAGTTTCGTGCACCAGGACACCCCCCTCCCCCCCCCCCCCGATCCCTTTGTACTTCAGTACTTTCCAGTTTCTTGCCATTAAGATAATAACTTGCTCTACGATTTTTCCTGCCAAAGTGCATAACCTCACACTTTCCAGTATTGTATCCATCTGCCAAATCTCTGCCCACTTACTTAGCCTGTCTGTCCCCTTGCAGGTTTCTTATGTCCTCCTCACTCACTACTTTCCCTCCCATCTTAGTATCATCTGCAAACTTTGCTATGTTAGACTCGGTCCCCTCCTCCAAATCGTTAATATAGATTGTAAAGAGTTGGGGACCCAGCACTGACCCCTGTGGAACACCACTAGTTACTGATTGCCAGTCTGAGAATGAACCATTTATCCCAACTCTGCCTTCTGTTAGATAGCCAATCCTCTATCCATGCCAGAATATTACCCCCAATCCTGTGATTTTTTTTATCTTAAGCAATAATCTTTTGTGTGGCACCTTGTCAAATGCCTTTTGGAAGTCTAAATACACTACGTCCACTGGTTCCCCTTTATCCACCCTATATGTTACTTCCTCAAAGAACTCCAGCAAATTTGTCAAACATGACTTCCCCGTCATAAAACCATGCTGACTTTGTCCTATTAAATTATGATTATCCAAATGTCCTGTTACTGTCTCCTTAATAATGGACTCCAAAATTTTACCCACCACAGATGTTGGTCTATAGTTTCCAGCCTTCTGTCTACTGCCCTTTTTAAATAAGGGTGTTACATTAGCAGTTTTCCAGTCTGCCAGGACCTTTGCATCCAGGGAGTTTTGGAAAATTATTACCAATGCATCCACAATCCCTACCGCCACTTCCCTCAAGACCCTAGGATGTAAGCCAGCAGGTCCAGGTGATTTATCCGCCTTGAGTCCCATTATTTTACCGAGTACCACTTCCTTAGTGATTTTGATCGTGTTTAGCTCCTTTTTCTCCCCTCCCCCCTTTAGCCCCCTGTTTGTAGCAGTCACAAGTATGGCCTCCAATCTGGTATTGTAGGGTGTCTACTGGTTAATCAACCAAAACATCTGCCCAAGTGCAGGTTGGGGATTGTGACATCATAAACCACCACCCAAAATGGTTGTCTCTCCATACCAGGTGCTGAAATTCTAAGCACTCTGATCCTGGTGCTTGCTGTGATACCTACCTCCTACAAAAATCCAAGTGTACATGGAATAGCACCCCCCCCCCCCCCCCCCCCAACCAAATCTGGCCAGGAGCATTTCCTCAGAGCACTGTGTCCTATTTTATATAAACTTATACACTAACCATTTTGCCCCAGCCAGGCGAAGCCCCCTATTTCCTGTGTAATGCGAGGAATGAGACTAGGTTTAACTTTACATTGCCAGAGTCACCTGGTTCTATTTGTAGCAGACCAGACTGTGTTGGGACAAGGGTGACTCAATGGTTTAGGCAAGAGATTAAAGGCAGGCAGTCCGCATAGATTTCTTAAGGTCATATCTGACTAACTTGATTGCATTTTGTGGTAACTAGGAGGGTTGATGAGGGTAGTATGTTTGATTTTGGATTTTAGCAAGGCTTTTGACACAGTCCCACATGGAAGTCTGGACAGAAACCTGAAAGTTCAAGGACAAGTGGCTCAATGGCAGGAAGCAAAGGGTAATGGTCCCCAGGTGTTTGTGACTGGAAGGCAGTTTCCAGTGGGGGTCTATAGGGCTCAGTACTAGGTCCCTTGCTTTTTGTGGTGTATATCAATGATTTAGACTTCAATGTAGGGGGCATGATTAAGAAGTTTGCAGATGATACTCAACCACAGCCAATTTTTGTATGAAAGCTGTAGACTGCAGGAAGATATCAATGGACTGGCCAGGTGGGCAAAAAAGTGGCAAATGGAATTCAATCTGGAAAAGTGAGTGCATTTAGGGAGGGCTAACAGGCAAGGGAATACACTAAGGTGTAGCGGAACAGAGACCTTGGAGTGCATGTCTACAGATCCCTGAAGGTATACGGGATACTTTTTATTAGCTAAAGGCATAGAATACAAGGGCAGGGAGGTTATGCTTGAACTGTAGAGTACTGTGTACAGTTCTGGTCACATTAAGGATGTGATCATACTAGAGGGTACAGAGGAGATTTGAGGATAATTTTTGGCTGAGGAAAGATTTGACAGGCTGGGGTTTTCTTTGGAACAGAGGAGGCTGAAGGGAAACCTATTCCACCCCCCCCCCCCCCCCCAAGCAGAAGTCAATAACCAACAGGCATAGATTTCAAGTAATTGGTAGAAGGATTAGAGGAGTTGAGAACTTTTTTCACCCAGAGGATGGTGGGGGGGTCTGGAACTTGCTACCTCATCGCATTTAAAAAGTACTTGGATATGCGCTTGAAGTGCTGCAACCTACAGGGCTCCGGACCAAGAGCTGGCCAGTGGGGTTAGGCTGGATACTCTGGCCGGCACAGACACGATGGGCTGAATGGCCTCCTGTGCTGTAAATTTGTATGTTTCTATGCAAGGATTTGTCTGTTACACGTCCAGCGAGAACCAAATCTTAAGTCTCGACAAGCCTTTCAAACAATATATACTGGAGGGGCTTTAGCTACCCCCTTGTACACTGCAACCAATGGAGGGAAACTGCTCCAGGTAAATAATGCATCCAGGCTGGCTGGGTGTCATCGGGCCAGTTTTGTTGTGTCCACTGAACAGCCAGTGTCACATTTTTTTTTAGAATGTTCAGGTGCTGGTTGCTGGCGGGCAGCCTGAGCCACACTGGAAACCTGATTTTAACCATCACCTGTTGGAAACTAGGCAGAGGGCGGTTAAAATGCCAGTCTCTTCTCTGATCCCACTTCCTTCCTGCCACATTCCCATATTAACTTACTCTTGAGCAGGACGAGAGCAGGGTTCTAGTTTAAATATGCAAATTGTGCCCAATTATGTCACCAGGACCTGGTCTAGAGGGCCAGCTATATTTCAGGTTTCATTGTGGGCCAGGAGTGCTCTGGGCCTCCCAGGGAAGCCTTTGGCCTCTTGCTAACACCCTCTCCACCAATCCCTTCCACATGCTGCTTTCCTCCTGATCGTGGCCAGACTCTTTCCTCCGCCCCCCACAAACTAACTGCTTAGTACCGTTTCCATGCCTTTTGCAAGTTTCCGCTCCTGCTGGCCAGGTAGTTTGTTGGGTGGGACTCACAGAATCACAGAAACCCCACAGTGCAGATAGAGGCCATTTCGGCCCATCGAGCCTGCACCGACACATATCCCACCCGATCCCCGTAACCCCTACACCAACACATATCCCACCCTATCCCTGTAACCCCACGTATTTAATCCCCCTAACACTAAGGGTCAATTTATCATAGCCAATCAACCTAACCCGCACATCTTTGGACTGTGGGAGGAAACCGGAGCACCCGGAGGAAACCCACGCAAACACGGGGAGAATGTGCAAACTCCACACAGACAGTCGCCCGAGGCCGGATTCGAACCCGGGTCTCTGGTGCTGTGAGGCAACAGTGCTAACCACTATGCCACCGTGCTGTATGCTTTTATTTAAATGAGGGCCTACATCCCCGGCCTTGCTGGGTTCATTGCCTGCTACCGAGCTCCCACGCACCCTTCCTGCCTAGGTTTTGGTGGTTAAGCATCAGGCCTGGCAGTCTGAGCCATGCTCGGTGCCGGTCAGGATTTGGGCTGTGGTATTTCTGGTTAGTTATGGGCTTTGATTTCTACTTTTCAGACAGGGCCCCATAAAAGTTGAAGTTAATATCAAACCAAGTCCTAATGTGCATCTTCCAGTCATGGGTTTTACTCTAATGTTTCACCTTCACATTGCATTCTATATTTATTATAAATTATAAAAGGGAGACCAGTAAGTTATGAGAGCTCACATTGTAGCACAGGGTCATTAAACAGCTAAGAATGCAACAAGTGACCCATCCTGTCAGTGAGCCCTGCTGGTTTGCTGCCACAGTATTTGCATATGACGATAGTTTGAATATATGTAAATCAGGCGGGTTCTGATTAGCTCAGTACAATGAGATAATGTATATTAGCATAACAAAACACTAATGGGAAAGATTATCCATCCACGGCCTCACACGCTCCCTTTCACCCACATATAGCCAGTTTCCTCTCCATCACTGAGACTGTCTATTTCTACCTCTGTGACGTCGCCTGTCTCCGCTCCTGCCTCAGCCCATCTACTGCTGAAACCCTAATCCACGCCTTTGTTACCTCGACTCGACTGACGATGCTCTTCTGGCCAGCCTCCAACCTTGCCTCTTCCGTAAACTTGAACTGGTCCAAAACTCTGCTGCCCGTATCATGACTCGCACCAAGTCCCGTTTTAGCCGTCACCCCTGTGCTCGCTGACCTACAATAGCTCCCGGTCCAGCAGCAACTCGAATTTAAAATTCTCATCCTTGTATTCCAATCCCTCTATGGCCTCACCCCTCCCTATTTCTGTAATCTCTTACCCTCCAAGATCTCGGCGCTCCTCCAATTCTTGCCTCTTGTGCATTCCCGATTTTCATCACTCCACCATTGGGGGCCGTGCCTTCAGCTGCCTATGCCCTAAGCTTTGGAATTCCCCCCACCCCCCCCAAAACTCTCAACCTCCCTCTTCTCCTTTAAGACACTCCTTAAAACTTAGCTCTTTGACCAAGCTTTTGGTCCCCTGTCCTAATATTTCCTTATGTGACTTGGTGGCAAATAATTGTTTGATAACACTCCTGTGAAGCACCTTGGGACGTTTCACCAGGTTAAAGCCGCTTTATAAATTGAAGTTGTTTGAGAGAAATGATTAAGGTGCTGTATAAATAGAGGAGACTAAACCGTTTAAAGATTGAAGGGGGACATCACAACAGTCAGCATCACAAATGGAACAATAACTTCGTTTTGGAATTACTGTAAATTTGTGCCCTCATCACCAATTTTCTAACCAGTGGAAACAATCTGGCGCTTTTTATTTTTATCAGAACTCCTCATAATTTTGTCCTCTGCGTCTCTCCCTTAATCTCCGCTCTAGTCAAAAATGCCCTAACTTTTCAAAATGTAACCATTTTGGATGTATCTTGTTTTCTTGTTCTTCTAAAATGTATTACAGGAAACTTTCTGATATCCGGCACCGACGGGACCGAGCTGGTGCCGTCCCATCAAAACTGCCGTATAAACCAGCGTTAATGTTGAAACATACGGAACTGAAAAGCTCCGTGTGAATCAACAAACCCTGTTGCTTAGCAACAGCTTCAAAACAGTCGGCTGCAGCTGCAAGCGTCTCTAGCTGAAGCTGTTGCTATAGCTACAGACCTTGCAGTGCCTGACTGGGGGGAAAAAAAAGCAACGAGAACTAAAAAAATGTATAGAAAACGGCTCCTGATTTTTGCCGTTAGATCGAGTATTCCGGACATATAACCTCCGGATAAACCAAAGTCTCCTGTACTTCACACTTTCTACACTGAACTACATATACCGATAGCCGGTCGATGTCCTCCTCCTCTAGTCTTTCACAATCCCAGTCACAAATTGCTGTATCCCCCACCATCCCGCCCCCCACCTTTTGGCAATATCAGTCATTTTTTATATAGTAATAGCGTGGTTCCGAAACACATGCATGTGCAACAAACACACCAACTATTTCCTCATCCAAGAAACTTCTTTTATCCCTAACCATTGCTTCCTATTTATATGGCGAAGTATAAACAAGAAGAACTTGCATTTATATAGCGCCTTTAACATAGTAAAACTTCACAGGAGCGTTATAAAACAAAATTTGACACTGAGCCACATAAGGAGATATTAGGGCAGATGACCAAAACCTTGGTCAAAGAGGTAGGTGTTAAGGAGCATCTTAAAAGGAGGAGTGGTTTAACTGCAATTGTTTTCTTCCAGTTTTCAGAGACTTGAGCACAAAAATCTAGGCTGACACTCCAGTGCAGCGCTGAGGGAGTGCAACTCTGTCGGAGGTGCTGTCTTTCAGGTGCGACGTTAAACCGAGGCCCCGTCTGCTCTCTCAGGTGGACGTAAAAGATCCCACGGCACTATTTTGAAGAAGAGCAGGGGGAGTTCTCCCCGGTGTCCTGGCCAATATTTCTCCCTCAATCAACATCACTAAAAAACAGATTATCTGGTCATTATCACCTTGCTGTTTGTGTGAGCTTGCTGTGTGCAAACTGGCTGCCGCGTTTCCCACATTACAACAGTGACTAGACTTGAAAAGTACTTCAGTGGCTGTAAAATGCTTTGGGACATCCTGAGGTCGTGAAAGGCGCTATAGAAATGCAAGTTTGTTCTTTTTTCTCCTTTTGTTTTAAGTCTCTATCGTGGACTTTGCCCCATGAGGCTCGGCTGATTGGGCCCTACGTTTCCATGGCCCTATTTGAAATAGGACCCTATCATATTTGCTTTCCAAAGAAGAAAAACATATAAACCCTTTGATTTGTTAATGTTTAATGCTACTTTAAATCAGTTCTGTTTACGCTGTATGTTGTCCTGGCCTTGGGGACATTTGTTCTCTAGTCTTTCTGATTCTTTGGCAGTCTTCCTCGTTTCTAGTCAACACGTTGCACACACATCTATTCTTGTGCTTCTCCCAATCTGCAGTTAACTGTTGGATTACACTGTCCCATATACTATAAACTGCAGCAAGCACTGTGGGCCACTCTCTGAACTAGACTTGAACACAACAGCGCTCTCAACATTTTTTCTACACCTTTCTATTTAGAGATTTTCTTCCTTCTTTAAATCTTTAAAATTTAAGGCAAAGACTTCTCTGTTTATCAAGATTAAAGCATTATTTCAGGTAATCTAATCCATGAGTCACTCCACACAGAGATCAGTTTTCAATACTTTACACACAGGCCTTCATAACTTCACTGAAGTGAAATAACTTCACTTCTGCATTAACACAAAAACGAACACTTAACATGTGAATAGATCGAGCAGATACACATGCTTGGGCACTTGGAGTGTATATAAACAAGGGATCTTTATCTGATTGAAGCCTTAAGAACATAAGAAATAGGAGCAGGAGTAGGCCATTCGGCCCTTCGAACCTGATCTTCTGTCTCAATTCCATTCACCGACCCTATCGCCATATCCCTTGATGCCCTTACTAGTCAGAAATCTATCGACTTCTGTTTTGAATATACCCAATGACTGAGCCTCCACAGCCCTCTGGGGTAGAGAATTCCATAGATTCACCACCCTCTGTGAAGAAATGTCTTCTCATCTCAGTCCTGAATGGCCTACCCTTTATCCTGAGGCTGTGGCCCCTGGTTCTAGACTCCCCAGCCTAGGGAAACATTCTCCCAGCATCCACCCTATCAAGCCCTGTAATCATTTTGTATGCTTCAATGAGATCCCCTCTCATTCTTCTGAATTTGCTTATCATTGTCTTTTCAGGGCCAACAATTTATTAGGCACGCCATTTTCTATTAAAATACCTGTACATAAGTTACCCTACTGTGTGATTTGGAAGAGTTTTCCCCACATCTTACTGTTTCTGGGTATAAACAGGTAGGTGTGACAATAATGGAGTTCCAGCTACAAATTCAGAGTCAATCACACAAAGCATGTCATTCTGCTGAAATAAATGCCAGTGGTTATAACTAAATCCCAGCATTCAGTAAAATATAACTATATATTTTATATAATATATTAAAACTCTTGTCACACCTATTTCCACTAGCCACAATTTAGTAATGATTTTCTGACGTTGGTAATGCCTAAAATGTAACACTAAGGTTGCTGTTGCTTTGAATAAGGAACACTAATGCCTGCTATTCAGCCTCCCACCAGTAGTGGCACCAGTCGCCTAGTTCCTCCTGCCATTTTGACAAACAATTACAACAAACAATTAAAAGACACATAATTTTTTCCAACTAAATATGAGCATGGTGACAGGGGATTCACTCGTAATGTGTTAAAATCCTGTTAATGGTCACACCCATTTCACATTGTTGTAATTTAGTAACACCTCTGACAATTAGTAACATTGTTATCTGTAACACACAACTCCTGCTATGCATAGTTCCTGCACTGTGGTGCTGTTCCAGTCCGGTCTTCACTGCAACTCTCAGCCTGTTTACTCCCAAGAAATTCAAACTCAAATTCAAACATACTATTGATCCTCCTGCTCGCTTATAATTTACCCAACATTATGTTTGGCTTAAAACCGTGTGTCGATGGTGAAAATGAACTCTAGTCATGGCTACCAGTCCCTACAACGGGCGTCTGCTGTGCTGTTAAATATTAAATGAATCGTCCTAAAGCACAAGGCACTTCCTGGTGGTTCCCTTTGGCCCTGCAATGCTGAAATAAATAAAATGTAACAGTGATGGCCTACTCTATCTCGATGCTTGCATTCTAAAAATGACATTCCACTCTGCCCAGAGGCCCCTGCTCTGCTAAAATAACTAGCTGCCTGTCCCAATGTTTGAATAAATAATTCTATGTCTGCTCCAGTTTATAAATTAATAAAGTAATGGCAGCTGCAATGTTTAAATGAATAAATTAATAGCTGCATGTTAAATCTCGGCCCTCCAATTTAAAAATGCATTAATCAGTGCTGGGCAATTGCCTACTAATTAAAGTGGAACTGTTACAGATAGCATGATTGAGGTTTCACAGACAAACTTTGGAGAAGGTTTTGGTGGCACTGAGCACAAGGACCTAATAGCATCACTATACCGATACGTGGATTGTACAATGTAGTCGATAAAACAATTCCATACCATTATCTAAGGCAACAGCAAAGTGCTACAGGAGCTGGAAACCTGAAACAAAATCAGCACAAAGCAGGTCAGTCAGCATCTGTGGAGAGAACAGACAAATCAACATTTTGGATGAGGGCCCTTCTTCGGACCAAGATTCTGAAGGAGGGTCTGCACCCAAGATGTAAACATCTGTTTTCTCCACAGATGCTGACTGACCTGCCATTTCTTTCCAGCACTTTCTGTTTTTCGTTCCATAGTACAGGGTATTATGTTTCATTTTGAAAAAGTTGTTTGCAATAACACATTTTGTTATATACTATTTGTGAACCCTTTATTTCACTTTGAACACCTCCATCGATCCTCATTTGCTGCCAATGTCTATTAATAATTTATTTTTCTGTTAAAAATTGATGTTCTAAATTACAGTATGGAAGGCAGTAATAGCAGGAGGCCATTCCGCCCCTCGAGTCTGCTCTGCTATTCAATTAGATCATGGCTGATCTGTATCTTGGCTCCATCTACCTGCCTTAGCTCCATATCCCTTGATACCGTTACTAACAACAATCTATAGATCTCAGTCTTGAAAGCTCCAACTGACCTCCAGCATTCACAGCCTTTTGGGGGAGAGTTCCAGAATTCCACTACCTCTGATGCTTTCTGATTTCACTCCTAAATGAGCTAGCTCCAATTCTAAGATGATGTCCCCTTGTTCTTGATTCTCTCACCAGAGGAAATAGTTTCTCTGTAGTCTACTCTATCAAATCGTTTTAACGTTTAAAAAATCTCGGATCAGATCACCCCTCAATCTTCTCTACTCAAGGGAATACAAGCCAGGTTTATGCAACGTGTCCTCCTAATTTAACCCTCTAAGCCCCGGTCTCATTCTGGTGAATCTGTGCTGCACCCCCTCCAAGGCCGATATATCCTTCCTGAGGCTGGTGCCCAGAACTGAACGCAGTGCTCCAGATGGGGTCTGACCAAGGTTCTGCACTGGCTAGCAGTGTGAAAGTTTCTCTATAGTGTGTTAGTGCAGTATGCTTATTGATGTGAGTGAGGATGATTAATGATGCTGCCTGGTGTGCACATTGCTTGCTGCAAGCTTTGTGAGTAAGTCTCTGCTGTGGTGGTGTTTGACAGGTTTTGCTTTCGAGTTGAATTCTGCTACGGTAGTTCTATAGTATGAAACAAGAATAAGAGACAACTTTTGCGGTATTAAAAGTTTCGGGATTCAGTTCCTTTTTCATCAGATCACCGATCAGTAGGAGGTTCTTCTTCTACTGCTTTAAGGAACAATGCCACAGATCCATTAGTAATATAATAAAAGTCTTCTTGGAAGTGTCCCTATCTCTGTAACCACCTCCAGTCCTACAACCTTCGTCTGCGCTCCTCCAATTCTGGCCTCTTGCGCATCCCCAATTTTCATCACTCCACCAGCAGCAGCCGTGCTTTCAGCTGCCTAGGCCCTAAGCTCTGGAATTCCTTCCCTTAGTCTCTCCACCTCTCTACATCTCTTTTCTCCCTTAATTCGCTCCTTAAAACCTACCTCTTTGACCAAGCCTGTCCTAATATCACCTTATGTGGCTTGGTGTCAAATTTTGTGTGGTAACGCTCCTGTGTATGACGCAATATAAATGCAAGTAAATCCTGTAACACATGAACAACGCCACAAGAGGGCCGCTAGTATCCCTATAATACGTAGTGCGTGTGCGGAGTCTGATAGCTAATTCAATCCATCGGTCAGCTTTAGCTATTGGTTCATTTCGAGGCCAGCTATTAATGTGTGATAATAAATGTGAATAATTTAATGAGCCATACTAATATTCCACTCCGCTTAGTTTAAAAGGGTTAATGCTTCCACTAAATAGCGCTGAGGGAAATTTCAGATGACGCGCTGTGCTCATATCTCTTATTGCACAGCGGAATTTCCAAAGACCTTGGTCATTCTTAACGTCACCACCTGGGCGGTAATCTGGTGAAACGATTGCCCACCTGTTGGAGAACCTGCCTGCTTGTCATCCCATTGGTTGCAAATTACACCCCTGCAAAAACGGCTCCTCATGCACCCCAGCAGATACATCAAAATAACATTTAGAACACGTAATTCAGAATTCGTTTTACAGCCCTTCCCCTCAACATCCTGTCTGCCAATCAATCCGAGGCGCGCATGGCCCGACAAACCCAAGCAGGTCCCGGGACCATCTCCAACCTCCCATACACCCTCTCCCACTCTATCACTAATTTTACTAGGAAAGTAAGTGTAACCCCTTCACGGTTCTCTAGATATATGTGAGGTGTGGTCTCTGTTGTAGACAGTATTCTGTAGTCCAGTAAGGAGATCACTACTACAATGGCTTAATTCTAATTATCTTACTTTATAGTTTTAACGTCAGACAGTATAAGAAGATTACAGGTCAATGAACTAAATTAGACATTTGCATACATTAGAATTAATCTAGACATAATAAACATACATTCTCCATTTACATGGATTCAAAGGAGAATCTGTCCCTGTGTCCAAATTCGAGTGCACTCTTTCGTTGGCGCGCTTAAGTTGGAGCTCATGGTATGTATAATGTCTGCAAGACTTACGACTCCGAACCCCTTCGTTGAATTCTCTTCACGATCACTGAATCCCACTTTGAGTTCTGGATGCAGAGCTACTAATACGAAGGGCGGCGGCCGAGTTTGGAAACCCGGGACGGGATGCGGCAGCCATTTGCCTCCTGAGCCCTCTTTTCAGAGCTCCTGCCCTCTTTTCTTCCAGTCGCTCTTTTTTCCCGCTCGAAAACCCCGACTCCACCCCTTCCTCCTGGGGTTTCTGCCTGGAGACTGCGCAGCCTCACTGTCTGCAACAGTTGATACTGGTGCAGAATTATGGAAAGTCTGCTCTTAGTCACATTGTGTCCTTAAAAGTTCTTGCCGTACCTTCACATGGGCAACTTTAACCCAGGGATTTATAACAATGATAATACAGTGTCTAAGTTAAAGATTGATAACCATACTTAGCGTACATAACATTTCCAGTGGGTATTACATAAGAAATGTATTTAAATAAGTTATGCTAAACCTTTATACATCACTGGTTAGGCCCCAGCTGGAGTACGGTGTCCAATTCTGGGCACCACACTTTAGGAAGGATGTCCAGGCCCTGGAGAGGGTGTAAAGAGATTTACCAGAATGGTACCAGGGATGAAGGACTTCAGTTATGTGGAGAGATTAGAGAAGCTGGGATTGTTCTTCTTAGAGCAGAGAAAGTTAAGGGAGGTTTAATAGAGGTGTTCAAAATTATGAAGGGTTTTGATTGAGCAGATAGGGAGAAATTGTTTCCACTGGCAGGAGGGTCAATAATCAGAGGACAACAACAACAACTTGTATTTATATAGCATCTTTAACGTAGTAAAGCATCCCAAGGCGCTTCACAAGAGTGTTATCAGACAAAATTAGACACCGAATCACATAAGGAGATATTAGGACAGGTGACCAAAAGCTTGGTTAAAGAAGAAGGTCTTAAGCAGGTTCTTAATGGTGGAAAGGCAGAGGTTTAGGGAGCGAATTCCAGAGTTTAGGGCCTAGGCAGCTGAAGGCATGGCCGCCAATGGAAGGGCGAAGGAAATCAGGGACATTAAACATCTTTTGGAGTAGACAGAAGAATGTGGAGGGCACCCTACACGGTACCCATTGCTTTATGCCATAGGTTAAGGGGGAATTCTGTCCCACTCTTGGTATGTACAGTGGAGGTTTCATAGGAGACTCGTCTTACGGAAACTGCGTCTCTACGGTGAAAAAAAGTTTAAAGTGCTCAGACAAAGCCTGAACTTTAACAATAAATGAGCTTGATTCAGGTATTGGACTTGGATATATCGTATCTGGCAATGACATAAACTACCCTCCATAGGTCTTTCCACCATGAAGAAGCAAGCGTCCAGTGTATAGCCAATGAGGGAACTCCATACTTGATACGCACTTGGTTGTTGAAAAGCCTTACATGGAGGCCGGTATGAGAACACCCACTCGTATATCCAGGGTTTGGTGCCTAAGGTGATTTGGTTGCAGAGAGGTGAAACTTTACATAGGATCACATAGAATTTACAGCACAGAAACAGGCCATTCGGCCCAACTGGTCTATGCTGGTGTTTATTCTCCACACGAGCCTCCTCCCACCTTACTTCATCTCACCCAATCACCATATCCTTCTATTCCTTTCTCCCTCATACTTATCTAGCCTCCCCTTAAATTATTCGGCTTCAGTTAACCCTGCAATCCAATGCCCTGACGGATAGGGTGGAGTACCTATGGCCAGTAGGCTAAACAAGCAGCAGAGAACGTGTCAGTTCTCTCTGCTGGTAGGCTGTGCAGTTTTCGCTAGTTACACTTCAGCAGTACCTTTGTGCATACACTAGGCTCTTGCACCCAAGGTCTGTGGGCTTGGGAAGAGAATTGTGTCCCTATGGGAAGAGAGTGATCATTTCATGCTGACAAACAGAAACTCGACCCCAAAAAAGGTGGGCAGTCAGAGAATATTCTGTCTTGATCCTGAAAGGCATTGCCCAACACCACTTAATTCTAATGTAACTTCTTGGACATGTTCGGCCTAAGTACCTGGCTGTGAGATGTACTCTCTGTACTCTGCTAGTTTCCTCAGGAGAATCCTCAGTAGTTTAGTTACAAGTTTGTGTCATTCTTTAAACTCTGTTCAGATGTTCCAGACTGTCGGTTTCCAGGCATATCAGCATCTACCGATGTAAGTGATCTGATCCCAAAGCCTTCAACTTCAAGGATATTATCTCCTGCAGATGGCTGGCCTGTGACAAATCCTGGACCATTTTTTCAGCATGTGTGAAATACTGTCTAATATACATAAAATTCACTGACACCTGACCTGGTGAAGTGTGTATAGACTACGCGGCTCCAACAAAGTTGTCTTGACTGTTTAAATACCAAGGTTCTTTGCCAAATGTGCATCGCAACACACTGATGAAGGATTATGGACTTTTTAATACCCGTTTTAAGGAAACTAAAAAGAAACTCTGGGTTGTTCAAAAAGCAGAATTTAAAAGTATTAACAACAAAGGATAGAACACAGAATTGTTAACCTAACTGCTTAGAAGGCTAACTGAGACAGTGTACTTTGGTGAAGACAAGGGACGAGGTTGAAGAAGACAGCTGCCCAGATAGACCTTGAGACTGTGGGAAGATTAGAAAACTGCTTTGTTTGGGAGAGGATGGAAAGTTACCGAGAAGTTTGGTTTGCCAGCAGCCAGGTTATAAAGGAGGATTGTTTAACCTTCGAAAAGAAGAGGAAAGGCTGGAGTCAGCGGGTAAGGAGTCTACCGTCCAAGAAGAAAGACAACATCAGGACAAGGGCGTGATCAGCCCTTCGTTTTGGCCAATATACAGATCCTCCTTCAAGGTTGTATTATTGGGATACTGTGCCAATCACATGTTGCTATATACAGAACAACATCCGCTGATTAGTCTTCCTACCTATTTCCCACCAGTGTCTTCACACTGTTCTTCCAGAGCCACCAGTAAAAACAATGCAAAACCCTTAAAATACAAAATAGAAACATAGAAGATAGGAGCAGGAGTAGGCCATTCGGCCCCTCGAGCCTGCTCTGCCATTCAATGAGATCATGGCTGATCATCCAAATTCAGTACCCTGTCCCTGCCTTCTCCCCATATCCCTTGATCCCTTTAGCCTTAAGAAATATATCCAACTCTTTTTTGAATATATTTAATGAACTGGCCTCCACTGCCCTCTGTGGTAGAGAATTCCACAGGTTCACCACTCTCTGGGTGAAGAAATTCCTTCTCATTTCAGTCCTAAATGGCTTACCCCTTATCCTTAGACTATGACCCCTGGTTCTGGACTCCCCGGCCATCATAAACATCCTTCCTTGATCTAGTCTGTCCAGGCCTGACAGAATTTTAATTTTATAGAAATCCAGGCTGACTCTCCAGTGCAGTGCTGAGGGAGTGCTGCACTGTCGGAGGTGCCATTTTTCGGATGAGACGTTAAACCGAGGCTCCATCTGCCCTCTCAGGTGGACGTAAAAGATCCCACGGCACTATTTCGAAGAGCTGGGGGGTTCTCCCTGGTGTCCTGATCAATATTTATACCTTAACCAACATCACTAAAACATGTTTACTGGTCATGATCACATTGCTGTTTGTGGGAGCTTGCTGTGTCTAAATTTGCTGCCGCGTTTCCTACATTACACTTCAAAAGTACTTCATTGCCTGTAAAGCGCTTTGAGATGTCCTCAGGTTGTGAAAGGCGCTATAGAAATGCACGTCTTTCTTTCTGAAAAACACGATGGTGTGAATCATACAATGGGACACTGGGTTAACATTCCTAAGATGTAAACTCGTACAACTTACTGTATTTGATTTTTTTTATAGTGGCATGATGCTTTGGCACTGCATTACACTGTGGCCACAATTAATACTGAGGTACTACTTTCAACCATGCCCTCATATAGTACAGAGCGGAGGTTGTCAGGAAACAAAGCATTCTCCTGGTGGAGTGGGCAGCTAGAGGTCAAAGTGCCCTGAGCTGCTCTTGCACCACCTAGTGGTTGACGATGAGTGGTACCAGTAAAGCTTTGGGATGAGGTTACATCAAAGAGAGGGAGGAAATAATATTACTCAACATGCACTCGACAGAAAATATTAACAGTAGGATTGAAACCTGCCCATTAAGAGCACTCAATTTAAGCCAGAAATGTTTTATTAAAAGCCTTTGTTTTATTTTCAAGACTGAGAGGCATTTGACGTTGGAACAGGATCTCCTGAGAATTAGACTCAAAGGATACTTCTGTTCAGTAGCTAAGATTGCTACAAGCTGTAAGATTCAACAGGCATTGTCATGGTTTATACACCTCTGTCACTTTTCTACATGGTGGAAGTAATGGCTCACACAGATGAATGAACCTCACATTACCTTGTGTGCTGATAACATTAGATTTACTGAAACCTGACATGTTTATTCCAGTTACACATTAAAAATGGTTATATTACCCAGTCTGATCGTACAATGATATGGGAAACTGGAAGCTCTGAATTTGGGGAAAATAGTGCATGTCCCTTTTACTTTACCATCCAGTGTTCTCCCCTCCTCACGTACTGTGGTGCAGCCCTCCGGCAACTCCACCTACTGGCCTTTCTGCTCCTGTGAGCCCGGACAGTGAGTGCCAGTGGACTATTCCAGTGGTTCTCAAACTTTCTTGATTGAAGGACCCCTTTTCCAATCGATTAGTAATCACGGACCCCCATCTAAATTGCAATACTATATAATACTCATAACATGAAAGTGCTGCATGTGAAGAGTGTGTTAATAATGCTTTTAAGAAAACGGGTATTTACTTACAGATATCAGTGAGCTGGGTGTGCCTGCTTCTCACACCAATTCTGGGCACTCTGCAGCAACAGATGGCCACTATTAGCCTCTTAGTGCTGTATAATTTTTAAAGCCGTCAGGAGGCTGGCCAAGGTGAGTGAGGGCACGAGCACCCATCCACATGCAGAGATGCTGCTGGAAACACGACTCGCCGCCCACTGTCCCACCGGCGTGTTCTGTAACAGCTGCACTGTGGGAGTGTCCGTGTTTGCGTGAACACGTTCAGGCACGTGTTTGGAGGGCCCCGCAGGCTCTCTGATCACGTGTCGGGAGGATGGCGCAGAGTCGCGGCGCCAGGGTGAGGAATTGGCTCGACCGGCAGGGAGCGCTCGTTGCAAAGTGCGTGAGAGCGGTGGGCCTCTGTGAGGAGACGGGCCCAGCCGTCGAGAATAATTCGCAAGAACTGAATCCCTGAAACTACTGAACAGTTTCATGAATCAAGCTGAGTTTTGGTGCCATCAACATACTGGACAAGACATACCGACTGCCACCGACAGAGGTTTACTACTTCTCCCAGCACTATTCGTGATTGAGAAGGCAGGCACGCGACCTGCTCACAAACCTCTGCCACTGGAGCCGGGCATAAACAGGTATGCAAAGTGCAGTGTAGTTCATTCACCACCTGTTGCAGCCTCAACGCTCAGGAGAAAGGATCTCGCTCAAATCAAAAACTCAGCACATGCACAAAGTACAGACCCGGACCTACAGCTCATCAAAGGGGCACAGTGTGCTTGTTAGAAGTTTCGGGTCATGAAGCCCCATGCATGCCTGCCCCCCAATAATGGAACCCCCGCCGCACACCACCCCTCCCCCCTCTGATCCAGCACATCTCAGTGGCCTGGCCTCAAACCGAATAAAATCAGCCGGAGGTTAAACGAGCCTGGGGACTGGCCGCCGACAAACCTCGGAGGAGGAGGCGACCCAGCAAGGTACAAGTAACCAGGGGTGGCAGTGACTCGAGAACCCTGATTCCGGGGTAGGGGAGGAGCAGGAGAAGAGCCGGCCCCTGGGGAAGGCCAGGCCCACTGACCATTCAGTAAGTGACCCCCGCGGCTTGACTCGGCTCAGGCTGCAGTCACCATCCACTGGCCCCAGCTCGCAGGCCCAAGCAGCAGCCACAGCTCCTCTTCCACAGTCTCACTAACAAGGTGCACAGTGTGGGACTTACCTGGTCCTGGAGCTTCGGTGGTACGGGGCAGGGCAGCGGAGAACGGTCAGGCCGAGGACCCCCTGGAAAGTCTCTAATGACCCCAGGGGTCCGTGGACCCCAGTTTGAGAAACACTGGACTATTCAACTGTGGGAATTTCACCACCAAGCCCTAACCTGTTCCCACTCAACATCCACATGCACGCACTTTCCAGAAGGGGTGATTGGACAGTGATCAGGAATGGGTACACACGCAGATTCATCCCTTCCCTTCCCTCAAGCTGAGGACAATGGTAGTATCCCTATTCATGCCCCCCGTTCTGATCACCTAACTCAGCAGACTGAAACTCAAATCCTGGAAACCTCTAGTCTGTACGGCTTCACGCTACATCATGTGATGCCTTTACCCACCAATTAATTGTGGCAGTACGTCCTTTTCCTTTTAAATGTACAAGTATCTTGGTACAGGTATGGACTTCTGGACAGTATGAGTCAATACATTATGTAATAAAGATATCCCTTATCAATTGGATATCACCACCATTGTCTCTTATGGTTCTTTTTAATATATTCATTTTTGGGATGTGGGCATCGCTAGCAAAGCCAGCATTTATTGCCCATCCCCTAGTTGCCCTGGAGTTGGTGGTGGTGTCCCTTCCTGAACCGCTGGAGTCCATGTGGTGAAGGTACTCCAACAGTGCTGTTAGTAGGGACTTCCAGGATTTTGACTCGGCGACATCCAATGTTTCCTCTTATTTTTCTTCAGTGTGTGGGCCCTTTAACTGGCTGTGCAGCTCATTTAAATGTTCGTGCATGCGCGGTTTTTCTCATATAAAAGCTAGTGTGCGGCCTGTGCGGGACCTCCAGAGCGCCGCGCGGGACCTCCAGAGCGCCGCGCGGGGCCTCCAGAGCGCCGCGCGGGACCTCCAGAGCGCCGCGCGGGACCTTCAGAGCGCCGCGCGGGACCTCCAGAGCGCCGCGCGGGACCTCCAGAGCGCCGCGCGGGACCTTCAGAGCGCCGCGCGGGACCTTCAGAGCGCCGCGCGGGACCTTCAGAGCAGGACCTCCAGAGCGCCGCGCGGGACCTCCAGAGCGCCGCGCGGGACCTCCAGAGCGCCGCACAGGACCTCCAGAGCGCCGCACAGGACCTCCAGAGCGCCGCGCGGGACCTCCAGAGCGCCGCGCGGGACCTCCAGAGCGCCGCGCGGGACCTCCAGAGCACTGCGCGGGACCTCCAGAGCGCCGCGCGGGACCTTCAGAGCGCCGCGCGGGACCTCCAGAGCGCCGCGCGGGACCTCCAGAGCGCCGCGCGGGACCTTCAGAGCGCCGCGCGGGACCTTCAGAGCGCCGCGCGGGACCTTCAGAGCAGGACCTCCAGAGCGCCGCGCGGGACCTCCAGAGCGCCGCGCGGGACCTCCAGAGCGCCGCACAGGACCTCCAGAGCGCCGCACAGGACCTCCAGAGCGCCGCGCGGGACCTCCAGAGCGCCGCGCGGGACCTCCAGAGCGCCGCGCGGGACCTCCAGAGCACTGCGCGGGACCTCCAGAGCACTGCGCGGCCACACAGCTTAACGGGAACTTTGGCGACATCCTTCCTAAAGTGTGGTGCCCCTATAAATGATTTCTTGGGCAAATGCATCTACGACAAATAGATTGGTGAGGACGAGGTCAAGTGGGTTATTCCCTCGTGTTGATTCCCTCACCAAGTGCCGCAAGCGCAGTCTGGCAGTTATGTCCTTCAGGTCTCGGCCAGCTCAGCCAGTGGTGGTGCTACCAAGTCACCCTTGGTGATGGACAATCAAGTCCCGTCCCCCACCCAGAGTACATTGTGCACCCTTGCTGCCCTCAGTGCTTCCTCCAAGTGATGTTCAACATGGAGGAGTACGGATTCATCAGCTGAGGGAGGGCAGCAGGTGGTAATCAGCAAGGTTTCCTTGCCCATGTTTGACCTGAAGCCAGGAGACTTCATGTAGCCCGGAGTCACTGTTGAGAACTCCCAGGGCTTACTGGGCCACTTCAGAGTGCAGTTAAGAGTCAACCCAGGTTGGGTTGATTACATGTGCATGGTTGTGCATAATTCAAATTCTAGCCATATATCTTCCTAAGTTAGTTGCTGATCAGGTTGTAACCTTTTCTTAGACGGACAGAATGGCAGAACTCTAGTACTTGGCACTTCCCCGTTCACAGCTCTATTTCTGGGTAGCACAGATCCAGGACATATCTACTTGATAAAGACAACGGAGTGACTGCCTGAGACTAGGAATGTGAGTGCTGCACTTCCAACCCCTCCACTTTCTGGCAGACTTCTACTAATGATTTACTATGCAGCGATTCATGACTACTCTACCACTGACATTTCAGAAGATATAGTGCGATAGCTGAGAGATGCTTGGAATTCATCTGACGGCTCACGAGCTAAAGGCCCCTCTGTAACTGCACATATAGACGAAGAACATCCCAGGTTTGATCCACTCCATGGAGTTAACTGGTCTCACGCAGCGCATTAGGCGAGTGGCCTCAATGCTCTGCGGTTAGAGAGGGGAGGAGAAATCTGGCAGGCTTCCTGCAATAAAAGCAGGAAATGCATTGACATGAATCTTGTCATTCATGTGGAAATGACTTATGAAATAATACCGGGCTGCCTGCTGGTGGCGCTGTCCAGGGAGAGTATAAATACTCGGGCATGGGCCCAGCTTGCTCAGGACATTCTTTAACAGGAACTAGTGAAGGACACAACTAGACCTCCATGTTGAAAAACAGTTGATTAAAGCCTTGTTTAATACTTAGACCAAGTGCCTAGTAGTTTTCTTACATCAATTTAATCAACTGCAACCCGCTCCACGCTCTGAGTGATTTGGGAACTCGGACGTAGTAATCAATCCATCATGGAGAAACTACTCAGAGCCGCCCGTCTAGACCTGGATCCGAATTCACTTACAGCTGCTAAGGTATGGAAACACTGGTATCATACCTTCAGCAACTTCCTCAAGGAGTGTGGTGAGAATGTTCCTAATAAGTTACGAATGATTGCCAATTATGTATCCCCTCGTGTGTTTGACTTTATCGAAGACTGTGTGGACTATGACTCCGCTATCCAAACACTACAGCAACTATCTGTTAAGGCCCCAAACAAAATTTTTGCTCGGCACCTACTGGCCACAACTCAACAACAACCCGGGGTATCACTTGACGAATTCCTTCAAGAGCTTCGCAGGCTCATCAAAGATTGTAACCTTAAAGCTGTCTAAGCTGAGCAGTACCTGGAGGAATTAATTCATGACTCTTTTATTAACGGAATTGCTTCTCCCCTCATACGCCGGCGTCTGTTGGAGAATAAAACCCTCGGGTTACAAGCTGCCTATAACCAGGCATATTCTCTGGACTTAGCTCAAAAAAATTCAGATGCCTATTTTTTACCATATGCATGGACTGCTGCTACCACTTTTAGTGACTCCCCCGGTAAGCCTCAGGCGGAAGCCCTCACTGATGACGACCCTACCCTAGCGGCATCTTGGCAATCTAAAAAGAAGTGTTTCTTCTGTGGAGCTGCATTCCATTATAGGAAAGTTTGTCCTGCTCATAATGCAACCTGCAATCATTGCAGTAAGAAAGGTCACTTTTCTAAAGTATGCCGGTCAAGAGCCTCTACTAGTGTTGCAGCTGCTAGCTATAAAACTGCTCCTCCCCCAAGAGCCACTACTAGTGTTACAGCTGCTATCTATAAAACTGCTCCTCCCCCAAGAGCCACTACTAGTGTTACAGCTGTTTTTCCCCAAAGCCTGTCCCACGCAGCCACGAGGGTTTCGGTTAAATGGACACATTTTGAGTGCATTAATCGACTCATGTAGCTCTGACAGCTTCATCAGTGAGCGGGCTGTCAGTAAGTTAAAACTGCGTATTTACCCCTCGGACAGGGAAATTGTAATGGCTCTGACGACACTGACCACCAACTCTTCCGGCTTTTGTCTTGTTGACCTTATTCTCAATGGCCGCACTTATTTTTCCACCCGGCTCGGGATGCTCAAAAACCTGTGCAGCGATGTGCTCCTGGGACAGGATTTCCAGAAACAACACAAAAGACTCACTTTCGAGTTTGGAGGGTCAAAGCTGGAGCTTACTATTTCCAAAGTACTGTTTTGCGCGCTTTCGGTGGCTTCGCTGGACGAGCCCTCCTTGTTTGCCAATCTTTCCCCCCGATGTAAGCCCATAGTCACTAAATCACGAGGTTTCAGCCAAGATGATCTATCCTTTATTGAGGCAGAAATCTCTCGCCTTCTAGCTGACGGTATCATTGAGCCATGTTCATCTTCCTGGCGGGCTCAAGTCGTCGTTAAAAATCCTCTGAAGCAACACAAGAAACGTCTTTGCATCGATTACTCGCAAACTATTAACCAGTATACCGACCTGGATGCCTACCCACTACCATGCATCGATGACATGGTCAATAACCTTGCCAACTACAGGGTATTTTCAACTTTTGACTTAAAGAGCGCATACCATCAAGTACCGTTAAAGGACTCTGGCAAAAAATATACGGCCTTTGAGGCCAATGGTCGGCTTTACCAGTTTTGTCGCCTTCCATTTGGGGTCACCAATGGGGTGGCTGTCTTTCAATGGGCAATGGACAGCCTAGTCAAACAGGAGAACTTAACGGACACTTTTCCATATCTGGATAATATCACCATTGCTGGTCATGACCAGAAGGAGCACGATGCCAACCTCCAGAAATGTCTTGATGTTCTCCGTCGTCGCAACTTAACCTTAAATGAGTCCAAATCTGTGAAATCAGTACCATCAGTCAACATCCTTGGCTACTGGGTGGGCAATGGTGTCATCAATCCGGATCCGGAGCGACTTTGTCCGCTTCAGGAGCTCCCTCCTCCTACGAATCTCGGCTCTCTTCGTCGGCCCTCAGCATATTTGCCTTTATGCGAAGTGGATACCCCACTTTTCCGACAAGATCCAGCCCCTGCTTCACGCGAAGTCATTTCCGTTGGACGCGATGGCTATTTCAGCTTTCGACCTCCTCAAGCAACAACTGGAAAAAGCCACGCTTCATTCCATCGATGAAAATCTCCCTTTTGTGGTCGAGTGCGATGCATCGGAGGTGGCGATCTCGGCTACCTTGAATCAAGGCGGTCGACCCGTTGCATTTCTGTCCAGAACTTTGCAGGGTAGCGAGCTCCATTATCCTCCTGTCGAGAAGGAGGCTATGGCCATCGTCGAAGCTGTACGTAAATGGAGTCATTTTCTCGCTCGTCGCCATTTCACGCTCATAACTGATCAGCGCTCTGTGGCCTTTATGCTGGATAACCAGAAACGCACTAAGGTCAAGAATAACAAAATACAGCTCTGGAGGATGGAATTGGCCACCTTTGGATACACCATACATTATCGACCCGGCAAAGAGAATGTGGCCACAGATACCCTCACGCGTGCATTCTGCTCTTCCATGTCAACTTCGACTCTTACGGATCTTCATACTGACTTGTGCCATCCTGGCGTTACCCGTATGTTACACTTTGTGCAATCTAAAAATCTCCCATTTTCTACGAAAGACGTGAAAAGAACATGCTCCTCCTGTAGAATTTGCGCAGAATTAAAACTGCAATTCTTTCATCCGTCGGTTGGCTCGCTCATACACGCTACACAGCTTATGCAGCGATTCAGCATTGACTTTAAAGGGCCATTGCCTTCCTCAATGCGAAACACCTACTTGCTTACTATTGTGGACGAATATTCAAGCTTTCCCTTTGCTTTCCCCTGTCCCAATATGCTTACTTCCACAGTGATCAAATGCTCGATCAGGTCTTTTCCCTTTGCGGTATGGTCAATTTCATCCACTCTGATCGGGGTCCCTCCTTCATGTCAAGCGAACTCAAAAGTTATCTTTCCCAACGGGGAATCGCCACAAGTAAAACGACACCGTATCATCCTATTGGAAACGGACAGGTTGAGAGATACAGCGCTATCATTTGGAACGCTGTTCGTCTTGCACTGAGGTCACGCAACCTACCAGACCAGCAGTGGGAAACGATGCTCCCTGACACGTTGCATTCCATCAGGTCTCTTCTTTCTACATCCACCAACGCTACTCCTCACGAACGATTCTTCGGGTTCCAGCGTCGCTCCACTCATGGGACGTCCCAACCATCATGGTTGGCAGCTCCTGGCCCCGTGCTGCTCCGAAGATTTGTCCGATCCTCTAAGAGTGATCCCCTCATCGACGAAGTGGAACTGACGGATGTCAATCCCACGTACGCGCACATGCGGTACCGATGGCCGGGAATCCACAGTTTCACTTCGGGATCTGGCTCCCTGCCCAACCGGTCCCACGGACCCAATCGATAGTGGGATCCGTATTAATGACGCCGATACCCTGCGCTCCTCTCAGGGTGACGCCCTACCCGGGACGTCAAGGGATCTGCCAGCTATTCAGGCGGAACAACCCGGGAACAGAGCGCTCCCTGCGGGATGGCCACCCGAAGCCAGGACGCTGGTCAGTCACCGACTACTGGGCAGGGTGAAGCCAGCTCTGCGCCTGTGGGGGCCCGCACCCACGATCTCCCCAGTCTCCCTCAGGTCGAGCAAGGTGACACGGACTCTGCCAGCCCACCGGTACAAACCAAGCGACCCAGGGACCAAAACACGGTCCGAGGAGACGTGCCTTCCGGCCTCCAACGGAGATCCAAACGACTGCGTCTATTCTTAGTCTGATTAATTCGGTAGAAGGAAGCCGCCGGACTTCCAATCTTTCAGGCGGGAAGAATGACATGAATCTTGTCATTCATGTGGAAATGACTTATGAAATATACTGGGCGGCCTGCTGGTGGCGCTGTCCAGGGAGAGTATAAATACTCGGGCATGGGCCCAGCTTGCTCAGGACATTCTTTAACAGGAACTAGTGAAGGACACAACTAGATCTCCATGTTGTAAAACAGTTGATTAAAGCCTTGTTTAATACTTAGACCAAGTGCCTAGTAGTTTTCTTACGTCATGCATCTGCATCTTAAAAGAGAAAAAAAGGTTAATGTGTTGGGTCGAGACGATTTCTGCTCCCAGTTGATATCCAGTGATGCCTGCTCCAAAAGTGTGTGCTTGTAGATAGCAGGCAAAGGCAGGAACAAGCTCGGCTGTGTCAATATGTCACCAAACTCACGTCTGAGGTTCACCCAAGAGGAATGGCCATTTGGGCGTGGTACCCGAGGGCAGCCTGCCTTACCACAACAAAAGTCAATGCCTTCAGGACAGGAGGAAATGGTCCTTAATAAAATAATTAATAGCACTTCGTTTCAGATGTCATTAATCTGTTTGCCCAAGCTTTCATCAGTAAACTAATTACATAGCGGAGATGAGAGATTATTGCAGTTTCAGACAGGAAATACAGTACGAGGGTGAATGTCACTGCGACAATTAGTAGTGTATGCATCTAAAGGTACTGGTGGATACAGGGTCAGATTCCATGTTGTCTTCCACCCACTCCTGACCATTAAACCAAGCAGCATTGACTAGCCTTTCACTAACCTTCACACTCAGTGGGGACTTTTGCTTTTTTCTTCCATGGATTATTTTTAGTCCAGTAAATGAGAGACTACTTACCATAAGTAGAATCATCCTCGCTGAATAAAGATCAACCTCCATCTGCGGTTAGGAACTACGGAAATTCCATGAGGCAAAAGTCACCAAGGACCCGAGGCAAGGCTTGCTTTGTCTGATGAAGGCGGGGGGGGGAGACCTCCAGAACCAGCAAGATGCACTGAAATATCAGAATAACAGTAAAAGAGAAACATAGAATCATAGAATGGTTACAGCACGGAAGAAGGCCATTCGGCCCGTCGAGCCCGTGCCGGCTCTCTGCAGGAGCACTTCAGCTAGTCCCACTCCCCCACCCTTTCCCCGTAGCCCTGCAAATTTATTTTCTCCAGATACTAATCCAACTCCCTTTTGAAAGCCACGATTGAATCTGCCTCCACCACCCTTTCAGGCAGTGCATTCCAGATCTTAACCACTCGCTGCGTAAAAAAGTTTTTTCTTACATCGCCTTTGGTTCTTCTGCCAATCACCTTAAATCTGTGTCCTCTGGTTCTTGACCCTTCTGCCAATGGGAACAGTTTCTCTCTATCTACTCTGTCCAGACCCCTCATGATTTTGAACACCTCTATCAAATCTCCCCTCACTCTTCTCTGCTCCAAGAAGAACAACCCCAGCTTCTCCAGTCTATCCACGTAACTGAAGTCCCTCATCCCTGGAACCATTCTCGTAAATCTTTTCCGCACCCTCTCTAAGGCCTTCACATCCTTCCTAAAGTGCGGTGCCCAGAATTGGACACAGTACTCCAGTTGGGGCCGAACCAATATTTTATACATATTCATCATAATTTCCACATTTTGTACTCTATACCTCTATTTATGAAGCCCAGGATCCCGTATGCCTTTTTAACTGCTTTCTCAACCTGCCCTGCCACCTTCAACGATTTGTGCACACATACCCCCAGGTCCCTCTGTTCGTGTACCCCCTTCAGGATTGTACCCTTTAGTTTATATATGTCCTCTCCTCAGTCTTTCTACCAAAATGTATCACTTCACACTTGGCTGCATTAAATTTCATCTGCCCCGTGTTCGCCCATTTCACCAGCCTGTCTATGTCTTCCTGAAGTCTATCACTCTCCTCACCGTTCACTATACTTCCTAGTTTTGTGTCATCTGCAAATTTTGAAATTGTGCCTTGTACACCCACGTCCAAGTCATTAATATATATCAAGAAAAGCAGTGGTCCTAGAACCGACCCCTGGGGAACACCACTGTATACCTTCATCCAGTCCGAAAAACAACCGTTCACCGCTACTCTCTGTTTCCTGTCACTTAGCCAATTCCGTATCCATGCTGCCACTGTCCCTTTTATTCCATGGGCTTCAACTTTGCTGGCAAGCCTATTATGTGGCACTTTGTCGAACGCCTTTTGGAAACCCATGTACACTATGTCAACTGCATTATCCTCATCAACCCTCTCTATTACCTCATCAAAGAACTCAATCAAGTTAGTTAAACACGATTTGCCTTTAACAAATCCGTGCTGGCTTTCCTGAATTAATCCACACTTGTCCAAGTGACTGTTAATTTTGTCCCTGATTACTGTTTCTAAAAGCTTCCCCACTGCCGAGGTCAAACTTTCTGGCCTGTAGTTGCTGGGTTTATCTTTACACGTACAAACTAAATAGTACAAAACAGCAAAACACAGTTCCAAGCCACACCAAATCAGAAAAATGAACATGAGGTATATTGGAAGGTAGCTTTCTATGTGGAGGTTGGATTTTGTTCAAAGAGTGATAAAGACAAACTGCGAATGAGTCTGTTATCCAGCATGTGCAGACAATGAAATATTACTGGCATATCTCACCCTACAGGATTGAAATGGTGGTCCTGAAATGGTGTACAGTGTGCTTCCACTTGATACTGTAAACAGTCAAGATGCCAACCTTGCTGGAGGTTAGTACTGCTGTCACTACTCACTCCTGGAACCCCAACTGTTCTAACCAGTACTGAGGAGGATTTTCTTAAATGGGTCCTTGGATTCACCCTGTTCCACCAATTGATTGAGAAGGGGAATTTGGACTGGTAATATGGCACATCCTGATCGGCAGCGAAGGAGTACGAACGAGAATGTGCCCTTCATATGGTTTGTTTCCAGTCAGAATAGTCAGCAACAGTGAGTTCTGGGTCTTACATGGCTGAGCTCCACCACTGTCGAACTGAGATATCAGGTGAAGGGGGCATGGGGTCAGCCGTCATAGGATCAGCCAGAGCAGCAGCTTAGCCATTTGTTTGACACACACCGGGATCATTCTTTAAATATCTGCTGCAGGCATTGCAAGCAGTCATGTCAGTGAAGCTCAGGCAAATTTTGCAACAGCTATGTGATGTTTGCTAAAGAGGAAATAAGCATAAATCAAAACAATTGTACACTTTTTACCTTTGACGCTACAAGGCTGGAGGAGTTTGCAGAGAAGCATAGAACCATACAGCGCAGGAGGCCACTTGGCCCATCGCACCTGGACGAGCTATTTAATTAGTCTCACTCCCCTATTCTTCACGGCCCTACATTTTTGTTATTTTCAAGTATTTATCTAATTCCCTTTTGAAAGTTACTACTGAATCTGCTTCCACCGCCCTTTCAGGCAGTACATTCCAGATCATAACAACTCGCTGTGTAAAAAAATTCTCCTCATCTCCCCTCTGGTTCTTTTGCAGATGACCTTAAATCGGTGTCCTCTGGTTATCACTCCATCTGCCAGTGGAAACAGTTTATCTTTATTTACTCCCCTCATACTTTTGAACACCTCTAGTAAATCTCCCGTTAACCGTCTCTGCTCTAAGGAGAACAACTCCAGCTTCTCTAGTCTCTCCACATAACTGAAGTCCCTCAACCCTGGAATCATTCTCGTAAATCTCCTCTGCACCCTCTCCAAGGCCTTGACATCCTTCCTCAAGTGTGGTGCCCAGAATTGGACACAATACTCCAGCTGGGGCCTAACCAGCGTTTTATAAAAGTTTAGCATAACTTCCTTGCTTTTTGTATTCTATGCATCTATTCATAAAGCCCAGGATCCCGTATGCCTTATTTTAAAGTCTTCTCAACTTAGGGTGGAAGGGTTTAAAGATGAGGCAAAGGACTTTACAGCTAATATAAAAACAGAAAATGCTGGAAATACTCAGCCAGTCTGTTTCTCTCTTCACAGATGCTGCCTACCGTGCAGAGGCCTCCTGTCGGAAAAAAAATCTACGAACTTACCCGAGGGCTCCCGAGGTCCGGACACTTCTGCTCCTGGGCCTCTCCACAGTTGAGATGCGCAGGGCCCACATATCCCAGGGGCGCATGCAGTTCACAAGTGTCCCTGGGATCACGTGGGCCAGGCCAGCCAATAGGAGAAGGGAATCTCCCTTCATACTTTTGGCAGATAGACCTGTCAAATATATGAATGGAGATCACCCCAAAAAGACACAAAACATTGAGGGGGCTAAATTCAGTTGATTTGCGCCTCCCGTTAGCGCCCTAAGAGGCGCAAATCAACTGGCGCCCGGGTGCGGCACTGCTAACGCCTCCCGTGAAATTCAGCAGGTTAGCGGCGGCGCCATCGCCGTGCGCAGCGCCCGCTCGTGCCCTGGCTGTAACATTGGGTGGCGCCCCCCGACTTACAGCCGGACGCTGTGTCCACTGGGGTCAGGGGGGCCTAACTGCGGCCGGGGCGGCGCTAGTTAAAGGGGAGGTGGCGGGCGCCCATTTTTGTTGCTGGCCCGTGAAGTCCCCCCGCGGGGTGCCGGTTGCTCTCCGTGAGCCCGGCACTCCTCTTGAGTGCGCATAGCGTCACGATATTGGCTCGCAGCACTCCAAGAGGGATGCGGGGCGCTTCCAGTAGCACCCCATCTCCCTCTTGGGGCGCCAACTGGGAAAATCGGCCACGGGAGCGCTAATTTTTTCAGGGCGCTAAAATTAACGCCCCAGTGAAGGTAGCATCCCAAAGGGGGCGCTACCCAATTTTTACCCCTAAATAAATTTTAAAAACCATCACATTTTTAAAATGAGTTAAAATTACATTTAATTAAATATTTTAAACAAAATTTAATCTTTTGAAAAAAATTATTAAAGTTTTTTACGGGGCTAAAAATAAACTTACCTTTTTTAACTAACAACAGAAAATGCTGGAAACACTCAGCAGGCCAGGCAGCATCCGTGGAGAGAGAAACAGAGTTAACGTTTCAGGTCTGGGACCCTTCGTCAGAACTGGAACAGGCTGGAGATGTGACAGATATTAAGCAGGTGCAGAGACGGGGGGGGGGGGGGAGGAATTGAAGGAATATACCGTGCTTTTGTAGGAGGCAGGAAAGATTAAATGTTACAAATGGGGATGGCAGAATCATGGGGGCAGGGGTTAGAGTCTGAAATTGTTGAACTCGATGTTGAGTCCAGAAGGCTGTAAAGTGCCTAATCGAAAGATGAGGTGCTGTTCCTCGAGCTTACGTTGAGCTTCATTGGAACAGTGTAAGAGGCCGAGGACAGAGAGGTCAGAGTGGGAGTGAAGCAGAGAATTAAAGTGACAGGCGACCGGAAGCTTGGGGTTACCCGTACGGACTGAACGGAGGTGTTCCGCAAAGCGGTCGTCCAACCTGCGTTTGGTCTCCCCAATGTAGAGGAGACCGCATCGTGAGCAGCGAATACAGTATACTAGATTGCAAGAAGTACAAGTAAATCGGCGTTTCATCTGGAAGAGGTGTTTGGGGCCCTGAACAGTGGGAAGGGAGGAGGTATAAGGGCATGTGTTGTATCTCCTGCGCTTGCACAGGAAGGTGCCAGGTGAAGGAGAAGGGCTGTTGGGGGTGATTGAGGAGTGGACCAGGGTGTCGCAGAGGCAGCGGTCCCTTCAGAATGCTGAAAGGGGAGGTGAGGGGAAGATGCGTTTGGTGGTGGGATCACGTTGGAGGTGGCGGAAATGGCAGAGGATGATCCGTTGAATGTGGAGGCTGGTGGGGTGAAAGGTGAGGACAAGGGGAACCCTATCGTGGTTCTGGGAGGGAGGGGAAGGGCTGAAGGCAGAAGTGCGGGAAATGGAAAGGACACGGTCGAGGGCCGTGTCAACCACAGTAGAGGGGAATCATCCGTTGAGGAAAAAGGAAGACATGTCGGAAGCACTGGTGTGGAAGGTGGCATCGTCGGAGCAGATGCGACGGAGACGGAGAAACTGGGAGAAAGGAATAGAGTCCTTACAGGAAGCGGGTGGGAGGAAGTGTAGTCCAGGTAGCTGTGGGAGTCAATGGGCTTGTAGTGGATGTTTGTTAATAGCCTATCACCAGAAATGGAGACAGAGAAGTCGAGGAAGGGAAGTGAAGAGTCAGAGATGGACAATGGGAAGGGTGGAAATTGGAAGTAAAGTGAATTAACTTTTCTAGTTCAGGGCGAGAGCAGGAAACGGCACCGATACAGTCATTGATGTACCAGAAAAAGAGGTGAGGGAGGGGACCTGAGTAGGACTGGAACAAAGAGTGTTCCACATATCCCATGCAAAGGCAGGCATAGCTAGGACCCATAGCAACACCTTTAATTTGGAGGAAGTGAGTGGAGTCAAAGGAGAAGTTGTTCAATGTGAAAAATAAACTTACCTTTTTAAAAATGATAAATGAGTGAAATTTTTTTTGGCATGCCTGAAACCGGCATTTCCGATGTCCCTACGGGAGTGTACACAGCGCGTACATAGCATCGGATGTACCTACGGGAGTGTACACAGCACGAACCCACCCGTCGGGATCGGAATATCCGGGCCATGGTGTTGCAATGCAGAGGTTAGGTGCTGTCCTCTTTTGATTGGACCAAGTAAATTAAACAAACAGACTGTAACTAAGACTGTAACTGATAAAACTTTAAATAAACCTTAGCAAATCAAATTAAAATTTGGTTGTCCAAATCGATTATGCACTCCAGTCCCCGCGGCGCCCACCGGTCGCGGAAGTACTCAAGCGTGCCGGTGGACACCGCGTGCTCCATCTCCAGGGCCACCCGGGCGCGAACATGGCCGCGGAAGAGAGGCAGGCAATCTGGCTGGACGACCGCCTCAGCCGCCCGCTGCCTGGACCAATTGATGGCTCCAGGCCCAGGAGCAGACCCACGAGGAGGCCCTCCAACCTGCCCGCTCCCCTCCGCACCGGGTGACCGTAGATCAAGAGCGTGGGACTGAAGTGCAACCAAAAATCGAGGAGAGGTTAGGCGCTGTAAGGTGAGATACTGACAGGACCACTTGGTCAGCATGATGTCAACACCTGCCCCACAATATTGTGACAAGCTGCCACCAGGTAGAAAGGGAGGGGACAAAGTTGTTACCAGGCAACATCAACTCACAGCCAATCACAAGCTAGCAGGACTATTGCATTGAACCAATAGGAGGAAGCGCTCTGTGCAGTGGGCGGGCCCGCGCGTTGATTGACAGCGGGGGAACCAATCGGGGAGAAGCAGCGGCGGTTATAGGGCCTAATCTCTGGCTCGGCGGGCGATCAGTTCAAATCCATCTGTCGGCATGCGGGAGATCGTGCACGTTCAGGTCGGCCAGTGCGGGAACCAGATCGGGGCTAAGGTGTGTTTGTGTCGCCGCATTGAGTATGGGGGGGGAAAGAGGGAACGGGGGCCCCGCCCCTTACCGAAGGCGAAGCCTGGAGTCACGGCATGAAGCCGAATTCAGATTGAAGACTGGGTCGGTCGGGAGCAGACTCGGCCGTTGGTTGCCAGCGTCACAAAATGGCGGCCACGCCCTCGCGGTTTTACCCTCCGAATTTGCGCGGGCTTCCAAGAGCGCATTCGCAGTTTCAACGGACGTTGGTCACGCATGCGCAGCTTGGACGGGTGGGCGGCCGCGCATGCGCCGCTTGTACGATCGGGTGGTTGCGCATACGCATCTTCAATGGTCGGGTGGTCGCACATGCGCAGCTGCAACGGGATGAGCCCAGCCCCCTGCGCGGAGGAGCCGGAGTCACGTGGACCTCCCCCTCCCTGGTCACATCACACTTACCATGATCTACATTTTCAGGCACTTTTCTTTAAACACGGGGAGCCCGCCTCTTGTAACTTGAAGTAGTCTCATCCAACCAAAGGTAGGTGTAATCCTTGGTCTGTACAAACCTGGCTCAGATCAATCCGCTCACACCGGGGATCGAACCTGGGACCCAACCAAGTCCTCAGACGCCCTCTGGCTCAATGCCCGGAGCTGCCAGCAATCTGTGCATAAACCCGTTATCCCTTGGGATATTTGTGCTGCCTGCCGATATTCTCCATTTTGGCCACAAGGTGATGCCAAACTAGATTTTTTTCCTCTCCCCAGTAACTTGCATTCATAGCCAGTCAGGGACCAAAATAAAACTGCGAACAGAGAAGGCTGAGGCGTCTTTAAAGTTTTGATAGGGTAGACGTAGAGAAGATATTTCCTGTGGGGCAGTCAAAAACTGGAGGGACATAAATATAAGAGTCACTAATAAATCCAGCAGGATTTGGAATGGGAGAGGGAATAGCCCCTGCTTTTTAAAAAAAAAAGACATGTCCCCATTCTCACCCCTTTTAGTAGCACTTTTTTAGTGACTTGCAATTGTGGATGTATTCTTCAATTCAACTCAGTCCCTTCAGCTAGGGAGGATAAATGTGAAGTAACAACAGAAAATGCTGGAAAAACTGGCCTGCTGAGTTTTTCCAGCATTTTCTGTTGTTGTTTTGGATTTCCAGCATCTGCAGTATTTTGCTAAGGATAAATGTGATCTGTTTTGCACCAGTGCTAACATTGGTTCACTTTTTTTTACTCGTTTAGTGATCTGGGCGTCGCTGGCAAGGCCAGCATTTATTGCCCATCCCTAATTGCCTTCGAGAAGGTGGTGGTGAGCCGCCTTCTTGAACCGCTGCAGTCCGTGTGGTGCAGGAAATCCCACAGTGCTGTTAGGGAGGGAGTTCCAGGATTTTGACCCAGCGACGATGAAGGATCAGCGATATACTTCTAAGTCAGGATGGTGTGTGACTTGGAGGGGAACTTGGAGGTGGTGGTGTTCCCATGCGCCTGCTGCCCTTGTGGAAGAGGTCGTGGGTTTGGGAGGTGCTGCCGAAAAAACCTTGGCGAGTTGCTGCAGTGCATCTTGTAGATAGTACACACTGCAGCCACGGTACGCCGGTGGTGGAGGGAGTGGATGTTTAAGGTGGTGGATGGGGTGCCAATCAAGCGGGCTGCTTTGTCCTGGATGGTGTCAAACTTCTTGAGTGTTGTTGGAGCTGCACTCATCCAGGCAAGTGGAGAGTATTCTATCATACTCCTTACTTGTGCCTTGTAGATGGTGGAAAGGCTTTGGAGAGGCAGGAGGTGAGACTCACGCTGCAGAATACTTAGCCTCTGACCTGCTCTTGTTGCCACAGTATTTATGTGGTTGCCACAGTATTTATGTGGCTGGTCTAGTTAAGTATCTGGTTAATGGTGACCCCCCCAGGATGTTGATGGTGGGGGATTTGGCGATGGTAATTGTGGTGGTGGAGGGAGTGGATGTTCCACCTTAAGAGAACTTAAGCCTGTTCCACCTTAAGAGATGTACTACTTTCTCTGGCTGCTGTATACGTAATACCAGTGGTGACCACCGGTATATAAGCACTGTGTAGTAAGATTGTATTTCATATAGTCCTGACTTCCAACCAGTAAAGACCTGTGTGCTTTTCTGGCTGTCTCAAGCAGCAAGAGGAGAAGGAGCTGCTAAAGCAAGAGAGTGGAGAGTGGTGGTCTCCTGACCAGGAAGAGGAGTAGCAGAACGATAGATCACCACCTCCACCTCCTCCAACATCTTCAAACAACTGAGGTGCCTGGAGAGATTGGACAGAGGAGGAGGAGGAGAAGGAGAAAGGAGGCCTACATCAACATCAACCGGGGAGAGGCCTTTTCTATCACTGCCTCCTCAAATTGGCCTCCACTTCAGGAGAGAGGGGAGAGAAACATCAGAAAACATCAGAAAAAAACCACCAACTGTTTGGAAGGAGGGAAGATTCATCTCGTTTGAAACATCTACAGGTGGGTGTTATTTAGGGCACTCTCCCAAGACTTTGTATTTTAGGTGGGGGGAGAAAAGAAGAAGCAAGGCCGGGTCATCAAGGGGTGTAGTGTGTGTGTGTGGCTCTTGCTAAAAGCTAGGCCACACATACCACTAATTAGCACCCCTACTATTGCCTGCCCTGGGAGAGCTGGCGCTGCCCAGGTGAAGTCTCTAATTTCATTAATTACATCGTTAAGACCTGTTGCAGGACTGAGCCTGGGCTTCTCCAGCTTTTCCAGGTGAAGACATCTCCCCCTGCCAGAAGACCATCACCAAAGCCTTTTAAACTACATCAGAGAGTGCCCCCCTGCCAACACCCACCCACCATCCTGAGTGGCAACACTGCCCTTGTGGTCTCCCTCCTTCCTACCCCCCTTTCTCTCTATCTCTCTTGGCCTGTCTTTCTAAGGCACCTCAGTTCCATCACCTGTTATTAATTGCTTACTAAGCAGAGGGGAGAGGGCCCCTCTCCCAATTTCAACCAGTAAGGGGAGAGGTGTGTCCTCATTTTATCCAGCTCCCTCTGCTCATTAGAGGACCAAAAAAAAATATATCCTGAGGCCATTAACACCTTCAGGCCTGTGACTTGGGGTGAGTGTAGCCCTTAAAAATCCACCCCATAATGGCAACTACATCTTCGCCGGTGGCGGGGCAAGCCAAGACTTATGCGGGAGCGGCAGCCACAGCTGCCCCCGCTGCTTCTGCTGCCCCGTCACCATTTAGATTGATTACCAAAAAGCTGGGGGTGAAGAGCTACACTCACCCCACTATGACCATCGAGGCCTGCGTCAAAGCCATGGCTGGGGTTGTCGGCCCCTCAGCCATCGTTGCGGCCTCGAAAATGTATGGGAAGGCTGTGTTCTTCCTGGGGTCGGAGCGGGCGGTGTCCCTGGCTGTCACCAAGGGGCTCACCGTGGGCGGGACGTTCCTGCCGGTGGATCCTCTCGAGGCCATCGCGCAGAGGATCATTTCCAACGTCCCGCCCTATATTCCCGGTGAGCTCCTCCTCCCTATTTGAGTCAACTTGGGGAGGTGAGGTCGGGGATCATGCCTATCCCGCTCGGCTTCCGGGAGGCCAGCCTTCGCCATGTCTTCTCCTTCCGGCGCCAGCTGTTTATCCAGCTGGCGTGGGAGGAGGACACTGACGGGGCGTTCGTCGTCCTCCACGAGGGGACCGTCTACCGCGCCTTTTGGACGTCGGACGGTGTGCGGTGCCACGCCTGCAAGGAGGTGGGGCAAGAACTGCCCCGCCTCCAAGGCCGCCAGATCGTCTGGTGTGGCCGAGGCTGGCGCCGCCGCCGCTCCTCTCCCCGGGTCTGGCCGTGCCCCCCCAAACAACTGATGCGCGGTCGTCGTCGGAGGCCGATGCCATCAAGGCCTCCGGCGGGGGGGAGGGAGTGCGTCCGGCCGGAAAGAAGGCGCGGGGAAAAAAGAAGCACCTTGGGGCGGGTCCCCCCGTGGATGGCGAGCCCTTGCCCCTTGACCCCCTTACACCCGCGCTCCTCGCGGAGTTGATCAGGGCAGATGTGAGTGGGAGGGGCCTCGTGCCCGAGCCTGTGGCCGCAACCGCCGCAGTGGTAATGCCGATACCTGCGGCCGGGATCGGGCCCGAGGAACCCGACAAACCTGCTCCACCGGAGGGAGCAGAGGAGGAGGCCCCTGTAGGCATGGAGGGCTCCCTCCGTGCTAAAAAGAAGGCGCGACCTCCTGGATGAGGAGGAGGAGGACCGGGAGGAGGAGGGTCCCTCCGAACAGGGGGAGTCGTCGCCCGCCGCGGGTGCTGCGCCCCCCCCCCCCCACCGCTGTCACCATCACCGGCGATCGGCAGGGGTCGCCTGTCCCTCGGGAGGCTGAGGCAGATGTGTCTGTCCAGCACGTGCCTCCCGGGGATGGGGACGAGACCCTGCCCGTGGGGGGGGTCGCGGATCAACCGCGGCTGAAATAGACTATCGGTGCCGTTACCCCTCGACGGGTCGGGCGGCCAGGGGTCTGGGTCGGGCGAGTTCGAAGAAAGTGAGCTCGCCCAAAGCGGCCCGGACATTTCCCAGGGGCTGCTCGACCTGGTCGAGGATTTAGCCAAAGACGCCCCATCTGCCGGGTCAGAGGCCGGTGGCACGGAAGAGGAAGGCCCTTTGACTGTGTCTCGGGCGCCGGACGTCCTGGGGAGTTCGGATTTGTGTTCTCCCCGATTTCTCCGGTCGATCTGAGGCGAAGGGGGGCTCCGAACCGCCGCCGCCGTCTTCTGGCCCGGCGCCCCCGGAGGAGCCCAGGGAGGATTCCTCCGCCACCGATCCTGGGGGTGGGATCCGAGCGGAGGCGGGGCCGGCTGTTGCGGCCGAGCCGTCCACTGCGCGGACGGGTCGGCCGCTGGTGACGACCCCCTGGAGGAGGATGGGGGCTCGGTGATGGGCACGGAGGACGAGTCGGACTCCGGCGCCGACGAGGCGGTGGACGACCTCGTGCCCCTTGCCGAGTCTCCCCTCATTTCCGTAAGGGAACTCCGGGATTTTATGGCCACGTGCCTGGGTCGGCGCGGGAAGGTCCGGCTGGCCCTCGACAGGTGGTCGGAGCTGGCGCTGCTCATCGTATCCGTCCGCGCCACCGTTAAGATCATGGACGAGGGTGTGAACCCACTTGAGCTGCGTCGGCTCAGAACATTTCTCACTGGGCTGCTGAGGAGGTGGCGGCTGACCAGCGGCTGCGCTTCCTCCCCCCGTTAGTTGTAGGTAGAGGTTGCACTATGCTTCTGACATGAAGATAACCATAGCCAGCCTCAACATCAACGGCAGCGGGGAGGCGCGCCGCAGATTCAATAACTTCTCGGTCCTTCGGGACGGGAAGTATGCGGTGTGCTTCCTGCAAGAAACCCACACCGTTCCGGGAGACAAAGCCACGTGGCTCCTGGAGTGGCAAGGAGGGGTCAGCATGAGTCACCTCTCCAATAATTCCAGCGGGGTGGCTATCTTGCTGGCCCCGCATTTTCAGCCGGAGATCTTGGGGGGTCAAGGAGCACGTGCCAGGCCGCTTGCTCCAGGTCACTGTTCGCCTGGGGGGCGTGCCGCTCCATCTAGTGAACGTGTATGCCCCTCAGGCCGGTGCGCAGCAAGTGCGCTTCTTTGAAGAACTGTCCGCTCTTCTGGGCTCCATCGACGTGGGCGAGTGCGTCATCCTCGGGGGGGATTTTAACTGTACCCTCGAGGCGAGGGACCGTACGGGTCCCCCGCGATGCCCGCCGGCGATGGAGAAGTTGAGGGACCTGGTCGGGTCCTTCGACTTGGTGGACGTCTGGCGAAATCTTCATCCCGACTCCAGCGCCTTCACTTACGTGAGGTCTGGAGGAGGAGGGCCCAGCATCGACCGCCTCTACATTTCCCGGGCGTACGTATCCTGCGTTCCGGCGGCTTCCATGCGGCCGGGGCCGTGCACGGACCACCACCTGGTGTGGGCGGAGCTCGTCCCGCTGCGCGCTCCCGGGGGGTGGGGGGAGTCCGCGTACTGGCACTTTAACAACCTGCTGCTGGCGGACGCGCGGTTCCAGGATTCGTTTTGTCGTTTCTGGGCCGACTGGAGAAGGAAGCAGGGGGGCTTCCCCTCCTTGAGGCTGTGGTGGGACGTGGGCAAGGCTCACGTGCGTCTCTTCTGTCGGGAGTATGCGAAGGAGTCGACCAAGAGGCGGGAGGCCCGGGTCGGGCGGTTGGAGAAGGAGGTGCTCGACCTGGAGTCCCGTCTCGGTCAAGTCGTCGGGGACTCTGCCCTGCGGAAGGTGTACGAAGAGAAGAAGGGCGCGCTGAAGGACCTGCAGCTCGTCGGGTCCCGAGGCGCGTACGTGAGGTCGCGGATCCAGCTCCTGCGGGACCTGGACCGCGGCTCCCCCTTCTTCTACTCGCTGGAAAAAAGACGAGGGGTCCGTAAGCAGCTCTTGGGGCTGCTGGCCGACGACGGATCTCTGGTCTCGGATCCGGAGGGAATCAGTGCAGAGACCCGCGCCTACTACGGGGCTCTGTTCTCTCCGGATCCGTCCAGCGAGGATGCGCGCAGAGTTTTGTGGGAGGACCTGCCGAAGGTCAGTCCGGAGGGCGCCGAAAAATTGGACGCTCCGCTAAGCCTGGCGGAGCTGACCGGCGCCCTCCGCCAGCTCTCTAGGGGAAAGTCCCCGGGACTGGACGGGCTGACCGTGGAGTTCCACAGGGTGTTCTGGGACGTCTTGGGGGGCGACTACGCGTGGGTCCTGGGGGAAAGTTTGGCGACCGGGGAGATGCCCCTCTCTTGGCGCAGGGCGGTCATTGTCCTGCTGCCTAAGAAGGGCAATCTCCGCCTCAAGAACTGGTGCCCGGTCTCCCTCCTCAGCACGGACTATAAAATCTTTGCCAGGGCTATGTCTGCTCGCCTTGGCACCGTGCTGGCCCACATGATCCACCCCGACCAGTCCTACACGGTCCCGGGCCGGACCATCCACGACAACATCCATCTGGTCCGGGACCTGGTCCACCACTCCCAGAGGGCTGGTCTGTCGGTCGCCTTCCTCTCCCTGGATCAGGAGAAGGCGTTCGACAGGGTGGATCACGAGTATCTTTTCGGGAGTCTGCGCGCATTCGGGTTCGGGACGCATTTCGTCGCCCGGATCCGACTTCTGTACGCCACTGCAGAGTGTCTGATTAAAGTTAACGGGTCCTTGACGGCGCCCCTTCGCTTCGGGAGGGGGGTGCGTCAGGGATGCCCCATGTCCGGTCAGTTATACGCCATTTGCGTGGAGCCATTCCTGCGCCTCTTGCGGAAGAGGTTGACGGGACTGGCTCTGCAAGGGCCGGGCGTGGAGGTGGTCCTCTCGGCTTACGCCAATGACGTGCTCCTCACGGTCACGGATCCCGCTGACTTGCGGAGGATGCGGGAATGCCAGCAGATTTACTCGGACGCATCCTCCGCCAAGATCAACTGGGAGAAATGTTCCGGACTCCTGGTGGGTCAGTGGCGGGTGGACTCCCTGCCGGAGGAGTTCAGGCCTTTCGCCTGGAGCAGCACGCACCTCCTCTATTTGGGAGTCTACCTTAGCCCTGCCGAGGACGCCTGGCCGGCGAACTGGCAAGAGCTGGAGGCCAAAGTCACCGCTCGCCTAGGACGCTGGACAGGACTGCTCAGAGTGTTGTCCTACAGGGGTCGAGCGCTGGTCATAAACCAGCTGGTGGCTGCCATGTTGTGGTACCGGTTGGTCACTTTGATCCCTCCCCCTGCGTTTGTCGCCAAGATACAGAAGAAGTTCATCGACTTCTTCTGGGACAAAAGGAAGCACTGGGTCTCTGCTGCGGTTCTGTGTCTCCCGCTTAGGGAGGGCGGTCAGGCGCTGGTGTGCCTTCGCAACCAGGCTGCGACTTTCCGTCTTCAGACGCTGCAGAGATACCTGTACGTAGAGAATCCTCCGAGATGGTGTGCGCTGGCGACGTTTTTCTTCCGTCAGCTGCACGGCCTCCATTACGACGCGCAGCTCCTGTTTGTGAAAGTGGGCTGCGGGCGTGCCGGCCTGCAGGAGCTGCCTGTCTTCTACCAGGAACTACTATGGGTTTGGAACTATGTCGCTTTCAGGCGGCGCTCTCCCCCGTCAGGAGCGGCGGCCCTCCTACGGGAGCCGCTGCTCAGGAATCCGCACCTCCGTGAATGTGGGTTCGGGCGGCTGGCGGAGGGCGGGGCTGTGGCTGGCGGTGTGACCAGAGTCGGGGACCTGCTCGATGTCGGAGGAGCGGGCTGGATGGCGCCGGAGGAGCTGGCGTGGCGCCTGTCCTGGGCCAACGTCCGGCTCGCGGCCGAAGCCATCGAGTTGGTGAAAGCGGCACTGGGCCCCGATTCCACTAGGTGTATCGAGGCGGCTCAAGCACGTGGGGTGATCCCGTCCGAGCTTACCCCCATCCGGACGGAATTCCTTATTGGCGCCCGGCCCCGAAACTCCCCTCTGGAGCCGGCGCCTCACAACTTGAGCCGTCTCGAGGAAATACCCTCCGTGCCTTTTCATTCCGCGCGGAGGGGTTTCCTGTACGGGCTGCTCCTGCACACTCTCCACTTTGCCATCTTCGTCTGCTGTCCAGACACGCCTTGGCGTGGCGTCTTGCCGACTGGCGGTGGCGGAGGTCCCCAATGGAGGGCTCTCTACGCAGGAGTCCTCCCTTGCTCCATCGGGGACTTGGCCTGGAGGGTGTTGCACGGAGCGGTCCCGTGCAATAAGGTTTTAAGTAGGTTCACGGACTCCCAGGCCGCCTGTGTTTTTTGCGGCCTGGAGGAGTCCGTGTTCCACGTTTATATGGAGTGTGAGAGGTTGCAGCCCCTCTTTCACTACTTGAAGGGGCTGCTCCTCGATTTTTGGTTGCTCTACGGTCACCCGGTGCGGAGGGGAGCGGATAGGCTGGAGGACCTCCTTGTGGGCCTGCTCCTGGGCCTGGCTAAAAGAGCAATCAATTGGTCCAGGCAGCGGGCGATTGAGGGGGTCGTCCAGCTGGATTGCCTGCCTCTCTTCCACGGCCATGTTCGCGCCCGGGTGGCCCTGGAGATGGAGCACGCGGTGTCTGCCGGTACGCTTGAGTATTTCCGTGACCGTTGGGCACCGCGGGGACTGGAGTGCATCATCAATTTGGAACACCAAATTTTAATTTGATTTATTAAGATTTAGTTGAACTTGTTTATTTACAGTTGATTTGGTTTAAATTTTAAATTTTGGTTCAAATAAAAAGAGAACCTCCAACCAGTAAAGACCTGTTGAACTTTAATCTTGTAGTCTGTGTGTTATTAATTACAACTAGAACACACAGACTTTACAGTGGCGACGAGTCAGATTCTTACCCTGCGGCAGTTATATCCACGGCGGCTTCGTCCACAGAACGGACGTCGAAGAGAGGCTTCCACCCTCATCACCCTGCTGGAAGACACGTTGCGTGGCAGACATCGAGAAACCAGAGTGCAGAAGACATCCTGAACTCGAAGCCGCCATCAGCGGCTGTCAGCTATCTTCTTTCTACCTCGGTAGTGGGTAAGCCGGGCAGCGACGCGACCAGAAAATCGGCCGCGTTGGCTGTACAGACGGGGAGGGAAGACGGAGGAATAAGGGCGGTGAGATCGATCGCGACCGGAGATAAGGGCCGGGCCACATTCGGGCTAAAAAAGCGCAGCGTCTGGAGGCAACTGAAGGCGCGAGAGCTGCGGTGAAGCGGAGACAGCGTCGGGGGAAGGGTGAAGACCGCCAAGCGCGGGAAAACCGCCATTTTGTAGGCGGAGGACGAAGACAAGAGCGCGGAAGCCGCCATCTTGGATAAAAATAAAAATAAATTAAATTGCAACGATGCCTAAACATGGGAACATTAATACCTTTGATAGCGACATCGAAGATTGGGCTATGTATGTAGAACGCATACAAAATTATTGTAAAGCAAATAAAATCCCAGATGAAGAGAAAGCACTAACATTATTAAACTTAATGGGTGCGAAGACATACGGGCAATTGAAACACCTTTTATCACCGGATGAACCGGCGGATAAGACGTTCGAGGAGATTGTTACTGTCCTGAAAAATCACCTAAACCCCACGCCGCTGATGCTAGCGGAACGATTTAAATTTTACAGCAGAAGACAGCTGAAGGATGAAAGCAATGCTGAATATTTAATGGAATTGCATAAGCTAGCAAAGTACTGTCAATTCGGAACGAGATTGACAGGCGCTACGAGAGAAATTTGTGTGTGGTTTATTAAAAGAAGATACACAAAAGCGATTGCTCGAGGAGAATGAGCTGACGCTCACTATGGCAGCAGCACACGAAGCCGCAGCGAGAGGCACGGCAGTAATGCAGCTACGGTCACCGGAACTCAGTACAAATAAATTGGGTTTGAGTACTGTAAAATGTTATCGTTGCGGAAAGACAACGCACGATCAGAACCAGTGTTGGTTTAAAAACCAAGAATGCAGAACGTGTGGCAGGCTTGGCCACATAGCTAAAGTATGCCGGTCAGGAAAGAAGACCAGCAACAAAAAGTCACCGCAAGGAAAATACATAAAGGTACACAAGGTGACAAAGAACAGTTCGACCGAACAGAAGTCAGATTCAGACGCTAGCAGTAATGAACTGGGTAGCTTAAGAGTACACAACGTTGGTAAGGATGCAGATCTCCAGACAATTTGGGTCACCCTTCAGATAGCAGGAGTCCAAGTAAAGATGGAATTGGACACTGGATCGGCATTGACGGTCATGAATAAGAAAGATTACAAAAGGTTATTCCAACATATTCCTCTACGGGATACGGAGATTATATTGAAAACATACACGGGGCAAAGAGTGTACCCCATCGGAAAGATAGAGGTAAAAGTGGTGCACAAGGGCGAAGAAAGCCAAGTAATGGACTTATATGTGCTACCTGAAGGAGGTCCACCACTACTGGGACGGGAGTGGATTAGGAAAATGAATGTGGACTGGCACTCCTTGAAGGCACTAACGGTAGATTCCGGGGAAACAGATGTCAAACCTAAACGATTGTCCAGAATATTGGATGATGCTAAAGAGGTGTTCCAGCAGGGACTGGGAACACTGAGAGGAATTACGGCAAACATCAAGATTGATGAACATGCACAACCAAAATTTTTTAAAGCCAGACCAGTACCCTATGCAATACGACCTACTGTAGAAGCGGAACTGGAAGCGCTAGAACGTTCAGGTGTACTGTCTAAGGTAGATTGGAGTGAGTGGGCTACGCCCATTATTCCCGTTATGAAACGTCCTTCGAGCAACAAGCCAGGAGAACCAGGGAAGGTTCGCATCTGTGGAGATTTCAAAATCACCGTTAATCCGGTGCTTCACACGGTGCAGTATCCGCTTCCGCGGATTGAGGATATTTTTGCTTCGTTGTCTGGCGGGAAACACTTCACCAAGATAGACCTGGCGCAGGCGTACTTGCAGATGGAGGTTGAAGAAGAGTCACGCCAATACCTCACGATCAACACTCATCGAGGTTTGTACCAGTACAATAGGCTGGTTTTTGGAGTGGCATCGGCTCCAGCAATTTGGCAGAGGGCCATGGAGCAGGTATTACAGGGAATTCCAGGCACACAATGTTACCTGAATGATATTCTGATTACAGGTGATGGTGATGAAGAACACCTCGCAAACTTGGAACTGGCGCTCAACAGACTGAAAGAGTATGGACTTAGAGTGAATCGGCAGAAATGAGAGTTCTTCCGGAAGCGGATCTCATACTGTGGGCATGTCATTGACCGGGAGGGGCTTCATAAGTCTCCTGACAAGATCGAGGCAGTTGTAAAGGCTCCCGCTCTGGATAATATGTCTCAGTTGAGGTCGTTTCTAGGATTGATTAACTATTACCATAAATTTCTACCAAATCTATCCACGGTACTGCACCCGCTAAACGCTCTTTTACAGAAGGGGGTACCGTGGGAATGGAGCGAAAACTGTAAGAAGGCATTTCGCAAAAGCAAAGAATTGATCACCTCAGGAAGTGTTGGCTCACTTCAACCCGACACTGCCTATTCGGTTGGCTTGTGATGCTTCTCCATATGGTATTGGGGCAGTACTCTCACACAAGTTGCCAAATGGCACGGAAAGGCCAGTCGCGTTTGCATCCAGATCATTGACCTCCGCTGAGCGCAACTATGCGCAGATCGATAGGGAGGCTCTCAGCCTTGTATGGGGAGTGAAGAAGTTTAATCATTACCTGCAGGGCCAAAAATTCACACTTCTGACAGACCATCAGCCGTTGGTATCCATTTTTAACCCTAAGAAGGGTGCTTCAGTGATGACAACACAGCATCTCCAGAGATGGTCCCTTTTCCTAGGGGCACATCAATATCAAATAGAATTCAAAGGTACGAAGCAGCATGGCAATGCTGATGGGCTGTCGCGCCTGCCACTACCTGAAGAAGAAGAAGAAACGACGAAAGTTGACCCTGTTGAGTTATTTCATTCGACCATCATTGAGTGTTTACCAGTCACCAATGCAAGTATTGAAAGAGAAACCAGGAATGACCCGACACTGTCCAGAGTCTACGAGGTGACCGTGAAAGGATGGCCAACACGTGGTGATCCTCTGTTACCGGCATTCTCGGCAAGGCGAGACCAGCTGTCCGTCTGCCATGGTACTTTGATGTACGGGACAAGAGTGATTATTCCTCCCAAGTTAAGGGAAAGAGTTCTAAAAGAACTGCATGAAGGTCATCTGGGGGGAGTTAAGATGAAAAGTCTTGCTAGGGCTTATGTATGGTGGCCGGGTATTGACCAACAGAGAGAGGAGTTGACGAAAAGCTGCGCTGGGTGCCCAAAAAGTGCAAAATGCACCTCCGATCGCACCACTACACCCATGGGAATGGCCTTCAGCCCCATGGCAACGCGGACATATTGACTTTGCTGGTCCATTCATGGACTCCATGTTCCTAATTGCGGTGGACGCACATTCCAAATGGCCAGAAGTGACCAAGATGAATACTACCACTACTTCAGAAAAGACAATTGCAGTGTTAAGAACAATATTCGCAAGGAACGGATTGCCAGAACAGATCTGTTCGGATAATGGACCACAGTTCGTGTCGGAAGAATTCCAAAAATTCTTAAAGAAGAATGGGGTGAAACATTATACCTCTGCCCCATATCATCCGGCGACAAACGGGTTGGCCGAGAGATTTGTCCAAACATTCAAAAAGGCAATAAAGGCCATGAACGATGACCAGATTCTGCTACAGCACAAGGTGGACAATTTCCTAATGGCGTATCGAAACGCCGCTCATGCAGTGACTAACCAAAGTCCTGCCATGATGTTTTATAACAGGAGGTTGCGGTCCAGGTTGGACTTGTTAAAACCAAATGTGCGGAGGGCAGTGGAAAACAAACAGTTCCGGCATATTAATAACAAGTCCACTCGAAGTTTCGAAGTAGGACAACCAGTGTTGGCAAGGGGCTATGGAAACGAAAAATGGCAGTCCGGAACAATTCGGGCCAGACAAGGACCTCTGATGTACACAGTAGATATTGGTAACAATGTGATAAGGCGTCATGCGGATCAACTGGTAGAATCAAGAGCAAGGGTCGAACCCATGGTTGCGATAGAGACAACTGTGGAAGACGTTAATGAACCTGAAGCATCTACCTCGGCAGGGACTGTACCTGATGATGACGTCCAATACATAGGAAACCAACAAGAAGAGTCACCTCCGCAACAAGAATCAGAGACCACTGAAAGGCGTTATCCAGACCGAATCAGAAGGCCTCCTGAGAGACTGAACCTTTGAACTGTTTATACCTGAAGTTATATATGTATATATGTTATGTTAAATGGGGATATGACTATTAAGCTAAAAAGGGAGGATTGTGGTGTATGTAACCTGTTCCACCTTAAGAGAACTTAAGCCTGTTCCACCTTAAGAGATGTACTACTTTTTCTGGCTGCTGTATACGTAGTACCGGTGGTGACCACCAGTATATAAGCACTGTGTAGTAAGATTGTATTTCATATAGTCCTGACATCCAACCAGTAAAGACCTGTTGAACTTTAATCTTGTAGTCTGTGTGTTATTAATTACAACTAGAACACACAGACTTTACAGTAATGCCGTTGAATGTCAAGGGGAGGTGGTTCGACTCTCGCTTGTTGAAGATAGTCATTGCCTGGCACTTCTGTGGCACGAATGTTACCTGCCTCTTATCAGCCCAAGCCTGAACATCGTCCAGGTCTTCTTGCGTGCGAACATGGACTGCTTCATTATCTGAGGAGTTGTGAATGGCACTGAACACTGTGCAGTCATCAGTGAACATCCCCATTTCTGAACTTATGTTGGAGGGAAGGTCATTGATGAAGCAGCTGAAGTTGGTTGGGCCTAGGACACTGCCCTGAGGAACTCCTGCAGTGATGTCCTGGGGCTGTGATGATTGACCTTCAACCACCACAACCATCTTCCTTTGTGCTAGGTATGACTCCAGCCAGTGGAGCATTTTCCCCCCTGATTCCCATTGACTTCAGTTTTACTAGGGCTCCTAGATGCCACACTCGGTCAAATGCTGCTTCGATGTCAAGGGCAGTCACTCTTGCCTCACTCTGGAATTCAGCTCCTTTGTCCATGTTTGGACTAAGGCTGTAATGAGGTCGGCAGCAGAGTGGTCCTGGCCGAACCCCAAACTGGGCATCAGTGAGCAGGTTATCGGTGAGTAAGTGCTGCTTGATAGCACTGTCGATGACACCTTCCATCACTTTGCTGATGATTGAGAGTAGACTGATGGGGCGGTAATTGGCCAGGTTGGATTTGTCCTGCTTTTTGTGGACAGGACATGCCTGGGCCGTTTTCCCCATTGTCGGATAGATGCCAGTGTTGCAGCTGTACTGGAACAGCTTGGCTAGAGGCGCGGCTAGTTCTGGAGCACAAGTCTTCAGCACGACAGCCGGGATGTTGTCGAGGCCCATAGCCTTTGCTGTATCCAGTGCGCTCAGCCGTTTGATATCACGTGGAGTGAATCGAATTGGCTGAAGACTGGCTTCTGTGATGGTGGGGACGTCTGGAGTAGGCCGATATCGATCATCCACTCGGCACTTCTGGTTAATGATGGTTGCAAACGCTTCAGCCTTGTCTTTTGCACTCACTTGCTGGGCTCCATCATTGAGGATGGGGATATTCATGGAGCCTCCTCCTCCCGTTAGTATTTTAATGGTCCACCACCATTCACGACTGGATGTGGCAGGACTGCATAGCTTTGATCAGATCTGTTGATTATGGGATCGCTTAGCTCTGTCTATAGCATGCTGCTTCTGCTTTTTAGCATGCATGTAGTCCTGTGTTGCAATTTCCCCAGGTTGGCAGCTCATTTTTAGGTACGCCTGGTGCTGCTCCTGGCATGCTCTTCTACACCCCTTATTGAACCAGGGTTGGTCCCCTGGCTTGATGGTAATGGTAGAGTGAGGGATATGCCGGGCCATGAGGTTACAGAATGTGGTGGAATACAATGCTGCTGATGGCCCACAGTGCCTCATGGATGCCCAGTTTTGAGCTGCTAGATCTGTTCTGAATCTATCCCATTTAGCACAGCGGTAGTGCCACACAACACAATGGAGGGTGTCCTCAGTGTGAAGATGGGACTTCATCTCCACAAGGACTGTGTGGTGGTCACTGCTACCAATACTGTCATAGGTAGATTGGTGAGGACGAGGTCAAGTAGGCTTTTCCCCTCGTGTTGGTTCTCTCTCCATCTGTCGCAGGCCCAACTGGCAGTTATGTCCTTCAGGACTCGGTCAGCAGTGGTGCTACTGCGTCACTCTTGGTGATGGACATTGAAGTCCCCCACCCAGAGTACATTCTGTGCCCTTGCTACCCTCAGTGCTTCTTCCAAGTGGTGTTCAACATGGAGGAGTACTGATTGATCAGCTGAGGGAGGGCAGTAGGTGGTAATCAGCAGGAGGTTTCCTTGCCCATGCTTGACCTGAAGCCATGAGGCTTCATTTAATATAAGATGGAGAGTGACCAGCTAAAGTTGAAGTTCAGAAGCCGAGCAAAGAAGCAAATGTAAGTCGTTGCCCTCGTGTTTGTCAAGTGGTGGACTAAGAGCAATGGGATGCTGCTCACTGTACTGACTATGAAACATTCAATGAAGAATTGAGTCAGCCTGTGGCATGACTTTTCTGGACAAGGGATTATGGTTGAAAGGATAATGTACAATGTGGTAATACAACTGACCCAAATACTTTTGAAATCACGTAAACCTGTAATTTCAGTTTAGAAATGGATCGTTAATTTCAGGCTTCCTTGAAATCTGGCTGGAGTCAGTGGCACTCCTAATTAATATGCGTTTACAGGGGAAAAAACTGAAGTTGAGGTCATCAGCTCATTATTCCCCATCAGAAAGCTACTTTTACTTTTTACCTTTACTAAATTTACTTTTAAAGGTTTTATTTTCCCTTTTTATCACATTTTTTCTTCGGGAGGAAAGGGATGAATTTTCAGAATTGGAAAAACCGTTTAAATTTTTTTGGTTCCTGCCATCCACATGGTCTCTCCTTGTTGCAGATGTAGCTCTGGTCACAAATGCAGACAGGCATGAGCCCTCCCCAAGACTGTTTAAACATGACCTGAATTCAGGAGCCATCTGTCTGCATACTTTTGGTCTGCATTTGGCAGGACCCCTTCAAGATATAAAGGCGCTGGAGACTGTACAAAAAAGATTTACATGGATGATACCAGAACTAAGAGGTTCTAACAATCAATAATGACTGACAGAGGTGGGGCTATTTTCTCTAGAAACGAGCAGGCTGAGGGGTGACCTAATAGAGGTCTTTAAAATTATGAAGGGGTTTGATAGGGTAGACTTTGAGAACATGTTTCCACTTGTGTGGGAGTCCAAAACTAAGGGACATAAATATAAATAAATCCAGTAAAGAATTCAGTAGAAACTTCTTTACCATTCAATTAGAACATGGCCGATCTGTATCTTAACTCCATTTACCCACCTTTGCTCTGCATCCCAACTCTTTACAATCTATATTAACGATTTGGAGGAAGGGACCGAGTGCAACATATCCAAGTTTGCCGACGATACAAAGATGGGAGGGAAAGCAGTGAGTGAGGAGGACATAAAAAACCTGCAAAAGGACATAGACAGGCTAAGTGAGTGGGTAGAGATTTGGCAGATGCAATATAATGTTGGAAAGTGTGAGGTTATGCACTTTGGCAGAAAAAATCAAAGAGCAAGTTATTATCTAAATGGAGAGAAACTGCAAAGTGCTACAGTACAAAGGGATCTGGGGGTCCTGGTGCATGAAACACAAAAAGTTAGTATGCAGGTGATCAGGAAGGCCAATGGAATCTTGGCTTTTATTGCAAGGGGGATGGAGTATAAAAACAGGGAAGTCTTGCTGCAGTTATACAGGGTATTGGTGAGGCCACACCTGGAATACTGCGTGCAGTTTTGGCTTCCATATTTAAGAAAAGATATACTTGCTCTCGAGGCGGTTCAGAGAAGGTTCACTCGGTTGATTCCGGAGATGAGGGGGTTGACGTATGAGGAAAGGTTGAGTAGGTTGGGACTCTACTCATTGGAGTTCAGAAGAATAAGAGGCGATCTTATCGAAACATATAAGATTGTGAGGGGGCTTGATCGGGTGGATGCGGTGAGGATGTTTCCACTGATGGGTGAGACTAGAACTAGGGGGCATAATCTAAGAATAAGGGGCTGCCCTTTCAAAACTGAGATGAGGAGAAACTTCTTCACTCGGAGGGTAGTAAATCTATGGAATTTGCCACCCTAGAGAGCTGTGGAAGCTGCGACATTAAATAAATTTAAAATGGAGATAGACCGTTTCCTAGCAGATAAGGGAATTAGGGGTTACGGGGAGAGGGCAGGGAAGTGGACGTGAGTCTAGGTTCAGATCAGCCATGATCCTATTGAATGGCGTATGGCCTACTCCTGCTCCTACTTCTTATGTTCTTATCCCTTAATACTCTTGCCGAGCAATCTCAGTTATGAATTTTCAAATAGCTTCTGGACTTACTCGCCTGCTACACCTGTCTCCGAACTTGGACAACAGTTCCTCTCTGCTCCACACCAACTCATCCTACCTATGTCAACTTTTTCCCTCCACAGGATGTCCGACTTTAACTCTGGACTCCCTACTATTGTCACCAATCTATTCCCTGTTACTACTAGGAAATATGCCTCCCTATAATTGCTACATAACCAGGCCTATGTAACTTGAGTTTTACTCTGTGTCCATTTGTGTGCGCATTATGGCTGCCGCTCCAGACCCGAGCCGTTCACTTCTATTTCCACTTCTTTCTCCCCTTTTTTCTTTTCTCTCTATCCCTCCCTGACCGCGCTCTCCTGTCATCATGCCGCCTTTCATCTCTCCTCTCTCGGATACTCTGCCCTCCCAAATCCCCACGCCAATGCTTCATTACTCTTCGACCTTCCTACTCTCCTGAGGCCGGCCCAGGCTTCACTCCCTCTTACGAAAGCCCACAACTTCCCTCTGTGCCGCTCGTGACATCCTCCGAAGGGCCCACCGAGGCAGCCATCGCTGTCTCCTCACGAGTATCAACCCCGACTGTCCCTTCCTGCTCTCTCCGACCTTCCCACCCAGCGCAGCCGCTGGGGGCTAATCTTGCCAGTCTCCTCCCCATCCAACTAACCCCTCCAAGCACTGACCCTGTGGATGCTGGCAGTGGATCAGCCATCACCGGCCCTCTCTGCATCTCCCTGCAGAATGTCCGTTCACTTGCGAACAAGGCCCTTGAGCTTATCGTGGATGCATCAATATCATGGCCCTGACGGAAACTTGGCTGAGGGGTGATGAGACCTTCCCCTTAAATGAAGCCTCCCCACCTGGCTATACCTTCCACCACTTGCCCTGCCCAGACTGCCGTGGTGGTGGTGTGGCTCTCCTCACCCAATCTGTCCCCCTACTCCTCCGGCACTTTCTCCTCCTTTGAGCATCTCCCCTTGTTCCACCCCTCTCACCTCATTTAAAATTCTCGTTCTCTACCGCTCACCCAATTACACTAAAAATGTTATCACTGAGATATCTTCACTGCTTTCCTCCCTCCGCCTCTGCACCAAGCGACTTCTCATCCTCCATTTCAATTCATCATGCTCGCTCTCCTCTGAATTCACTACCCTCCTATCCTCCCTTAATCTCTCCCTCCATCTGAACTCCCCAACCCATATTCATGGCCACCCCCTTGACTTTGCCATCTCTCGTGGCCTTGCTATTCTCACCATGTCAATCGCAGATAAGGCCGTCTCTGACCAGTTCCTTGTATCGCTCTCTACCCACATCCCCCTTCCCCCACCCAACCCTACTTCTGAATCCGCCCCTGGAAAAAACACTCTCCCAACTCTCATAACTTCACTTACGACAACCCAATTGTCCAGCCTTTGGCCCTCCATTCACCACGACATTTCTGCAGCCACCGATCTGCTCAACCACACCCTCACCACCACCTTTGATGCCCTCGTCTCTATTAAAACCATTACTCTCTCTCACCCTGGCCGTTCCCCCAGTATGGCCCTCATCTTTGCTCCCTCAAGTCCAAGGGACGCAGACTTGAACGGATATGGCAAACAACTGGTTTAGCCATTCACCGCCAGATCTGGCTGGACCACATAAAGCATTATCGGGTCCTGCTCTTGTCTGCCAAAATTGCTCACTATTCCAGAATCATTCTGGAATGCAAAGATAACCCCCGGCTATTATTCTCTCCTGCTAACCGTCTTCTTAAACCCCTCTCCCATCTCTTCCACACTCGTCTCCAACAACAAGTATGAGGAGCTCATGGACTTCTTTGTTTCTAAGATTGAGACCATCCGATCAGCTGCCTCTGCCACTTTCCTTCCTTCCCCCTAGCCCACCAGGCCAAACTTCCTCCAAGGCTCCCCCCGCCCTAGCTCTGAACTCACATCTTTCTCCAGTTTCTCTCTGATCTCCCCCTTTGACCTCTCCATGCTCATCTTGTCCGTGAGTCCTACTTCCTGCTCCCTCGACCCTATTCCCACTAAACTGCTGACCACCCAACTTCCTTTTCTGGCTCCCATGTTAGCTGACATTGTTAATGGTTCTCTCTCCTCAGATACTGTCCCCCTCTCTTTCAAATCTGCTGTCATCACCCCCTCCTCAAAAAAAACCCTTGATCCCTCCGTCCTTGCAAACTACTGCCCCATCTCCAACCTCCCTTTCCTCTCAAGTCCTTGAATGTGTTGTCGCCTCCCAAATCCGTGCCCATCTTTCCCGGAACTCCATGTTTGAATCCCTCCAATCCGGTTTCCGTCCCTGCCACAGTACCGAATCAGCTCTGCTCAGAGTCACAAATGACATCCTTTGTGACTGTGACAAAGGTAAACTATCCCTCCTCATCCTTCTTGACTTGTCTGCAGCCTTTGACACGATTGACCACTGCATCCTTCTCCAACGCCTCTCCACCGTCGTCCAGCTGGGTGGGACTGCACTCGCCTGGTTCCATTCTTATCTATCTAATTGTAGCCAGAAAATCACCTGCAGTGGCTTCTCTTCCCACTCCTGCATCGGTACCTCTGGGGTCCCCCAAGGATCTATCCTTGGCCCCCTCCTATTTCTCCTCTATATGCTGCCCCTTGGCGACATCATCCGAAAAGACGGCGTCAGTTTCCACATATACGCTGATGACACCCTTCTCTACCTCACCACCCCTTCACAGTCTATAAATTGTCAGACTGCTTGTCCGATATCCAATACTGGATGAGCAGAAATTTTCTCCAATTATAGATTGGGAAGACTGAAGCCATTGTCTTCAGGCCCCGTCACAAACTCCGTTCCCTAGTCACCGACTCCATCCCTCTCCCTCGCATCTGTCTGAGGCTGAACTAGATTGTTTGCAACCTTGGTGTCATATTTGACCCTGAAATGAGCTTCCGACTACATATCCACGGCATAACTAAGACCGCCTACTCCCACCTCCGTAATAGTGCCCTGTTTCCATCCCCTGCCTCAGCTCATCTGCTGCTGAAACCCTTAGTTACCTCTAGACTTGACTATTCCAACACACTCCTGGCTGGCCTCTAACATTCTACCCTACGTAAATTTGAGGTCATTCAAAACTCAGCTGCCCGTTCACCCATCACCCCTGTGCTCGCTGACCTCCATTGGCTCCCAGTTAAGCAACGCCACAATTTCAAAATTCTCATCCTTGTGTTCAAATCCCTCCATGGCCTTGCCCCTCCCTATCTCTGGAATCTCCTCCAGCCCCACAACCTACTCCTGCTGCCATCCCAGGCTTGAATCCCTCTTGGATAAGCTCACAGCTAGCTCTGTTTCTCTCTGCCTTCTCCAAATGGGCCCACTGAGGCACCCATTGCTGCCTACTTACAAGCAGCAAACCCCCTCTCGCCAACCTTCCTGTTCAGGGTACCTGCTGGGGGCTAATCTTGCCAACTTCATTCCCTCATGAGACCCACATACTGCTCCCAAGACTCCATTTTCAGCTGCAGCGGCCATTGAGATGACCACACGCTCCATGGTTAATGGCAGAGTGTTGATGCCATGAGCAGAAGCCCACACAAGTGGACTCCATCATACTATCTGATACACTGTGAAAGTTTTCTGGCAGGCAGTCCAATGCATTAAGCAATCCTCTTTTGAAGGCTGGGCCCTCTTCAGCAGAGGTACGACATGAGCTGGCTCGCCAGTTAGCTCTTTCCTAGGCCTTTCTTACCGCCTCCACCCACTCCTGCTTTCTTGTGAATCCCCCCCAATGCAGTCCTCTAGAACTTACTATGTCAATCATGCAGGATACCAATTTTTGTGCTGGATTGGAAGACGGCAACAGGCCCCGCTGTGCCAGGCCACCAGCCGCGCCATTTCCAAAGCTGTCTTCCAATGAGATTGGTGGCAGCTTTTTCTATTGGTGTTTGCAAAGTGACAGGACCTGCTCTTTAACTGATTCTCTCCCTCCTGTTGTGTGCTAGCTTCTCCTGCAAGAAGAGTGGAAGTGGGTTAATATGTGCCTCAGGCAAGAGCGTTCAACATGTACGAGCCAATTTACCATAGTGTGCATGATAATGATGGGAACAACTTGCATTAAAATAGCGCCTTTAACCTAGTAAAAACGTCCCAAGGCACTTCACAGGAGTGCTATCAAACAAAATTTGACACCGAGCCAGATAAAGACATATTAGGACAGGTGACCTAAAGCTTGGTCAAAGAGGTAGGTTTAAAGGCGCGTCTTAAAGGCGGAAAGGGAGGTATCGAGGTGGAGATGCTTTGGGAGGGAATTCCAGAAGAAGCAGCAAGTTAGGCTAAGGTGGATAAGTAGTTGCAAGGTTAGTAGCAGCTTTTGAGGATGAGTGTAAGCAGAAAGGAGACGTTCCCTGCTGAACAGCAAGCGGGGAAGGGCAGGATTGATGATACTGAGGCAAAGGTAGAGTCCTTGAAGAAAAAGAAACCGCAAATGCATCAGCTTCATTTGGTGACCACCTCGCCCTGCTTTCATAGAGTCATAGAGTAATACAGCACGGAAAGAGGCCCTTCGGCCCATCGTGTCCGCGCCGGCCATCAAGCCCTGTCTAATCTAATCCCATATTCCAGCATTTGGTCCGTAGCCTCGTATGCTATGGCATTTCAAGTGCTCATCCAAATGCTTCTTAAATGTTGTGAGGGTTTCTGCCTCCACAACCCTTTCAGGCAGTGAGTTCCAGACTCCAACCACCCTCTGGGTGAAAAAGTTCTTTCTCAAATCCCCTCTAAACCTCCCGCCCTTTACCTTGAATCTATGCCCCCTAGTTATTGACCCCTCTACTAAGGGGAAAAAGCTCCTCAGCATCCATCCTATCTATGCCCCTCATAATTTTGTACACCTCAATCATGTCCCCCCTCAGCCTCCTCTGCTCCAAGGAAAACAAACCCAATCTGCCCAGTCTCTCTTCATAGCTGAAGCGCTCCAGCCCTGGTAACATCCTGGTGAACCTCCTCTGCACCCTCTCTAACGCGATCACATCCTTCCTGTAGTGTGGCGACCAGAACTGCACACAGTATTCCAGCTGTGGCCTAACCAGTGTTTTATACAGCTCCATCATAACCTCCTTGCTCTTGCCTTCATTAGCCGAGGCATTGAATATAAGTATCCCATATGCCTTTTTTACCACCTGTTCCGCCGCCTTCAGGGATCTGTGTACTTGCACACCCAGATCCCTCTGACCCTCCGTCTTGCCTAGGGTCTTTCCATTCACTGTGTATTCCCTTGCCTTGTTAGTCCCCCCCAAAGTGCATCACCTCGCACTTTTCCGGGTTAAATTCCATTTGCCACTGTTCCGCCCATCTGACCAACCCATCTATATCGTCCTGCAGACTGAGGCTACCCTCCTCGCTATTTACCACCCTACCAATTTTTGTATCATCCGCGAACTTACTGATCATACCCTTTACATTCATATCCAAGTCATTAATGTAGACCACAAACAGCAAGGGACCCAGCACCGATCCCTGTGGTACCCCACTGGCCACAGGCTTCCAGTCACAAAAACAACCTTCGACCATCACCCTCTGCTTTCTGCCACTAAGCCAGTTTTGTATCCAATGTGCCAAGGCACCCTGGATTCCATGGGCTCTTACCTTCTTGACCAGCCTCCTGTGCGGGACTTTATCGAAGGCCTTACTGAAATCCATGTATACCACATCCACTGCGTTACCCTCATCCACACACCTAGTCACCCCCTCAAAAAATTCAATCAAATTAGTCAGACATGATCTTCCCTTGACAAAGCCATGTTGACTATCCCTGATTAATCCTTGCCTCTCCAAGTGGAGACAAATTTTGTCCCTCAGGACTTTTTCCAATAATTTTCCTACCACTGATGTTAAGCTCACTGGCCTGTAGTTCCCCGGTTTTTCCCTACTACCCTTCTTGAATAATGGTACTACATTAGCGGTTCTCCAGTCCTCTGGCACATCCCCTGTGGCCAGAGAGGTCCTGAATATATGTGTTAGAGCCCCCGCAATCTCCTCCTTTGCCTCACACAGCAGCCTGGGATACATTTCATCCGGGCCTGGGGATTTATCCATTTTTAGGCCAGCTAAAACCGCCAATACCTCCTCCCTCTCGATGTTAATATGTTCGAGCATATCACAGTCCCCCCGCCCTATTTCTATGTCTACATTGTCCTCCTCCATAGTGAAAACAGATGCAAAAAATTCATTTAGAACCCCTCCTACATCTTCCGGCTCCACACACACATTGCCACTTTTGTCCCTAATGGGCCCTATTTTTTCCCCAGTTATCCTCTTACCCTTAATATACTTATAAAACATCTTAGGATTTTCCTTTATTTTGCTCGCCAGTGTTATTTCATGGCCCCTCCTTGATCTCCTAATTTCTTTTTTAAGTATCCCCCTGCACTTTTTGTACTCCTCTAGGGCTTCCCCCGTCTTTAGCCTTTTGTATCTACCAAAAGCCCTCCTTTTTTTCCTAATCCATTCTCGTATATCCCCTGACATCCACGGTTCCCTGTGGTTTTTGGAACCACTCTTGACCTTTACGGGAACATGTTGCCATTGTATGATCTCAATCTCTCTTCTGAAAGCCTCCCATTGCTCCGATGCGGATTTTCCTACAAGTAGCTGATCCCAGTCCATTTTGGCCAGATCCTGCCTTATCCTATTAAAATCGGCCTTCCCCCAATTTAGAACCTTTATTTCCGGCCTGTCCTTTTCCGTGACCACCTTAAATCCCACCATATTATGGTCACTATCACCAAAGTGCTCACCTACTAGCACTTTTTCCACTTGGCCGGCCACATTCCCTAGAATTAGGTCCAGTACCGCCCCCTCTCTTGTAGGACTTTCTACATGCTGGCTCAAAAAGCTCTCCTGGATGCACTTTAAGAATTGTACACCCTCTGAGCCTTTCACACTCTGACTATCCCAGTTAATAATGGGGAAGTTGAAATCCCCCATTATTATTACCCTATTATTTGCACATTTCTCTGAGATTTGCCTAACAGCAAATCAGGTAACTAAGTTGAGTGAAGCAATTAAGGGGGCGGGCCTGAGGGGTCAACTACCTGTTCCCCTTTATTACCAATTGGTATTGGAGATTTCCGTATCAAACAGTGGTTGCCATGTAAAGAAGGGAGGTATTTTTAGTGACTGGACTCTCCATGTCCTTCAGCCCTGATTCAAAGGAACCGTTTTGCCACAAACTGTCTTTTAGTTAATGGATATCTCCAAGGTCCCCTTAGAGTTAGAATAAGGAGCATCTACCCTGTTACTCACATAGAAGCACAGAATCAAAGAATGGTTACAGGACAGAAGGAGGCCATTCAGCCCGTCGAGCCCGTGCCGGCTCTCTGCAAGAGCACTTCAGCTTGTCCCACTCCCCCGCCCTTTTCCCGTAGCCCTGCAAATTTTTTTCCTTCAGGTACTTATCCAATTCCCTTTTGAAAGCCACGATTGAATCTGCCTCCACCACCCTTTCAGGCAGTGCATTCCAGATCCTAACCACTCGCTGTGTAAATGTCGCCTATGGTTCTTCTGCCAATCACCTTAAATCTGTGTCCTCTGGTTCTCAACCCTTCTGCCAATAGGAACAGTTTCCCTCTATCTACTCTGTCTAGACCCCCTCATGATTTTGAACACCTCTATCAAATCTCCTCTCCACCTTCTCTGCTCTAAGGAGAACAACCCCAGCTTCTCCAGTCTATCCTCGTAACTGAAGTCCCTCAACCCTGGAACCATTCTTGTAAATCTTTTCTGCACTCTCGCTAAGGCCTTCACATCCTTCCTAAAGTGCGGTGCCCAGAACTCAACACAATACTCCAGTTGAGGCCGAACCAGTGTTTTATAAAGGTTCATCACAACTTCCTTATGCTTCACGTGCTTACACTCAATTGGTATATGGAGCATGCCGGAATGTAGGAAGTGACTTCCCTTGATGGCCACTCTTCATTCTTCATACCAATATCTCATTCAATCAGTACCTCCGTTATCTTTTGAGAATGTATACTGTACAGGATTTTTAATTGTTAATGCTACTTCTGTGTTTCCTGTCCCTTCTGTAACATAAGTGGTCAACCCAGAAGAATATTCAATTCAATTCAATTTTATTTGCCATATGTACTAGTACAATGGAATGCTTACTCCCCGTAGGGACACGTCAGCTATTCTTACAGCGCCGTGTTCAGAAAGTCAATTCTTTGGTATCCAGTGGCAGTGGGAACACGATGTCCCTCAGCCGCCGCGGCCTCCTCCTCTTGCCGGCTCGGCTCCACGTGTGGTGGCCTGCTTCTCCCGCTCACACTCTGGCCACCATTCCCGGCTCCCCTCCTCCCAGTCGGACTGCGAGTTGCCGTGGCTGCTGCTCGATGCGCTGCGCTGCCTCCGGCCGACTCGCCGAACACATCCTCCGGTCGCCGCGGCCTCCACCTCGCCGGCTCCACGGTCCGATGGCCCGGGGCCTGCTTCTCCCGCTTCCGGTCCGGCCTCTAGCTGCCATGCTTGGCTCCCCTCCTTCCAGTTGGAATGCCTTCCCGCTGAGGAGCAGCCGGCTGACGTGCTCTAGCGGGTCGACTGCCTCAGAGAAAATATGTTGGTTGTTTCTCTCGCCATTACCTCATTGTCAAGTTGGGCCTCTACCTGTAGTATGTGAAGGATACTTGCATTGAAAGAATGAGAACTATACAAAGTACTGTAAATAATCTGACTACCCCAGACTTGCCATTAAAAGTCTATGTTACAAAATTTGGGTGATAGATATTCTGTCGTCACCAGTCACGCCTACAAGCAGACTGTGTCCCCTATGATCCTGAGTCCAACTTTATGCTCCATATCTAGTTAGACAATAGTATGATATAGGAATGTTAACATACCACCTTAGTTGCATGTATTGCATACTGTGATCTTGCAAGTGCTACCACATGTGTGTTATCTTTACAGAAAGTGAACTAAGTGGAGAGCTGTGTGCACAGAGCTGGGAGTATCTGATGAACAGAGTAGCTTGCTAAACCGTGACAACGGGAATTTGAGAGTGGGAATTAGGTGCAGGGGGAAGGTGGTGCTGAGTGCTTTAAACTAGGGGGCAACAGTAAATAATCGCACTGGGGGAAATAGAAAAAGTGACGTCATAATCCGTGCACAGAGAGGAGCGTCAGAAACCGAGGAAGTGAAGATAATTATCTAGATATCCCTTTGTGGGTTCAGTAACTTTAGTGGTTAGTGTTAAGCCTGAGTTAGTAAGGATTTAATATTAGTGTAAGTCAAAGGAAAACGAGTTAAGTGATTAAATTCTAACTGCATTTAAAGACACTAATAACTGACAAATAGCTAAGTAATTAATCACAGTAACTAAGTGCTAATTTATTTAACATCAAGCTAAATTGATCCATTTAATAAATCTAGACCTCAAGTGACCAATTAGTTCAAGAAATAAACTACAGATAATTATTTAGTTAATGGCAGTGTGTTGGGATTGTAGCACGTGGGAGTTTGTGGACAACGAGACTGTCCCAAACTGCCACATCTGCAAGAAATGTCTCTTCCTCAAGACATTCCGGCTCAGCGTTGTTGAGCTGGTGTCGGAGCGAGAGACAGTCCGACACATAAGGGAGGAGGAGGAATTACTGGGTAATTTACTCCAGCGAACGGTCACACACCAGGGGAAAGCCCAGGTGCAGGAAGGGGAGCTGTGACTGTCAGTCAGCTGGGTAAGGAGAACATAGGCGAGGTAGTGAAGGAGGTCCAGCAGACACTGTTCCTGTCCAACAGGTACAAAGTACTCGCTACCTGTGAGGGTAAGGAGAAAGACTATGGGCAGGACAGCCAGAATGCTGACCAAGGCACCATGGCACATTCAGAAGGCCTTCGATAAGGTACCACATGGTAGGCTCATGGCAAAGGTTGGGGCATGTGGAGTCAGGAGACAAATAGCTGGATGGATAGCAAATTGGCTAAAATAATAGAAAGCAGAGTTATTCAGATTGGGGGAAGGTAGAAGGTGGTGTTCCACAAGGATCAGTGGTGCGACCATTTACATTAATGATTTGGACTTCGGAACAAGTAACTCAAAATCAAAATTTACAGATGATACCAAACTGGGGGGTATAGGTAACACTGAGGAAGAATACAACATAATACAAGAAGACATTAGAAAACCTGCAGACTGGGCAGTTAAGTGACAAATAAACTTTAACATAGATAAATGTGAGGTGATGCACTTTGAAAGATAGAAACATCACCTACACTGTAGAAAATAAAAAAACTGAAAGGGATAGAAGAGCAAAGGATCTAGGGATACAAGTGAACAAATCATTAAAAGCAGCATCGCAGGTCAGAAAGGCAGCGAAAAATTCTAACAACGGACTGGGATTTATTTCCAGGGGCCTAGAATTCAAAAGTAATGAAGTTATGTGAAACTTGTATAGGACCCTGGTCAGGCCACACTTGCACAGTTCTGGTCTCCATCCTATACAAAGGACATTCAAGCACTGGAGAACGTGCAAAAAAGATTTACAAGGATGGTTCTAGAACTGAGAAATTACAGCCATCAAGAAAGATTGAACAGGTTGGGGCTTTTTTCTTTAGAAAAGAGAAGGCTTAGATGTGACCTGATAGAGGTCTTTAAAATTATGAATGGATTGAACAGGGTAGATGTGGAGAGAATGTTTCCACTTGTGGGAGAATCCAACACTTGGGGCCATAAATACAAGATAGTTACAGTACTAATAAACCCATTAGGGAAATAAGAAATTTCTTTACTCGGAGTGGAACTCTCTACCACAGGGAGTGGATGAGGCAAATAGCGTAGATGATTTCAAAAGGAAACTAGTCGAGTACATGAGAGGAAAGGGAATAGAAAGATATGCTGAAAGGCTAAGGTGCGGTAGATGGGATGGGAGGAGACTTGTCTGTGCTGGTGTTTATGCTCCACACTAGTTGCTCCGAATGGCCGGTTTCTATGCTGTATATTCTAGGCAATTCTATGTAAAGAGCACACCAATGAAACGGGTAATAACTAGACCAACAAAGTGAGTGCTGCACTGTCGGAGGTGCCGCCTTTCGAGTGAGATGTTAAACCGAGGCCCCGTCTGCTCTCTCAGGTGGATGTGAAAGATCCCACGGCACTATTTTGAAGAAAAGCAGGGGAGTTCTGACTGATATTTATCCCTCAATCAACATAACAAAAACAGACTATCTGGCTATTATCACATTGCTGTTTGTTGTGAGATCTTGCTGTGTGCAAATTGGCTGCCGTGTTTCCTACATTACAACAGTGACTACACTTCAAAAGTCCGTCATTGGCTGTAAAGCACTTTGGGATGTGTGGTGGTGGTGAAAGGCGCTATAGAAAAGCAAGTCTTTCTTTTTGGACCAGTCCTTTGAGCTTATTTGTCTGTTTTCCACCCTTCCCCTTGGGGAAAGCTTTATTTTCAGGTGAACTGCTCCTACCCTCTAACTTCATGGCAAGCTAACCAATCTTGAGCAGTTCTGGGCACCACACCTTAGGAAGAATATATTGGCCTTGGAGGAACTGCAGTGTAGGTTTACCAGAATGGTACCTGGACTTCAAGGTTTAAGTTACGAGGAGAGATTACACAAATTAGGGTTGTAATCCTTAGAATTTAGAAGGTTAAGCAGTGATCTGATCGAAGTTTTCAAGATATTAAGGGGAACAGATAGAGTAGATAGAGAGAAACTATTTCTGCTGGTTGGAGATTCTATGACTGGGGACAGAGTCTAAAAATTAGAGCCAGACCTTTCAGGAGTGAAATTAGAAACACTTCTACACACAAAGGGTGGTAGAAGTTTGGAACTCTCTTCCACAAACGGTAATTGATGCTAGATCAATTGTTCATTTTAAATCGGAGCTTGATAGCTTATTGTTAACCAGAGATATTAAGGGATATGGACTAAAAGCGGGTACGTGGAGTTAGGTCGCAGATCAGCCACGATCTCATTGAATGGCGGAGCAGGCTCGAGGGGCTGTGTGGTGTATGTAACCTGTTCCACCTTAAGAGAACTACCTTAAGAGATGTACTACTTTCTCTTGGCTGCTGTATACTGTAATACCGGTGGTGACCACACCAGTATATAAACGTGTAGTGATTTGCTGGGCAGTTCAGCCCTGACCTCCGAATAGTAAAGACCTGTTAAAGTTATTCTTGTTGTCTGTGTCCAGTGATTTATAATAAGCATAACTGGGACACACAGACTCAACAGTGGCGACGTGTCCGATCTTACCCTGCGGCAGTTTTACATCCAAGGCAGCTTCGTCCTCAGAACGGGCGTCGAGAAGAGGCATCCGCCCTCATCATCCTGCTGAGCACCACATCGCACGGCTGGCATCGAGAACCCGGAAAAAAAAAAAAAGAGAAATTCTGACCACGAAGCCCTCCATCAGCGACAGGCAGTGATCATCCCTTCTACCACGGTGGTGGGTAAGCCGATCAGCGACACGAGCAGAAAGTCGGCCGCGTTGGCTGTGGAGTAGGGGAGGGAAAACGGAGGAAAAAGGGCGGAGAACTCGACCGCGGCCGGTGAAAAGGGCCGGGCTGCAATCGGGGCCGAGGGGCGCAGCGACTGGGGCAGCGTTAAGGCCACGAGAACCGCGGAGAGCTCAACCGCAGCCGGTGTAAAGGACCGGCCTGCAAGCGGGGCTGAGAGGCGCAATAGCAGGGGAAGCGTGAATGCCCACGGGAACCGTGGGGGAGCAAAAAGCAGCGTCGGGGAATTGAGAACCGCTGGGGAGGCGAGAACGGCAGCAGCACGGCAATCGCCATTGCAGCCAGCGGGGGAAGAAGGCAAACGCGGGAAGCCGCCATTGTAGTCGGCGGGGGAAGAAGACGAGCGCGGGAAAAACCGCCAAGCGCGGGAAGCCGCCATTTTAGTAGGCGGGGGAAGAAGACAAGCGCGGGAAGCTGCCATTTTGGGAAAAAGAAAATTTAAAGAAACTTGCAAGGATGCCTAAACATGGTAACATCAATGCTTTTGATAGCGATGTCGAAGATTGGGCCACGTATGTAGAACGCATGGAAGTTTATTGTAAAGCAAATGAGGTACCAGATGATAAGAAAGCACTAACCTTATTAAACTCAATGGGTGCGAAGACGTACGGGCTATTGAAGCACCTTGTATCACCAGATAAACCGGCGGATCAGACTTTCGCGAATATTGTTACTGTCTTGAAAAATCATTTAAACCCCACGCCGCTGCTGATAGCGGAACGATTTAAATTTTACAGAAGAACGCAGCTGAAAGAAGAAAGCAACGCTGAATTCTTAATTGAACTGCGTAAGCTATCAAAGTACTGTCAGTTTGGAACAGGACTAGCAGATGCGCTGAGAGATAAATTTGTGTGTGGATTGTTAAAAGAAGGAACACAAAAGCGACTGCTAGAGGAGAATGATCTTACGCTTGATAAAGCTGTCACTATTGCAGCATTGCACGAAGCCGCAGCGAGAGGCACTGCGGAAATGCAGCTAAGGTCATCGGAACTCAGCACCAATCAAATGGCCTTGGGTGCAGTAAAGTGTTATCGTTGTGGAAAGACAACGCACGATCAGAACCAGTGCTGGTTCAAAAATCAGGAATGCAGAAAATGTGGCAGGCTTGGTCACATAGCTAAAGTATGCCGGTCAGGAAAGAAGACCAGCAACAAAAAGTCACCGCAGGAAAAGTGCAGAAAGGTACACAAGGTGACGGAGAACAGTTCGGATGAACAGAAGTCAGATTCAGACTCCAGCAGTAAGGAACTGGGTTGTCTAAGAGTACACAATGTGGGTAATGAAGCAGACCTCCAAACTATCTGGGTCACACTTCAGATAGCAGGAGTCCAAGTGAAGATGGAATTGGACACTGGATCGGCATTGACGGTCATGAATAAGCAAGATTACAAAAGGTTATTCCCACATATTCCCCTACGGGATACGGAGATTGTATTGAAAACATACACGGGGCAAAGAGTATACCCCATCGGAAAGATAAAGGTAAAGGTGGTCCACAAGGGCAAAGAAAGCCGAGGAATGGACTTGTATGTGCTACCTGAGGGAGGTCCACCACTACTGGGACGGGAGTGGATCAGGAGAATAAATATGGACTGGCATTCCTTAAAAGCACTAACGGTAGATTCCGGTAAAAAAGATGTCAAACCTAAACGTTTGTCCAGAATATTGGACGATGCTAAAGAGGTGTTCCAACAGGGACTGGGAACACGGAGAGGAATTACGGCAAACATCAAGGTTGAAGAACATGCAAACCCGAAATTTTTCAAAGCCAGACCGGTACCTTATGCGATATGACCTGCTGTGGAAGCTGAGCTGGAAGGGCTAGAACGTTCAGGAGTACTGTCCAAGGTGGACTGGAGTTCATCGAGCAACAAGCCGGGGGAACCGGGGAAGGTTCGCATCTGTGGAGATTTCAAGATCACTGTTAATCCGGTGCTTCACGGTGCAGTATCCGCTTCCGCGGATTGAGGATATCTTCGCTTCGTTGTCTGGCGGGAAACACTTCACCAAGATAGACCTGGCGCAGGCGTACTTACAGATGGAAGTTGAGGAAGAGTCACGCCAGTATCTCACGATCAACACGCATAGAGGCTTGTATCGGTATAATAGACTGGTTTTTGGAGTGGCATCGGCTCCAGCAATTTGGCAGAGGGCCATGGAGCAGGTATTACAGGGAATTCCAGGCACACAATGTTACCTGGACGATATTCTGATTACAGGAGATGATGATGAGGAACACCTTGCAAATTTGGAACTGGTGCTCACCAGATTGAAAGAATATGGACTTCGAGTTAATCGCCAGAAATGTGAGTTCTTTCAGAAGCGGATCTCTTACTGTGGTCATGTCATTGACCAGGAGGGGCTTCATAAGTCTCCTGACAAGATCGAAGCTGTTGTGAAGGCTCCCGCTCCGGATAATGTATCCCAGTTGAGGTCGTTCCTAGGTGCTGCACCCGCTGAACGCTCTTTTGCAGAAGGGAGTACCATGGAAGTGGAGCGAGGACTGTAAGAGGGCCTTTCGCAAAAGCAAGGCATTGATCACCTCAGGAAGTGTTGGCTCACTTCAACCCAACGCTGCCTATTCGTTTGGTTTGTGATGCTTCTCCATATGGTATTGGGGCAGTACTCTCACACAAGTTGCCAAATGGCTTGGCGAGGCCAGTCGCGTTCGCATCCAGATCATTGACCTCCGCTGAGCGCAACTATGCTCAGATAGATAGGGAGGCTCTCAGCCTTGTGTGGGGAGTAAAGAAGTTTAGTCATTACCTGCAGGGCCAAAGGTTTACGCTACTGACAGACCACCAGCCGTTGGTATCCATTTTTAACCCTAAGAAGGGTGTTTCGGTGATGACAGCACAGAGGCTCCAGAGATGGTCCCTTTTCCTAGGGGCACATCAATATCAGATTGAATTCAAAGGTACAAAGCAGCATGGTAATGCTGATGGGCTGTCGCGCCTGCCACTACCTACAGCGGAGGAGGCACCGACGGTTGACCCTGTTGAGTTATTTCACTCGACCATCATCGAATGTTTACCAGTCACCAATGCAAGTATTGAAAGAGAAACCAGGAACGACCCGACACTGTCCCGGGTCTACGAATTGACAGTGAAGGGATGGCCAGCACATGGTGATCCACTGTTACCGGCATTCTCGGCAAGACGAGAACAGCTGTCCGTCTGTCAAGGAACATTGATGTATGGAACAAGGGTGATTATTCCTCCTAAGTTAAGAGAGAGAGTTCTAAAGGAACTGCATGAAGGTCATCTGGGGGGAGTCAAGATGAAAAGCCTTGCTAGGGCTTATGTGTGGTGGCCGGGTATCGACCAACAGATAGAGGATCTGACGAAAAGCTGCTCAGGGTGCCAAAAAGTTCAAAATGCACCTCCGATTGCACCGTTGCATCCATGGGAATGGCCTTCAACCCCATGGCAACGTGTACATATTGACTTTGCTGGTCCATTCATGGACTCCATGTTTTTAATTGCGGTGGACGCACATTCTAAATGGCCAGAAGTGATTAAGATGACTACCACTACCTCGGAAAAGACGATCGCGGTGCTAAGAACGATATTTGCAAGAAATGGATTGCCAGAACAAATATGTTCAGACAACGGACCGCAGTTCGTGTCAGAAGAATTGCAGAAATTCATGAAGAAGAATGGGGTGAAACATTATACCTCTGCCCCATATCATCCGGCTACAAACGGGTTGGCCGAGAGATTTGTACAAACATTCAAAAAAGCAATAAAGGCCATGAGCGAAGATCAGATTCCACTACAACACAAGGTGGACAATTTCCTACTGGCATATCGAAACGCCACTCATGCAGTGACAAACCAAAGTCCTGCCATGATGTTCTATAACAGGAGGTTGCGGTCCAGGTTGGACTTGTTAAAACCAAATGTGCGGAGGGAAGTCGAAAACAAACAGTTCCAGCATATAAATAACAAGACCACTCGGAGTTTCGAAATAGGACAACCAGTGTTAGCCCGGGACTATAAAAATGAGAAATGGCAATCTGGAACAATTCGGGCCAGACAAGGACCCCTGATGTACACGGTAGATATTGGTGAAAATGTAATACGACGTCATGCTGACCAACTGGTAGAATCGAGAACAAGGGTCGAACCCATGGTTACGGCAGAGACAACCGTGGAAGAAGTTAGTGAACCTGAAGCATCTACCTCAGAAGTGAATGTACCTGATGATGATGTCCAATCCATAAGAGATCAACTAGATGAGTCACCCCAGCAACGAGAATCAGAGACCCCTGAATGGCGTTATCCAACTCGGATCAGGAGGCCTCCTCAGAGACTGAATCTTTGAACTGTTTTGCATGAAGTTGTGTGTTATTATGTTATGTTAAATGGGGATATACACTATTAAGCTAAAAAGGGAGGATTGTGGTGTATGTAACCTGTTCCACCTTAAGAGAACTACCTTAAGAGATGTACTACTTTCTCTTGGCTGCTGTATACTGTAATACCGGTGGTGACCACACCGGTATATAAACGTTGTGTAGTGATTTGCTGGGCAGTTCAGCCCTGACCTCCGAATAGTAAAGACCTGTTAAAGTTATTCTTGTTGTCTGTGTCCAGTGATTTATAATAAGCATAACTGGGACACACAGACTCAACAGGCTGAATGGCCGCCTCCTGTTCCTAATCCCTCCATTTAGGACTACAAGCTTTACTAAGCACCTCGGGATGTCTTGCTACGCTCAAGGCACTGTATAAATGTAAATTGTTGTTGTTTTGTATTCTTCCATCCTTCAGTAGGTGAAAAGTATCCTCACAGTGGGCATAGAAGTTGTTTTGTGTTGGCATGAGAAAACTGCTCAATTGTGTCGGAGGACATCTCTTGAGGCTCCTCAACATTGAAATGGCTAACGTCTAAACAGAAGTTATTGATGGTAGAATGTATCTTGTTTTGCTGTAGTTTGGGGGTAGGATGAAATTGTTTGGTAAGTTAGCTGCGTGAGCCAATCTTCAAAGTGCAAGATTTGAGAATATCTGCAAGGCACCCCCCTCAAACATTGTACTTTGGGCTTCACACAAGATGATTTTTGGCAGGACAATTCTGGATACGGTGTGTCATCTAGTCCCAGAAAGGCAGCCATTCTCCTCCACTTTGTCGTATAAGTGTTGTATGGAAGGTGAAAGGAAGCAGAAAATGGGAGTTCATCTTCCACCTTTGAATGGATGCATTCTATGGTGCTGTGCACTGATCCTATTCAGGGTGAGTCCTGGTGTGGAGATAATTACCAGAATATTTCTGGTTTTTAAAACACACAAATGTGTGTTTTTCTATATCTCTATAGGTATCATTCAGATTATGTTCACTTAGCAATTTTTACCTATTCATTTGTATTTTGTTAATGTTAGTATGAAGGTGATAATTGTAGAGAATGGTTACTCGCTTTTCTATAAAATTCCAAGTATTTATTCTGAGCAAGGACTGAATCTAAGGGTGAGCGTTCTCATTTATGGTGTGAGTGAACAGGCCATGAACGCAGTACCTCAACACAAAACAATTGAGGTTCTATTGCATGATTCTTCCTCATCAATGTTACTGAACTAATTCTATTGTGTAGAAGATGCTGCCATTTGAAGAACGATCATTATATCACCTTTTCAACATGATCTTTAATGGCGTACCCATATATTTTCTTCTATGTATTTTAATAAATGTTTTATGAAGAACATGTTCACATGTGTTAAACTAAGTATCACGATAAGTGGTCTGTCTACCAAAGAGTCATTTTAATTTATAAATATTCTTGGCCTTATCGGCATAACCTTGGTGCATCAGAGCACTAATGCTGGACTTTTTGGCTCAGTATAGAATTTGAGCTGTGCTTTAGTGGAAAGATGCCCAAGTGAAGACTGGGGCTTCTTACTAGGAGGGAGCGTGTTCACCAAGGCTGCCGTCAGTGATGTGAAGGTATTTTCTCCCCAAGAGTTCTCCTTGGATGAGATCAGGATCTGGTACGAAGCAGAGTCCGAGTTCTTGAGTGGATGCTTGTTTTGCGGTACCTAATACTAGAATATTGCTCACAGAAATTGTTTCTTTTTCTCTCTCAGAAATGGAGGATTGAGCCCTGATTTATACCAGTTGAATGATACATTCTGGGCTATGATTGGCCACACTGATTCTCTATGTCATGCACATAATTCACTGTTGAGGACCATTTCTAACACTGAAAACCCCAATGGGAATCAATTAGGGGCAAAACAACCTGTTAAAATAGCCATTGTAAGTAAGCATAGAGTTCTTTAAATATCTTTGGCACGATGACACTGCAGCTGCTTTCTTCAGGTTCAGCTGAATTTTACTAAAAATAAATGACTTCAGCCCAAATTTCCTCCAAGAATCTTTGTGTAAGCTAATAGCCAGAACTTGTATTGTTGTAATAAAGAAAGAACTTGCATTTATATAGCACCTTTCATGATCGCAAGACATCCCAAAGTGCTTTACAGCCAATGAAGTACTTTTATGAAGTGTAGTCACTTTTATTCTTTCATGGGATGTGGGCATCTCTGGCAAGGCCAACATTTATTGCCCATCCCTAGTTGCCCTTGAGAAGGTGGTGGTGAGCCGCTGCAGTCCGTGTGGTGAAGGTGCTCCCACAGTGCTGTTAGGGAGGGAGTTCCAGGATTTTGACCCAGCGACGATGAAGGGACAGCGATATACTTCCAAGTCAGGATGGCGTGTGACTTGGAGGGGAACTTTGAGGTGGTGGTGTTCCCATGCGTCTGCTGCCCCTGTCCTTCTAGGTGGAAGAGGTTGCGGGTTTGGGAGGTGCTGCCGAAGAAGCCTTGGTGAGTTGCTGCAGTGCATCTTGTAGATGATACACACTGCAGCCACGGTACGCCAGTGGTGGAGGGAGTGAATGTTTAAGGTGGTGGACGGGGTGCCAATCAAACGAGCTGCTTTAAGCTTCTTGATGTTGTTGGAGCTGCACTCAGCCGGGCAAGTGGAGAGTATTCCATCACACTCCTTATTTGTGCCTTGTAGATGGTGGAAAGGCTTTGGGGAGTCAGGAGGTGAGACACTCACCGCAGAATACCTAGCCTCTGACCTGCTCTTGTTGCCACAGTATTTGTGACTGCTCCAGTTAAGTTTCTGGTCAATGGTAACCCCCAGGATGTTGATGGTGGGGGATTCAGTGATGGTAATGCCGTTGAATGTCAGAGGGTGGTGGTTAGACGCTCGCTTGTTAAAGATAGTCATTGCCTGGCACTTCTGTGGCACGAATGTTAACTGCCACTTATCAGCCCAAGCCTGAACATCGTCCAGATCTTGTTGCATGCGGGCATGGACTGCTTCATTATCTGAGGAGTTGTGAATGGCGCTGAACACTGTGCAGTCATCAGCGAACATCCCCATTTCTGACGTTATGTTGGAGGGAAGGTCATTGATGAAACAGTGAAGATGGTTGGGCCTAGGACACTGCCCTGAGGAATTCCTGCAGCGATGTCCTGGGGCTATGATTGACCGCCAACCACCACAACCATCTTCCTTTTGTGCTAGGTATGACTCCAGCCAGTGGAGAGTTCCCCCCCCGGATTCTCATTGACTTCAGTTTTACTAGGGCTCCTTGATGCCAGACTCGCTCAAATGCTGCCTTGGTGTCAAGGGCAGTCACCCTCACATCTGGAATTCAGCTCCTTTGTCCATGTTTGGACCAAGGCTGTAATGAGGTCGGAAGCTGAGTGGTCTTGGCGGAACCCAAACTGGGCATCAGTGAGCAGGTTATTGGTGAGTAAGTGTCGCTTGATAGCACTGTTGATGACACCTTCCATCACTTTGCTGATGATTGTGAGTAGACTGATGGGGTGGTAATTGGCTGGATTGGATTTGTTCTGCTTTTTGTGGAGGGGACATACCTGGGCAGTTTTCCACGTTGCCGGATAGATGCCAGTGTTGTAGCTGTACTGGAACAGCTATTGTAATGTAGAGAACGTGACAGCCAATTTGCGCACAGCAAGCTCCCAAAAACAGCAATGTGAGACTGACCAGATAATCTGTTTTTCGGTGTTGGTTGAGGGATAAATATTGGTCAGGATACAGGGAGAACTCCCCTTCTCTTTGAATAATGCCATGGACGGTTTAACGTCTCACCTGAAAGATGGCAACCCTGAAAGTGCAGCACTCCCTCAATACTGCACTGGAGGATCAGCTGGGATAATGTGCTCAAGTCTCTGGAGTGGAACTTGAGCCTCCTGACTCGGACGCGAGAATGCTACCACTGAGCCAAAGCTGACTTCAGCCCAAATTTTGTCCAAGAAAATTTGTGTAAGCTAAAAATGAGCAAGGATATTTTGCTGACTTGTGCCCTACATGTGTATTGATGTGATCTTATTTCCTGTTTAGTTCTGGGAAGTCATCAGTGATGAGCATGGTGTTGACCCCACAGGAACCTACCATGGAGAGAGTGATCTCCAGCTGGAGAGGATTAACGTCTATTTCAATGAGGCCACAGGTATCACTCTTGAATCCTAACATATTTCAGATGCATAACTGCTTTCTACGGTACTGTTTGTTTATACCTTTTTTTTAAAACTACTTCTGAACAGGTGGTAAGTTTGTGCCTCGTGCTATCCTTGTGGATCTGGAACCTAGTACTATGGACTCTGTTCGTTCTGGACCCTTTGGGCATCTCTTCAGACCAGATAACTTTGTGTTCGGTAAGTGAACTTTAATGTAAATACTGGGACTGCTGGGTAGCTCCTGTGTAGTAGAGCCATGGACTTCAACCTAGATGTGTTAAAGTTCTCGAGTTGAATTCAAATACTTTTTCTCTGTGGTTGATGTCAAGTGGTTGAAGGATTGGTAAGTTGCTTCTACTTTTAAAAGATTTAAATGTACTTTTACAGCTCTGGGGTTTGGCAGAAGAGGCCTAAATCAATGAAGCACAATAATGTAGTGTCAATGTTACAGAAGTGCAAAATGGTGGATGACAAGACTCTAGAGTTTAAGGACGATCTTGCACTCCCAGCGAGGAAGCACAGGTCGGAGAATTGGGGCTACGACGTGGTAGCGAGGTCTCTGGCCTGCGTTCTCTGAGCATAGCTTCCCTGCTCGGAGGGCGAAATGGCCGAAACACCCTGTGTAGTCAACCATAACATCCATTCAACTACTGAAACAAGTCAAATCTTACTGTGAGGTGAATGTGTTTTTTTTTTACAAAATTAAATTTAATATTTGAGTAACAATTACATTTCCAGAATACAGGAAACTTTTGTTTAACCAGAGGTTAAATGTCCGGAAAGCTCTCTACCGGCAAAATTCAGGAGCTGTATCCTATAAGTTTTTTTACTTCTCGTTGCTTTTTTTTTTCCAGTCAGGCTCTGCAAGGTCTAGCTGAAGCTGTTGCTTAGCTACAGAGACGCTTTTAAGCTGCGGCCGACTGTTTTGAAGCTGTAACAGGGTTTGTTGATTCACATGGAGCTCAAAAGCTCCGTATGTTTTAACATTAGCGCTGGTTTCTACGGCAGCTTTGATGGTACGGCACCAGCTCGGTCCCGTAGGTGCCGGATACCAGAAAGTTTCCTGTATTGCCTTTATCCCATTGAGCAGTTTATTTTTAATTCATTCTCGGGACGTGGACTTCACTGGAAAGGCCTGCATTTATCGTCTATGCCTAGTTCATAGAATCTTACAGCACAGAAGGAGGCCATTTGGTCTATTTTGCCTGTGCCGGCTCTTTGAAAGAGCTCTCCAATTAGTCCCACTCCCCTGCCCTTTTCTCATAGCCCTGCAAATTTTTCCTTTTGAAAGTTGCTAATGAATCTGCTTCCACCACCCTTTCAGGCAGTGAATTCTGTGTCCTCTAGTTACCGACCTCCCGCCAGTGGAAACATTGTCCCCTTATTTATTGTATCAAAACCCCTTATAAATCTGAACACCTCTATTAAATCTCCCCTTAACTTTCTCTGCACTAAGGAAAACAATCCCAGTTTCTAGGAAATTTCAGGGGGGGGGAATAAGGAGAAGTATTTTTACGCAGCAAGTTGTTCTGATCTGGAATGCACTGCCTGGAAGGGTGGTGAAAGCAGATTCAATAGTAACTTTCAAAAGGTAATTGGATAAATACTTGACAAGGAAACGTTTGCAGGGCTACGAATAAAGAGCAGGGGAGTGGGACTAATTGGATAGTTCTTTCAAAGAGTCGGCAAAGACACAATGGGCCGAATGGCCTCCTGTGCTTAATTCAATGATTCTTTAGTCTCTCCACATAACTGAAGTCCCTCATCCAGGTATTGTTCCAGTAAATCTTCTCTGCATCATCTCCAAGCCCTTGACACCCTTTCCCAAGTGTGGTGCCCAGAATTGGACACAATGATCTAGCTGAGGTCCAACCGGTGATTTTCTAAAGGTTCAGCATAACCTCCTTGGTTTTGTACTCTCTGCCTCTATAAAGCCAAGGCTTCCATATACTTTAACAGTTTTATCAACTTGTCCTGCGTTCTTCAAAGATTTGTGGATGTGAACCCCCAGCTCTCTCTTGCTGCACCCCCTTTAAACTTGTACCATTTATTTTGCATTGTCTCTCCTTGTTCATCCTCCCAAAATACATCGCACTTCTCTGCATTAAATTGCATCTGCCACGTGTCTCCCTATTTCACCAGTCTTTCTATGACCTCCTGAAGTATGCTCCTATCCTCCTCACTGTTTACTACATTTCCAAGTTGCCCTTGAGAAGATGATGGTGAGCCGCCGCCTTGAACCGTTGCAGTCCGTGTGGTGAAGGTGCTCCCACAGTGCTGTTAGGGAGGGAGTTCCAGGATTTTGACCCAGCGACAGTGAAGGAACGGTGATCTATGTCCAAGTCAGGATGGTGTGTGACTTGGAGGTGATGGTGTTCCCATGCACCTCCTGCCCTTATCCTTATAGTTGATAGAGGTCGCGGGATTGGGAGGTGCTGCCGAAGAAGTGTTGCTAACTTGCATCAGTGCATCGTGTAGATAGTACACACCAGTCACGGTAGAGAGAGTTGATGTTTGAGGTGGTGATGGGGTGCCAATCAAGCAGACTGCTTTGTTCTGGATGGTGTTGAGCTGCTTGAGTGTTGTAGCCGCACTCATCCTGACAAGTGGAGAGTATTCCATCACACTCCTGACTTGTGCCTTGTAGGTGGTGGAGAGGCTTTGGGGAATCGGGTGATGAGCCACTCACTGCAGAATATCCAGCCTCTGACCAGCTCCAGTAGCCACGGTATTTATGTGGCTGGTCCAGTTGAGTTCTGGTCAATGGTAACCTCCAGTATTTTAATGGTGGGGGAACTCGGCGATGGTAATGCCATTGAATGTCAAGGGGAGGTGGTTAGGCTCTCTTTCGTTGATGTTCATTGCCTGCCACTTGTGTGGCACAAATGTTACTTGCCATTTATCTGACCAAGCCTGGATGTTGTTCAGGTGTTGCTGCATGCAGGCATGGATTGCTTCATTATCTGAAGAATTGCAAATGGAGCTGGACACTATAATCATCATCGAACAGCCCCACTTCTGACCTTAAGATGGAGGGAATGTTATTGATGAAGCAGCTGAAGATGGTGCCTAGGGTGCTGCCCTGAGGAACTCCTGCAGCAATGTCCTGGGGTTGAGACGATTGGCCTCCAATAACCACAACCATCTTTCTTTGTGCCAGGTATGACTCCAGCCACTGGAAGGCTTTCCTGCTGTTTATGCCCTGTATGTTCAGATGGTCTCCCCTCTTCCTAATTCTGCTGTATATGAGGTCTCTTTCTGTGATGTACTTTAGTTAGTTGCTTCCTGTTTTCACACTAGAAAAAGATTGCAAATCTCCATGTACTTTATATAAAAAAAAAAAAAAAAGTTTTAATGGCGTCTCTTCATATAGTTTGCGTCCGGTAGAGAGGAGAAACCAAGATCACTCGTTCATTTGCTGTTTGTGGAACCTTGCTGTACGCAAATTGTCTGCTGCATTTATCCACAACAATAGTGATCGCACTTCAAAAGTAATTGATTGATTGTTTGTAAAACACTCTGGGACATTGAGGGCTTGATTGCTATATAAATGCAAGTTCTTTTTACCCTTAGTTTTTCTTTATTTTAGTGATGTACAGGACGTGGTGTTGGAAAGAAAAGATTGTTTGAACAGATCACTGAGTTTGTGTGTAAACTGGTTCAGCTTGAGAGCAGCCAGGAAGGAAGATAGTCTGATAATCAGAGTTGATCCTGGGGGCGAGAGAAGTGATGGAGAGTTAGAGATGGACGTCATCCGCATTCAGATGATGACAGATAGGGTAGGTAGAGAGAAACTATTTCTGCTAGTTGGGGATTCTAGGACTGGGGGCATAGTCTAAAAATTAGAGCCAGACCTTTTCAGGAGTGAAATTAGGAAACACTTCTACACACAAAGTAATGTCCCTAGTGTATTTAATCTTTAATTTAAAGGGAGTAAATTAAGGGTAGGACATGGCGGGGCAGCTCGGCAGCATGGAGTGCTCCTCCTGTACTATGTGGGAAGTCGGGGACACTTTAGGTGTCCACGGCGAACACATGTGCAGGAAGTGTCTCCAGCTGCAGCTACTTGAAATCCGCGTTTCGGAGCTGGAGCTGCGGCTGGAGTCACTGTGGAGCATCCGCGAAGCTGAGATCTTCGTGGATAGCACGTTTAACGAGGTGGTCACACCGCAGGTAGAGTGCACAGGCAGACAGGAAATGGGTGACCGCCAGACAGAGTAAAAGAACTAGGCAGGTAGTGCAGGAGTCCCCTGGGTCCATCTCCCTCTCCAACAGATTTTCTGTTTTGGATACTGATGGGGGAGATGATTTCTCAGGAGAATGCAGCAAGAGCCAAGTCCATGGCACTAAGAGTGGCTCAGCTGCACAGGAGGGGAGGAAAGAGTGGGAGAGTAATAGTGATGGGGGATTCTATCGTAAGGGGAACAAATAGACGTTTCTGTGGCCGCAGACGTGACTGGTGCCAGGGTCAAGGATGTCACTGAACGGCTGCAAGGCATTCTGAAGCGGGAGGGCGAACAGTCAGAGGTCGTGGTTCACATTGGTGCCAATGACCTGGATAGAAAGAGGGATGAGGCCCTGCAACAAGAATTTAGGGAGCTAGGTAGCAGATTAAAAAGCAGGACCTCAAAGGTTGCAATCTCTGGATTACTCCCAGTGCCACGTGCTAGTGAATATAGGGATAGGAGGATAGAGCAGATGAATGCGTGGCTAGAGTTAGTGCAGGAGGGAGGGCTTTAGTTTCCTGGATCACTGGGTCTGCTTCTGCGGAAGGTGGGCTCTGTACAAGTCGGACGGGTTGCACCTGAACTGGAATGGGACCAACATCCTTGTGGGGAGGTTTGCTAGTACTATTGGAAGGCAGAGCAAATATGTAATGGCACAAGGGGGTATGGCAAGGCTGGATGGCATTTATTTTAATGCAAGGAGTCTTGCGAGTAAGGCAGATGAATTGAAGGTGTTGATGAACACATGGGAGTATGATATTGTTGCTATCATAGAGACATGGTTGAGGGAGGGGCAGGACTGGCAGCTCAATATTCCAGGGTATAGAATCTTCAGGCAAGACAGAGGGGGGGTGTAAAAGAGGGGGGGGGGTGTCGCAATATTAATCAAGGAGTCAATTACTGCTGTAAGGAGGGATGATATCTTAGCAGGGTCCTCTAATGAGGCCATATGGGTAGAACTTAAAAACAAAAAGGGGGCAAACACTTTTTGCTGGGAGTGCACTATAGGCCCCCAAACAGTCAGGGGGAGATAGAGGAACAGATATGTAGGCAAATCTCTGAGAAGTGTAGAAATAATAGGGTAATAATAGTAGGGGATTTCAACTTCCCCCATATTAACTGGGATAGTCAGTGTGAAAGGCTTAGAGGGTACGGAATTCTTAGTGAATCCAGGAGAGCTTTTTGAGCCAGCATGTAGAAAGTACTACAAGAGAGGGGGCGGTACTGGACTTAATTCTAGGGAATGTAGCCGGGCAAGTGGTAGAAGTGTCAGCAGGAGAGCATTTTGGTGACAGTGACCATAATTCGGTGAGATTTAAGGTAGTCATGGAAAAGGACAAAGATGGACCGGAAATAAAGCTTCTAAATTGGGGGAAGGCCGATTTTTAATATGATCAGGCAGGATCTGGCCAAAGTGGACTGGGATCAGCTACTTGTAGGAAAATCCACATTAGAGCAGTGGGAGTCTTTCAGAAAGGAAATAGAGAGTACAGCGCCAACATGTTCCTGTAAAGGTCAAGGGTGGGACCAACAAACCCAGGGAGCCCTGGATATCAATGAATTAGGAAAAAAAGGGAGGCTTTTGGCAGATACAAAGGACTAAAAACAGTGGAAGCCCTAGAGGAGTATAGAAAGTGCAGGGGGGTACTTAAAATAGAAATTAGGAGAGCGAAGAGGGGGCATGAAAAAACACTGGCGAGCAAAATAAAGGAAAATCCCAAGGTGTTTTATATAAGTATATTCGGGGAAAGAGTAGGGCCCATTAGGGACCAAAGTGGCAATCTGTGTGTAGAGCCGGAAGATGTAGATGAGGTTTTAAATGAATATTTTGCATCTGTGTTCACTATGGAGAAGGACGATGTAGGCATAGAAATCAGGCAGGGGGATTGTGATATACTTGAACAAATTAGTATTGAGGGAGGAGGTTTTAGCAGGCTTAAAAGTGGATAAATCCCCAGGTCCTGACGAGATGTATCCCAGGCTGCTGTGAGGCAAGGGAGGAGATTGCAGGGGCTCTGACACAGATTTTCAGAACCTCTCTGGCCACAGGGGAGCTGCTGGAGGACAGCTAACATAGTACCATTGTTCAAGAAGGGCAGTAGGGATAAACCAGGGAATTACAGGCCAGTGAACCTAACATCAGTGGTAGGGAAATTATTGGAAAAATTCCGAGGGACAGAATTAGTCTCCACTTGGAGAGGCGGGGCTTAATCAAGGATAGTCAGCATGGGAGATCATGTCTGACCAATTTGATTGAATTTTTCGAGGGGGTGACTAGGTGTGTGGATGAGGGTAGTGCAGTTGATGTAGTCTACATGGACTTCAGTAAGGCTTTTGACAAAGTCTAGCATGGGAGACTGGTCAAGAAGGTAAGAGCCCATGGGATCCAGGGCAATTTGGCACATTGGTCCCAAAATTGGCTTAGTGGCAGGAGGCAGAGGGTGATGGTCGAAGGTTGTTTTTGTGACTGGAAGCCTGTGTCCAGTGGTGTACTGCAGGGATGGGTCCTTTGCTGTTTGTAGTGTACATTAATGATTTAGATATGAATGTAGGAGGTATGATCAGTAAGTTCGCAGATGACACAAAAATTAGTGGAGTGGTAAATAGCGAGGAGGGAAGCCTCAGGCTACAGGACGATATAGGCAGGATGGTTAGATGAGCAGAACAGTGGCAAATGGAATTTAACCCTGAAAAGTGTGAGGTGATGCATTTTGGGAGGACTAACAAGGCAAGGGAATACACAATGAATGGTAGGACCCTAAGAAGGACAGAGGATCAGAGGGACCTTGGTGTGCATGTACATAGATCCCTGAAGGTAGCAGGACAGGTAGATAAGGTGGTTAAAAAAGCATATGGGATACTTGCCTTCATTAGCCGAGGCATAGAATATAAGAGCAGGGAGGTTATGATGGAGCTGTACAAAACGCTGGTTAGGCCACAGCTGGAATACTGTGTGCAGTTCTGGTCACCACACTATAGGAGGGATGTGATTGCATTGGAGAGGGTGCAGAGGAGATGCACCAGGATGTTACCTGGGCTGGAGCGCTTCAGCTATGAAGAGAGACTGGACAGGCTGGGGTTGTTTTCCTTAGAGCAGAGAAGGCTGAGGGGAAACCTGATTGAGGTGTACAAAATTATGAGGGGCATAGATAGGATAGATAGAAAGGAACTTTTCCCCTTAGTAGAGGGGTCAATAACCAGGGGGCATAGATTCAAGGTAAGAGGCAGGAGGTTTAGAGGGGATTTGAGGAAAAGCCTTTTCACCCAGAGGGTGGTTGGAATCTGGAACTCACTGCCTGAAAGGGTGGTGGAGGCAGGAGCCCTCACAACATTCAAGAAGCATTTAGATGAGCACTTGAAACGCCATAGCATACAAGGCTACGGACCAAGTGCTGGAAAACAGGATTAGAATAGACAGGGCTTGAAGGTTGGCGTGGACACGATGGGCCGAAGGGCCTCTTTCCGTGCTGTATAACTCTGACTCTAAGTTTGGAACTCTCTTCCGCAAATGGCAATTGATTCTAGATCAATTAATTTTAAATCTGAGATTGATAGCTTTCTGTTAACCAAAGATATTGAGGGATATGGGCCAAAGGTGGGTATATGGAGTTAGGCCGTGGAGCAGGCTCGAAGGGCTGAATGGCCTACTTATGTTCCTATGTGTCTACTGATGATATCGAGAGGTAGACTGTCGATGAAGAGGAGGAAGGAGGCAAGCATGGATCTGTGGAGAGGGTGGGGTGGGAGCTGGAGAAGGAGTTTAGAAGAATGAGAGGGGATCTCATTGAAACTTATAAAATTCTGACAGGACTGGACAGACTAGATGCAGGAAGGATGTTCCCGATGGTCAGGGAGTCCAGAACCAGGGGTCACAGTCTAAAGATAAGGGGTAAGCCATTTAGGACAGAAATGAGGCATTTATTCACCCAGAGAGCGGTGAACCTATGGAATTCTCTACCACAGAAGGCAGTAGAGGCCAATACATTAAATATATTCAAGAAGGAGCTGGATATATTTCTTAAGGCTAAAGGGATCAAGGAGTATGGGGAGAAAGTAGGGACCGGATACTGAATTTGGATGATCAGCTATGATCACATTGAATGGCAGAGCAGGCTCGTGGGGCTGAATGGCCTACTCCTGCTCCTATCTTCTATGTTTACTGCTTCAGATATATTGGCTGTTTTAGGACAGGTAGTATGGAATCAAGCAAGGGCGGTCCCATGGAGAATGTTGAAGCGAATGACCATGCTACACTGGAGGGTGATGCATCATTTTGCAGCTAGTAATGATACTTGTGCTAGTGTGCTCAATTTGTGTGTGGGTGGGGGGTGCGTACCCTGTCTAATGGACAGGCTCAGCAAGCACCGACCAAAGTCCTCTGGGACTGCAAGACCGGTTGTGTTCACCGTATTCTCCTGGACTGCTAACCAGAATGGATGGATATCTGGGCCTCATGATAAGAAGGTGCTCTTCTGACCATGGCAATCTGGAGGGATGAAAATTCTGAAGTTTGTGTGTGGTGTATGATCTTGAACTGGCTTTCATCCATTTTGCTGCAGGTGGAGGTGTTTAGGATCTTAATCCATAACTCTTGTCATCCTGCTCAAGTCAACCTATGCTTCATTATGAGGCTACCCTCAAGCTTTCTGTCCCATCATTGGAGGTGACTATAGTGCACATGGTTGAGATTACTCCACAAGAGGCTGCTGTGCCTTGGAGGAATAGTTCCAAGGTGATGGGCTCACCGGTCTGTGAAGTATTGCAGTGTTCTGGAGGTAATGCTTCATCTGGAGATGGCAGTCAGTTTTGGGAATGCTGGAATGGATGAGACTTGTCAGGTAACTGGTGAAAGGGCATAATGTGGCCCTTACAGAGGAGTTGGCCTAACCTGGTGATTTCTTTCTCATGCCAGGCTGCGTAACCCTTGGAAGTGAGTTCTCCTGAGAGCTCCTGTTGTGCTAGTTCGGGGAAACGACTGATAGACCCTGTGACAATCTTTAGGGAAGCACAGACCTGCTCCAGGCTGAGAGCTGCAGGGACAATGGAGTCCTTCCTGCTTTCTATTGGTGTCCACTGAGGGTGCTGCTATGAACGGCTGACTAAGCAGGGGGTTTCTCAGCCATGGGTTTTGCTGAGAGGCTTGGAGCCGTGCTACCATTGCTTGAAATTTGAGAGGCCAAGTCCCCCTTTTGATTGCTGGAGGCATTTGAGGCATATTTGTGCCTGTCCAGAGGAACTTGGAGATGTGACTTTCCAGATCATGGAATTGTTGGGCTGGTACCTTAACAGGAAGCATCTGAAATAGGTAAAGGAGTGAGGGGAAGAGAAATACTTATCTTTACTCTGTCCACCCTATCCAAGAATGATATGGGAAGCTTATTCTATCTGGTTAGGTCAACATGGAGTCAAGGTAAAAGCGTTCATGTCACGGCCCTGTTTCAACCAATTCTACCACCACCACGCACAGCATGCCTGAAGACGGAAGTAGTCGTCGATGTCAGAAACACGGGTCTTTTTCAAGACCGGCATTGACTGTTATATCTGCTATCGTTGAAGGGTTCTCTATAGCTAAACAAAACATCCTCGCTACATTATGCAATGAGTTGGAGTGTGATGTCCTCTGCCTGCAGGAGACACATAGAGGAAGTGAGAACAACCGCCCAAAAATACCAGGAATGGTCCTGGCTATTGAAAGACCTCCGACAATATGGCAGTGCTGTATTTGTTAGAGCTGGTTCAGTTGTAGAAGCCACTTCTAAAACAGAGGAGGACAACATCGAAATTCTAACCGTAGAGCTGAGCAAAGTAGTAGTGACCTGTGTACAAGCCACCTGGCACAGATTTCAGCTTCTCTAACCCTGTACCCAACCTGCACAATAAACCACAGATCATCATTGGAGACTTTAATAGCCACAGTACCCAATGGGGGTACAAGGAGACTAACAACGATGGAGAAGCAGTCGAAGAATGGATGGGCGCTAACCAGCTTAGTCTCATCCACGATCCTAAATTGTCAGCCTCCTTCCACAGTGCCTGCTGGAAGTGTAGATATAATCCAGATCTTGCCATTGCCAGCAACGACATCGCTGGCCTCTGCAAGAAGCTTGTCACAGACCCAATACCACAGACACAACACCGTCCTATTGGCATCCAGGTAAATGCAGCAGTGTTACCAACCGTCGTACCATTCAAAAGGCGCTTCAACTTCAAGAAGGCCGATTGGAACGGTTTTACACGAGCACTTGACCGCAAGGTTAAACGCATTAAACTACTACCTGAGCACTACAACCTCTTTGCAAAAGCTGTCCAAAAAACAGCTAGAAGGAAGATCCCCCGAGGTTGCAGAGTACACTACATTCCTGGTCTCACCAAGGAGAATGCTGAACTCTACTGGGAGTATGTCTCAATGTTTGAATCTGACCCCTTCTCAGAGGAAACAATATCTACCGGTGAGAGGGTGATGTTAAGTATCTCTCAAGAACGTCAAAACACCTGGAACACCTTGATAGAGACAACTGATCTTACAAAAAACAACAAGAAGACATGGTCTCTCATACGCAAACTTGGAGGTGATCCCAAGAAAGCTGCCCAACATCCAAATGTGTCTGCTAACCAAGTTGCGCACCAATTGCTCCTAAATGGAAAAATCAACAAGAAACAACCAAGAGCATAACTAGATAGGAAGAAGTACAGCGATGATCCTGGCTTCACTAGACCATTCACCATGGAAGAGCTGGAAACTGGTACATCTAGTCTAAAACACGGGAAAGCAATTGGTCTTGACAACATAGCAACGGAGCAGATAAAGCATTTTGGACAGAAAGCAAAGAAATGGCTCCTACAATTGTTCAACCACTGTCTGGCAACACACAAGCTACCTAATATCTGGCAGAAGGCACATGTAATAGCACTATTAAAGCCTGGAAAAGATCCCTCAGATCCTAAGAGTTTTCGGCCAATTTCACTGCTTTGCCACACCTATAAGCTGTTTGAACGCCTGATACTCAATAGGATAGCACCAACTGTAGCTGAGAAGATCATTCCAGAGCAAGCAGGTTTCCGCCCCGGCAAATCAACAACAAGCCAACTGCTCAACCTCACACAACACATCGAAGATGGTTTTGAGCAAGGGATGGTAACAGGTGCTGTTTTTGTAGACCTGTCAGCAGCATACGATACAGTGAACCATAGACGTCTCCTCTGCAAGATTCTAGAGATGACAAAAGACATTCACTTAACAGAGCTGTTAGAACGGGCGATTCTGAATCATGCTTTCTATGTTGAACTAGGTGGGAAGCGCAGCAGGTGGCGTATTCAGAAGAATGGTCTTCCTCAGGGAAGCGTGCTTGCACCGCTGCTGTACAACATCTACACAAATGACCAACCTATAGACGGTGTTACACGCCGTTTTATATATGCTGATGACTTATGTGTCACTGCCCAAAGCACTGATTTTAACACCGTGGAGAAAACTCTTTCTGAGGCCTTGGAGGGACTAAAATCCTACTATGAAGAAAACCACCTTCGCGCAAACCCATCAAAGACGCAAGTTTGTGCATTCCACCTCAGAAACCGTGAAGCCAAACGCCAGCTGAAGGTAACCTGGTGTGGAGCAACACTGATGCATTGCGAGCACCCTATCTACTTAGGAGTCACCCTTGACCGATGCCTCACCTTCAAGAACCACATCGAGAAGACAAAGGCAAAAGTGAGCGTACGAAACAACATCCTGAATAAGCTCACTAACACAAGATGGGGAACAAGCCCGAAAACATTGCGAACCAGTGCACTTGCTCTTTGCTATTCCACTGCCGAATACGCCTGCCCTGCATGGGAAAGGTCTACTCATGCCAAGAAGATGGATGCCGTTCTGAATGCAAGCTGCCGATTTATCACAGGCTGCTTAAAACCAACAAACACCAACAGCCTATATATCTTGGCGGGTATCGCTCCCCCTGATATAAGAAGGACGGTAGCCAGCAAGAAAGAGCGACTCCGTCAAACATCAGATGAGAGACACCCTCTGCATTGTCATACACCTACACCCAGCCGCCTAAAGTCAAGGAAGAGCTTCATGAACAGTGTTGTTCCATTACAATCAACCTCATCTGAAGCCCGCATCGCTTTGTGGAAAGACCGGCTCGCCAGTCTTGAACAACCCCCAGCGATGGAAATTTTACTTGATGAAAGCCTTCCCCCCCAGGAGCTAATTGCAACTGGGCAACCTGGAAGTGCCTTAACAGACTTGGGACCGGTGTAGATTGCTCAAAGGTGTCGCTAAGCAAATGGGGATATTCAACCAGCCCGACAACTTGTGAATGCGGAACTGAGGCACAGACTATGCAACATCTCCTGCAATGCCCATCGTTAGAGGAACCCTGCACTGTTGCAGATTTTGCCGAATTCAACAAGGCACAAAAATGTGTCCAGTTCTGGCTGGGCTATGTATAGACTGTCCGTGGACACGATAAGAAGAAGGTGGTCTGTATGCTGGTTTGCAGCAGGGGGGAGAGTTTTGACATGACGTACACCAAAGCATCTAAAACCAACCTCTGGAAATACAGAGGGTTAGGATTCTTGTATTTTGTGGGGACAGCCTGTGTGAGGAAGACATCCTCTGCTTTAGAACAACTGAGTTTGTAACTGGAGAATTGCCCAAGTTCTTGAGAGAGTAAGATGGTTGAGCATTTATTGTGCAGGGATATTTTGTGTTCAATCCTTCCTGCCATACTCAGTGGATTCCTGGTTTCACTCATGCATTTTGCTGGAGGGTTCTGTGGCAGGGCAAAGGGAAATCGGGGGCATCGCTGTTTAGCCCCCAGTGCAGTGGAGCTGAGGTCACCTGTACACACTCTGGATGTGGGGTGCAAGTACAAGATTGTAATGCCCTTCCTGAATGTGGCGGCAAAAGCCATTCTCGCAAATAACACAAGGAGAAACTTCCACTCGACCCCATGGCATGCCTTTTCTGCATCCAGGCAGAGTACCAAGGCAGGTGCGATGGTGCTTTTACAGTTTGGCACTACATTAAATAGCCACCTGGTGTTCCTTGAGAGGTGGCCTCCACCAGGGAATTTTCTACCCCAGAGAGCTGTGGAGGCTGGGTCATTGAATATATTTAAGGTGGAGATAGACAGATTTTTGAACGATAGGGTTATGGGGAGCGGGCAGGGAAGTGGAGTTGAGGCCAAGATCACATCAGCCATGATCTTCTTAAATGGCGGAGCAGGCTCGAGGGGCCAAATGACCGACTCCTGCTCCTACGTCTTTTATTCTTATGTCCATGTAAAAGCCTGCTTGGTCTGCATAGACCAGCTCGGGGATGAGTACATTTAGCCTGGAGGCCAGGATTGGGTCTGCCCTAGGAGGGTCTTTGCCTCCAGCACGGAGTATAAGAGGAGAGCAAGTTCCCATAGGGCCTTGTAATCGGGCCCTGAAGTTTTCCCCGATTAGAGAGTTTCTGTATCTAGCTGGAGCTTACTGGTTGAGTTTGGAACTTCAAGGAAGATCAGATGGGTATTGTGCGGTTTCTTGTAGTGTGACCTGGCACTCGGTGGAATGGAGCCAGCTGTCGTAGTTTATGAACTATGCTTATCTCTAAGGTCTGAAGTGAGGTTTGCATCAGCTCACATAACAGAACTTCTTAAGTAATTAAGTGTTTTCTGTTGTGCACTGTTCTAGAAGCTTCCCCAGTTTATCATTTCTGTCATTAGTATTTGGCTATTTAGTTCCCCATTAGCCTGTATCGGGACCCCCTCAGCACTTTGTTTGGTATTCACCGTATTGAGATTCTAACTCCTTTTGCATTTTCTTCCAGGCCCCTCTGGGTTTGCAGCCCTTTACACCTCTTGATGGAGGTGGCGATGGGTCATCTGACCCCCAAGACTGCTCTGGTGGTTTCCTGTAGTAGTGTGGGAAAGGTGCTGGTTCCCTGGTTCTCGGCAATGCAGCAGACGATCTTAGGCCTGCAGTAGGATAAGAACTCGGGGTTGAGGTGCCAGTATTTGGAGGGAGGAAGTTGATTGACGAGGGTGAGCTGGAGCATAGTTGGAACATGGCCTGAAATGGCTATTGGCCCTATGTCACAGTGTGTGATTTGGGATAGGCAGGATTGTTTCAGGAAGCCGTAATCTGTCTTGGAGTATCTCTTGTGGGGATTTGAGTGGAAAGTGAATTGCCTCTCTTTAGAGTGTAGGAACTGCCAGACATCACCAGACTTGAGTCACCACTGTGCACTTGGATGGTTCTGGCTGCTTGTCCTGTGTCAGCACCACCAGCTCCGATATATCCACTGTGGATGAGCAAGAGGGGAGTGCGCTAGGCGAGACACTGAGCACGAGTGAGCAGGAACTGGTGGTGGCGGCAGCGGGTCAGACGGTGTTGGTTGTCCGCAGGGCTAGCTCTCATTCTGCCTGAGCTGATGAGTTTGAAGGTGTGGACCTCAGCCCTGTGTGTATATTTAAAAAAATATATAACCCCGCCGCCCTGCCCCGTCCCACTCCCTGCCCCAGGCAGGCATGCCAGATGGCCATCCAGTATTGCTACGTGATAACTGAAGGGCAGAAGTGTGTTTAATGTGCCCAGCTGCTATTACAGTAGGAATTCTTGGCTGATTTGGTTTTTCCACTGCTTCACCATCTGTTTTCGTGTCTCTGCTGTGGGGCGCCCATTTTTCACGTCCCCCTCAATAATCTAAAGAGCCCACAATGAGTTTCCCATTGGGAATATGGCTTTTTTTGGGGCGGGGATTGAAACAACGGAGGGAAATCAGGTTGATCCAGCACCACAGGAGATGTATAACACCTGCTCACTCGTGCTCCCACTGCAAAATCGAAGGAAAGACTTGCATTTCTCCTCCTCTTAGGCAGTCCCTCGGAACCGAGGATGACTTGCTTCCACACTGAAAATGAGTTCTCAGGTGACGGAGTCCAATGCGGAACCTACAGTCTCTGTCACATGTGGGGCAGACGGTGGTTGAAGGGGCGGGTGGGTGGGGTGCTTGGGTTGATGTGCGCTCCTTCCGCTGTTTGCGCTTGGCTGCCGCTTGCTCCTGGCGAAGAGACTCGAGGTGTTCGGTGCCTTCCCGAATGCTCCTCCTCCACTTTGCGGTCTTGGGCCAGGGATTCCCAGGTGTCGGTGGGGATGTTGCACTTTTTCAAGGAGGCTTTGAGGGTGTCCTTGAAGCGTTTTCTCTGCCCACATGGAGCTCTTTTGCCGTGTCGGAGCTCCGAGTAGAGCGCTTGTTTTGGGAGTCTCGTATCGGGCATGCAGACGACCTGGCCCATCCATTGGAGCTGATCGAGCGTGGTCAAAGCTTCGATGCTGGGGATGTTGGTCTGAGTGAGAACACTGACGTTGGTGCGCCTATCCTGCCAATGGATTTGCAGGATCTTGCGGAGGCAGCATTGGTGGTACCTCTCCAGTGCTTTGAGGTGCCTGCTGTACATGGTCCATGTCTCTGAAGCATACAGGAGGGCGGGCATCACTACTACTCTGTAGACCATGAGCTTGGTGCTGGGTTTGAGGTCCTGGTCTTCAAACACTCTCTTCCTCAGGCGACTGAAGGCTGCACTGACACACTGAAGGTGGTGTTGGACTTTGTCATCGACGTCTGCCCTTGTTGACAGTAGGCTCCCGAGGTATGGAAAGTGGTCCACGTTGTCCAAGGCCTCGTCATGGATTTTGATAATCGGGGAGCAGTACGGTGTGGTGGGGGCAGGTTGGTAGAGGACCTTTGTCTTACGGATGTTTAGTGTAAGGCCCATGCTCTCGTACGCTTTGGTGAAGGTGTTGTTGATGGTTTGGAGTTCGACCACCGAGTGTGCGCAGACGCAAGCGTCGTCTGCATACTGTAATTCCATGAGAGAGGATGGGACGACCTTGGGTCTGGACTGGAGGTGACGGAGGTTGAACAGTTTCCCGTTTGTTCTGTAGATTAGCTCCACTCCAGCGGGGAGCTTATTCAGGGTGAGATGGAGCATTGCAGCCAGGAAGATCGAGAAGAGCATTGGTGCGATGACACAGCCTTGCTTGACCCCGGTCCATACGTGAATTGGGTCTGTGGTGGATCCGTTGGCCAGGATCATGGCTTGCATGTCATCGTGAAGCAGGCGGAGGATGGTGACAAACTTTTGAGGGCAGCCGAATTTGAGGAGGACACTCCATAATCCCTCACGGTTGACTGTGTCGAAGGCCTTTTTGAGGTCAAAGAAGGCCATGTACAGCGGTTGGTGCTGTTCCCTGCATTTCTCTTGTAGTTGATGCACAGTGAAGATCATGTCCATTGTGCCGCTTAGTGGGAGGAGCTCTTCAGCCACTGGGAGAAGGCGATTGAGGAGGATTCTTGCGATGACTTTCCCTGTGGCAGCCAGCAGGGAGACTCCTCTGTAATTACTACAATCGGACTTGTCACCGTTCTTGAAGATGGTCACGATTACGGCGTCTATCCCCTGGCATGCTCTCCTTCCAAATAAGAGAAATGAGTTCATGAATTCGCGCCAGTAGTGCTTCTCCACCATGTTTTAGTGCCTCGGCGGGGATTCCATCTGCTCCTGAGGCCTTGCTGTTCTTCAGTTGTCTGATGGCCTTTTCAACCTCATGCCGGGCTGGGGTTGTGCTGAGATGGTGGCGGGTAGCATGCTGTGGGATGGAGTTGAGGACACTCGCGTCGAAGACTGAGTCTTGGTTAAGGAGATCTTTGAAGTGCGCCTTCCAGCGGGCACTGACTGCCTCTCTGTCCTTGAGTACCTCTCCGTTCTTGGCCCGCAGTGGGGTAGGACCTTGAGTGCTTGGGTCGTAGGTGGTCTTGACTGCGCTAAAGAATCCACGCACATCATGGTTGTCGGCTAGCTGCTGGATCTCCTGTGCTTTCTCCACCCACCATCTGTTCTTTAGGTTGAGTTTTTTGTTGGACCTCGGCCTTCAGGCGTATGTAAAGCTGCTTTCTTGCTCTCGTGTTGCTGTTTCCAGATCAGGAATGCCTTTCACTTGCGGCTTATTAGCTCCTGGATCTCCTGGTCATTCTCGTCGAACCAGTCTTGGTGTTTCCTGGTCGAGTGACCGAGCGTCTCTTCACAGGTGCTGATTATCGAGGCCTTGAGTGCAGACCAGGCGCTGTGGACACTGTGTCTCTGCATCACTGGGTGTCGTCCGGTTGGTTGTGAGGCGCAGGCTGAATACGGCTTTCTTAGCAGGGCGTCTTTGAGTGCTCCAGTGTTTACTTTCTTGCATCTCTACAGCGCCTTTCACCACCTCCGGACGTCTCAAAGAGCTTCACAGCTAATGACGCACTTTTGAAGTGTAGTCACTGTTGTAATGCAGGAAACATGGTGGCTAATTTGCAACAGTAAACTCCCACAAACTGCATTGTGATAATCTGTTTGTGATGTTGGTTGAGGGCTCCTATCTGCCCCAGGACACAGGTGGACCAACAACATATGCTATT